>NC_139718.1:36899397-37081897 GCF_964188405.1 Protomyctophum parallelum | reverse complement strand
CACACACACACACACACTCACACACACACACACACACACACACACACAGAGCCTCCCTGCGTGGCACCTCTGCCTTCAATAGCTGCCTTTGTGCCGTCTCTTAAACAAACACTATTGGCGAGGCCTCGTTCACTTCCTGGTCTAGATTAGCTCGGTAGGAATGTCGAGGTTCTGGAGGAAATGAGCTACTTATTTTAAACTGGCCTGGTTCAGCTCAGCCTCAACCCAACGGTGCCGTTTTCACCTGGGATCGTTCAGACAGAACTGGGGTTGGGATTTTGACCATTCCGGTTCCATGACGATTCCCTCTTCATGGTCCGGTTCACCTTCAACCATTCCTATAGGCCAGGGCATAGCGGTGGGCCGTGGTTTTCTGCTTACACTGACAATCGGACATTCATTTTTCCCCATAGAGATTTACAAAGATATTTATATGGAATATCTTCAGCCTAGAATCCAGCCATCTTGACCATAAAATTAACCATGACCATAAAACCAGCAAAAGAAAATGAATACTGCTAAACAAAGGGTATTATATGGGCTAATGTAGTATCGTATAATTAAATATTCAATTATTATTTTTCACAGAATCAAAGGTTTTATGATCATGATTCACCAGGATCCCGGAGGGCTTTTTTCTAGGCTTAAAGTAATTTATATAAATACTTTTGTGAATCTCTGAGAAATATTTGTCATGGTTCAGCCCAACGCTAGGGGATGTTGGGGTATGCTAAACCGAACCCTAACACTATGGTAACGGGGAAACATTCAACCAAATGGACCCGCGGTGCACAGAACATGGGGAATGATGACCCCAACCGTAGGGAGCCATTTTAGTTGGTTCAGCTCAACACTACAGTTCTACAGTATCTCTGCTTGATCGCCCACCAGAGGGGGAGAAAAAAAAGCTTTTATTAGTATCTCAACTTGGATTGTTTTGCCAAAAAGCTTTTCTTTCACTTGATCGGTGAATAAAGAATGTTTTCTGTCCACCTACGCACACGCCTCACCAAACCTAAACAGTCGTGTCGAAACTATTCCCTATTCTATGAACCTCCGTCAACTCCTGGAGTGTTTTTCTGTCGGGCCAACCAGGCCCCCCCACACACGCACGTCATGTCATTTTATCACAGAGAGTTCACATGTTGCAGTGAGAGAACTGTGTGTATTTGTTCCCGTCATCTAGTGGTGAGGATGCATGTGTCTCTGTGGAAACACCAGGCTCACGTTGAACACAGCATGTAGGAGGTGTGTGTGTGGGATGGATGGATTTTTTGCAAAGCCATGATTATTCACATTCCTATTCATAGTGAGGGCTGTGAAGCTATCAACGGGCCAGTTAATCAGTCTTAACGGACGAAGAGTGTGTTTTTAGCTAGCGGCACTATTATTTCCATTGGTAGTATTTGCTGTGAAAAGTGACTCACTGGTGGGTGTTGTCAGCTGAAACATCATGACATAACCATTATACCCAGCCTTTATTTGCCCTGGGCAAGGCGGAGAGTGATAAAGAGACACAAGAGGGTGATAACTGCATATCAGCCCTGTGGCGATAGAACAGGTACAGTAGCTGAATAATTAAAGGCAGCAACGAATAACGGTGCCCACAATGAACTCACTGTTTTGACTTCGCTACAGAAGGAACTCGACAAGTGTAGGGCAGTCGCCATTAGGACATTTAGCTGCCAGAATGTTTCCTGCTAAATCATTAGCATAACTTGCTGGACTGGCAGTGGGCGAGACAGTTTTCACATGCCATCCTTGGCAGCAAAAGTTCTGATATTGCCTGTGATAAGCCACCATTTTAATTTGTTCATTTTCTAACGGTATAGTACTTTATAATCTCGCGAGTTCAGGAAATAGTCAATCTACAAGCAATGAAGCATAGCCGTAACACGTTCAATCTATAAGAGACACGCTTATAGATTGTCTGTTTCTGCAATGCATTGACGATATGTGAAAATGTATGAACACTTCTCATTTCACGACGATTTAGGATTATGCAAAATAATTGCGATATCAAATATTTAGGCGATTACCGGTATGTAATAACTGTCACAGGCCTAAGCGTGTGTTAAACAACTTGTATTTTGTGGTTCTCCTTGTGACGGCGACCAGATGGCACTGTAGCACAGAAATGATTGAAAACACCTAGTGTGATGGCTGCCGCTGTGCTCGCCCTCACATATAGATTCTATATCTGCTGCACATGTTTCTCTACTTTCTCTACTTCATTTTCTTTCTATTTTGACCATATACTGTATATTGTATATTTGACATTCACTATCTTGTTTTACCCCTTATGCCTACTTTAGGCTTCATAATAGTGAAAATAGCCAATCGACACGTTGTGAGCTTGTAGATCGGCTATTGGGTATTTCAAAATATTTTTTTCAAAATGGTAAAAACCCTGGGCACTCATCATGACACTGTATGTCCTCGGTTACCTACCTCGGGCAAACCACGAATGCTCCCGGTGACGTCTCCATGTATAAACGTTGTTTATACATGCACGTCAGATGGTACTGACGTGCTGTCGTTGTCTCTGCTGTTCAGATGGTACTGACGTTCTGTCGTTGTCTCTGCTGCTGTTCAGATGGTACTGACGTTCTGTCGTTGTCTCTGCTGCTGTTCAGATGGTACTGACGTGCTGTCGTTGTCTCTGCTGTTCAGATGGTACTGACGTTCTGTCGTTGTCTCTGCTGTTCAGATGGTACTGACGTTCTGTCGTTGTCTCTGCTGTTCAGATGGTACTGACGTGCTGTCGTTGTCTCTGCTGTTCAGATGGTACTGACGTTCTGTCGTTGTCTCTGCTGTTCAGATGGTACTGACGTTCTGTCGTTGTCTCTGCTGCTGTTCAGATGGTACTGACGTTCTGTCGTTGTCTCTGCTGCTGTTCAGATGGTACTGACGTTCTGTCGTTGTCTCTGCTGCTGTTCAGATGGTACTGATGTTCTGTCGTTGTCTCTGCTGCTGTTCAGATGGTACTGACGTTCTGTCGTTGTCTCTGCTGCTGTTCAGATGGTACTGACGTGCTGTCGTTGTCTCTGCTGCAGTTCAGATGGTACTGACGTTCTGTCGTTGTCTCTGCTGCTGTTCAGATGGTACTGACGTTCTGTCGTTGTCTCTGCTGCTGTTCAGATGGTACTGACGTTCTGTCGTTGTCTCTGCTGCTGTTCAGATGGTACTGACGTTCTGTCATTGTCTCTGCTGCTGTTCAGATGGTACTGACGTTCTGTCGTTGTCTCTGCTGCTGTTCAGATGGTTCTGACGTTCTGTCGTTGTCTCTGCTGCTGTTCAGATGGTTCTGACGTTCTGTCGTTGTCTCTGCTGTTCAGATGGTACTGACGTTCTGTCGTTGTCTCTGCTGCTCTTCTGATGGTACTGACGTTCTGTCGTTGTCTCTGCTGCTGTTCAGATGGTACTGACGTTCTGTCGTTGTCTCTGCTGCTGTTCAGATGGTACTGACGTTCTGTCGTTGTCTCTGCTGCTGTTCAGATGGTACTGACGTTCTGTCGTTGTCTCTGCTGCTGTTCAGATGGCTCGTGGAGCTCCGACAGCCCCGAGGTGCTCAAGCTGGGGGTGCTGCCCGTCAAAGCCCTGCTGGCGGTGGAGGAACACGTCTGGGCCTCGTCGGGCGGACAGGTCTTCGTCATCAACACGCACACGCACGATGTCGAGGTACGCCGGCCTGTCTTCAGCACGCACACACGCACGCACACACAGTGGGAGTGATGGACATCCAATGCTGTGATATTATTTGTAATTGGGCCCTGCAATGATCTGGGTCAAACGTGACACACCAGAAACAAACACGTAAAGAGATACTTGTCTACTGGCAGTGGGGTGGCAGTCGATCACCTAGTTTTAGAAAGTAGTGGGTAGAAAACGAGTACGACTTTATTCGTTCATGCGTTCTTCCAAGTGTGGCATGAAATCATTTCCTCTCACGTATAGGCACATGCGGTGTGTTTAGAGCAACCTTTCAACGTGGTCCTTCCTATAACAAGTCATCTTGGTAGTGCCTTTTTTTTTAAATGTCATCTGTGTATCTAACCCAAATTGTCTGTGTAAACAAACGGCCCACAAACACCTTTATTACAAGTAGATGGAACGCTCTGTGAATTTGACTTATGGTGTGTGCAATGTAAACGGCAATTCACAGAAGTTATGCCGATCAAAATATATATACACAGTATAATGACACATATGGGAACGAGTACATCTCACGAGTACAATTACAAGGTAAATATAAGTTGACACATAATATGTAGTGTGTTAATGGAGGGTGATATAGCCAGGGGGCGGAGTGATCGAAAGACGATAATAAAGATAAGCTTCCTTTATCTCGCTTCCGCGGCTTGTGGGAAAATGTGAACATCCGTTACGATACCACCGGAGTTCATCTGCAAAAAGCATTTTGTTGAATCCCTGTTGGGGAAAAGGGGGGGGGGGGGGGGGAGCCTTTGGGGGGGGTGTAATTTGTTTCCCTATAGATGTTTCCTCCGGATGCCATGTAATGAGACACACTGCTCTACTGTATCACGTTTTGTGACCCACTGAGCTGTTTATTTATTTGGTTTTTACCGTAACTTAAGATTGTCCTGTGTACATAACCTGTTGGCATTTCCTCTTTGCTTGTGCCAGAGGTGTGGGAGTAGCAGTGTTTATATGACATAGTGTCAGTGGTGGGGAAAATGTACTCAAATGTTTTACTTGAGTAAAAGTAAGACAATAATGCGACACATTGTGAGCTTGTAGATCGGCTATTTTCAAATGGCCGAAATGTATATATGGGCTGACGTGGTTAATGTATGTTTTGTGATTATAATCAAAATCTGCAAAGTAACTAGTGACTAAAGTTTTCCAATACATGTAGTGAACTAAACTTAGAACCTTTTTATGGCATCGATATTTGCAGTTATGCAGCCATTTTCAACCATTTTCAACCTAATTATTTTTGCCATTATTTTATTCTGTGTTGTGCCCTGTTACAGCGCCACCATGAGGCTGATTTGCATCATTTTGGGGGTGCCAGATCTCTTGGTATTGTTCATGAAATGTGACGTGGGTCAAACACAAGTCAAGGTTGTGTTTAACTCCATGGCTCTGACCTTCTGCTCTACTAATCATCGGCTGGTGTCTCTGGCTGCCATGATGGTGACCACTAATGCCATTAGAAAAGTCTCCCATCACGCTATGATGTTGTTTATCTGTGTCTGTTCGGCCTGAGATGAGCCTGACGACGACCTGCCCTGGGTCTATAAATGGAAACACACCCTAAACACACCCTGCTCTGACTCGCGGCTACCTCTTAATCTGGTTAGACTCATTTAGCTCATTATAGACCACCTGGCTCTCTCTCTCTCTCTCTCTCTCTCTCTCTCTCTCTCTCTCATTGTCCTCGCTCTCTCATTGTCCTCGCTCTCTCCCTCTCTTTCTCCCTCCCTCCCAGTGAGTGAGAGAAACTTTGTACATTTCTCTGGATAAGTGCATCTGCCTAAATGATGAGGAAAGGTAACGTGGTTATGGGTAGATCTTTGAAAATGGTCAACGGTGAATAAAATATCCAAAAAAAGAACATGTGAGAAAAGGGAGAGAGAGAACAGCACTCTGTCTTGTAGTGCCTCTTTAAGAAGACACCTCTGAGTGAACCCTCCTTGGCAAAACACAACTCCACCTATACTATACTGTTTAAGGATTACACGTACAACTCCGCCTACTTCTAAAGGATTAAATGCAACCTCACCTACTGTTAAAAGAGCGTGTGCAGAAGCTAGTGGAACTGTGCCAAGGCATGGAAGTGGAACAGTGGAGCAGCACAGCTCTCTGAAACCCACATGTGCTATTCTCAGACACGTCCGCTGCAAACGGGGGACACCTGTGTGCTCGGTCTCACAGCAGATCTTTATTTAGTTTTAGTCAGTCTTTTGAATAAATATATATATATATTATTTTTATATAGTCATATTTTAGTCGTCTGAACTGCTTTCGTTTTAGTTGACTAAATACCATGAGATTTTAGTTGACTAAAATCTGTAGTTGATTTAGTAAACTTAACTAAAAAAGTATTTTGGCCGGCCCGGCCGTGATGGCGACGAAATGCCTCATTTTATGCTCGGCTGTACGCCGAAAATAGCAGATCTACAAGCTCACCAGGTATCACGTTGTGAAAAAATTTCATCATATAATAATATAGTTTTAATCGAAACACTGCTGCACAACTTGAATCGTTCCAAACCAAACCAAAGCTTATCAAATGCCTGTAAATAAACCCTAGTTTCCCTGTCGTGGACGACACCAGATGGTCTCATTGTGTCGAGCGCTATTCAAATCGTCCCTGAACAAACGCCTTCCTTGTTGCCTCTGGCCAACAACACGGTCACGTCTTGAACCAGGGCTGACTGTTGTGTTAGTGTCGCTCACTGTTTTTGTGGGCTAACGCACAAAACAGGTCCCCAGACATAACAGCCATTGAATGGACATTCACAGATTGAGCCGAGGGGGTGTGTGTGTGTGTGTGTGTGTGTGTGCACGTGTGTGACTAACCTATAATTACAGTAGTCGTACAGTATGCACTTAGAAGAGCACCCGAGTTACTGTTTATATAGGCTGTTTTAAATTGACAACAATTATAATCACACAATCGGTGTATGAATGTAATGTGCTTTGGATAAAGGCGTTGTAGAAATGCAGACATTTACCATGTGCTAACGTGGTTGTCCTGTGCTATATGAGATGATCGTCCTTCCAGTGCCCTCGAGACCGGAGACACGCTGGTTCCCGTCGCCTGTTGGCACATGAAGTTCATTCACCGTCGGTCCTGTTGGAAATAGAAATGAGCTCAGACCTCGTTTTAAGCACATCAACCCTGGCGTCCCTCTTCAGTTCATACGTTTGATACTTTGTGTGGCGCTGTAGTATGATCAAGTAGGGGCGTTTAAGTTACGAAAAAATATAATTTAGAGATAACGGGTGTCTAGGGCGACTAGTATAGGGCTGTCAAGATTATCACATTTGACCTGACGATTAATTGCCCCTCAAATGATTGCGATTAGCGATTTAAATTGAGTTGTACACTGGGATATATGAATAAGAATTTGCATGTCTTTGTCTTTGACGATTTTGAAGTTTCACAGGGCAGATATAAATAATGAATAACATATTTCACACCGGCACCTTCCACACTCTTGGAAGATAATAACCGATTTTAATAGCTAGTTAACAACTACAAATTCACTTGACATAACTGAAACGGCCTGCTGGTAATAGCGAAGCTGTCGTGGTCTCCTATTAACTTTAAAAAGAAACATCAATAGTGGAAATGGCCGAAGCTTGTAGACATGCTACTGCCAACCTTTTTTTCAATATGGAAACGATTGACGATTATGCAAAGATTATGTGATTATCTCAAATAATTGCGACTATAGACCATCATGCGATAAATTGCGATTTGCGATGTTCCTGCATGCAGAGGACTAGAGGCGCCGTCTGGAGGCTCCACCAGGAGGAGGGCATGGTGGTGTCTGTGATGGCGGTGTCCGGCGTTAGCATAATGTCTGTTGTGATGCTCCCATACAGAGGCACCTGGAGGCCCACCAGGAGGAGGGCATGGTGGTGTCTGTGATGGCCGTGTCCGGCGTTAGCATAATGTCTGTTGTGATGCTCCCATACAGAGGCACCTGGAGGCCCACCAGGAGGAGGGCATGGTGGTGTCTGTGATGGCCGTGTCCGGCGTTAGCATACCGTTAGCATAATGTCTGTTGTGATGCTCCCACAGAGGCACCTGGAGGCGCACCAGGAGGAGGGCATGGTGGTGTCTGTGATGGCCGTGTCCGGCGTGGGCATCTGGATCGCCTTCAGCTCGGGCTCCACGCTGCGTTTGTTCCACACCGAGACCCTGGAGCACCTGCAGGACATCAACATCGCCACGCCCGTGCACAACATCCTGGCCGGTGAGACTCCACCCCCCTCGCCGTCACACCACCACACCCATGCCATGTGGATTATATGACGGCACGTTTTGATGTGTGATTTTTTTAGTCTTTTGACTCAAATTCCATTTAGTTTTACAGACACATTTTTGTCATCTGAACTGTTTTAGTATCGGTCTAGTATTTGTCGAGTAAATGTCAGAAGATTTTAGTTGGACTAAATCTACAGTTGATTTAGTGGACTAAAATGTACTTTGGCGGGCATTGATGGCGTCGTAATGGCAGATTATTTCTTGAGCGACCCATAAAATTTGGTCCGTGACCCACAAATGGCTCCCGACCCACTGTTTGGGGAATGGTGTCCTTTCGGTGTCACTCGGTGCAGTAATGTGATGTGTGGCTGAACCCCCACAGGGACCTGACGGGTTAGGAGGACGGAGGGAACACGGAGTCCTACTGTAGCCTGTCCGCTCTGAACCCGTGATGGCCTCGTGTTTACTTCAAAGGGGCCCGTCTTAGCGCAGTGCCTGTCTGTAATTAGGTGACATCAAGCTAGGTGCTCTCTGGCGTATAGTGCGTTTGTTATGTCACGTCGGTCATGTGTGTCACCCTCTTTCAAACAAGTCGACGCTGGAAACGTCTCATTTCTTGTCTCTCTTTGTATTTATTGAGTTGCCATGGGACAGAGAGAGACATTAGAAAAGGGACCGTCGAGATGCAGGGAATGGGGAAAGGATTGGGGGAATTGTCTCATCTGTCTCTCTCAGAATCTGAGACACATCGCGAGTTTACACGGGTGTAAAACAGTGGGTGAAATTAGTTTTTGTGCAAGCTCCATCGTTTTGTTTTTAAGAGAAAGGGACGGGGACGGGACGGGGATAATGGGGAAGAGATCAATAAAAAAGGGTAAATGAGTGTCAACTCTGATGAAAGACATTGTGCCAAACAGATGTACAGTAGATTATTATCACTGGATATAAGTAGGCTACTTGAGAGACAGTCAAATCAGTCGGAGGTCAAAGGAAGAGATACCAGGTCAAACGGCGAAAACATTATAATAGAAAAGGCAGTCTTGAAAGGAAATAAATTGTTGATTTACTATGATCTGTGTGTGCGTGTGCGTGTCTGTGTGCGTGTGTGTGTGTGTGTGTGTGGCACAAAGTAATTGAACACTACGAGTCATACTCTCACAACACGGTGCATTGATTTGTGTGGACTCATTAGAATTGTCTGTGGACTCATTCCGTTGACGTGAGACATGGACTTTGGTTGCTGAGTCAGATGAACGACTAAACGCCCGTTGTCTCAGCATGGACATCATTCTGCAGTCATCTGGGATATGGAACGTATCTGCTGTTGTACAGTACGTCAAGCTCACCTCGGACCCTCTGCTCCGCTCCGAGCTTAACCCATTGAGACCAGATTCTACAAATGTCTTCAAAATCAGTGTTCTGTTTTCTACATCAGTGGTTCTCAAACTATTTCATGTCAAGGACCACGGGAATTATATGTACTGTAATTCACCATTTGTCAGCCAAAAAAACGTTTATTATATATATTCAAAGATTTGCGCACATTTTCTAATTAAAAAAAATATATATAGTGCCACGCTATGAGCTTGTATATCTGCTATTTTTCAATAGCTAAAGCGGTTAAAAGCAAACGGATGCGTTCCAGTTCTTAACCCATTTTGGTGTTGGCATTATGTTATGCTTTAGCTATTGAGAAATAGCAGATCGACAAGCTCATAGTGCGCCACGAGCTTGTAGGTCTGCTATTTTTGAAAAATCGAAGAACGACGAAACATAGCTTTTTCAGAAAACTGTCAGGATGTAGAAGACATTTTTAGAATCTGATCTCGGGTCAGAATGGGTTAATAGACGGGCACAGTGCTCTGCTCTGGGCTTGACGGGGGAAGACACGGAGCCCCATGGGATGCTGGGAGGTTTGTTTAGGGGTCAGAGGGTCAGATTGTGTTGGCGTGAATCTATATTTACATCCGACAGGCAGGACGGCTGAAGGCTAGATAATGTTTTCCATTCCTTTTGTTTGTCCGTCCGTCTGTCCGTTGACCTCAAGGTGGCTCTATAACAGGACGATTCCCTTTTCACCTACAACTCCTGAAACACACGTTTTGCTAACACTCCTTCCAAAGTCTGCAGGAGTGGCCTGTTCTGCACAGAATTGCACAAATCATGAACGTCTGATGGCCGTCAAACGTTGCACTCACATTTCCCACTGGGCCAAGGAAGAACAGTTTCGTGTCATGCTTTTACATTTCTTCCCATTATCTCTTATAATGTGCTCAAGATATATCGGGCAGATTTTTCATATTCCATTCCTATATACCTCCAAAACGTTGCACTACCCCGGGTAGCGAACCCTGCCCGGCGGAGTGACTGCTGCAGTCTTCCATGTCTCATTCGGTTTGTGTAGTGCAGCATGCAGACAGATGTGTTCATGCGTGGGTTTGGATCTAATGGTGGTTTGGTACACCGTCATGAAATGTTAAATAGCCTGTGACAGTCACACTCACAGCAGGGAGGGTTAGCTTTGGGCCACAGTTAACTCTGCTGTGTCAGACTTGACTACTGATCCCTTGAAATCTGAAGTGGTGATGAGATGAGAAATGCATGTCCTTTGCATTTGGTTTTCTGTTCTCACTGAGTGATGTTTAGAAAGAGAACTAAAGAGCACATTAATTAATCGGATGAATATCAGATCTTATGTAACATGATCTCAACCCATTCTGACCGGGCACCCATTTTGGTGTTGGCATCGTGTTATGCTTTAGCTATTGAAAAATAGCAGATCTACAAGCTCATATCGCGCCACCGAGTGGCGCGATACGAGCTTGTAGGTCTGCTATTTTTTTTTTAAATCGAAGAACGACTGACATTTTTAGAATCTGATCTCAGGTCAGAATGGGTTCATCAGACCAGTGTGTGTCCAGTGGAAACCTCGTATGAATCTGATCTCAGGTCAGAATGGGTTGGTTTTAACTTCAGCTGGCATTGCTGCGAAGCTATTCACCACTATAGTACTATTATTATAGCATTAGGTCATCACGTCAGTAAGTAAAGGATGACCTTATATCATGTGTGAATGTGAACGGCTCTTTGTTCAGAGATATCGGAGCAAACTACAAGATCCCGTTTTTTTGTTGGCACTGCTTACGAGTTTTCATTTGCTTATATGGGCATTGGCGCAAAGATAAATGGCCTTATGGTTGCTAGTTAGACGGGAGTGGTAGAGAATGCATTTTAGTTTGTACATTCTCTTGACCTCGGTGGAAAGTCCCTCTCTAAAAGCCAGTGTTTAGAGTCGGCAGTGGGAGGTCTCAGACAGATGTGAATGATAAAAGTGCTCCGCTGCCTGTATTAACTAATACGATCCATGCCAGCCACAGGGGAAGTTGGTTCTGGGTAGAGAGACCACCGCGCATGGAAGTCCCTCGCCACTAAGGGCTCACTTCCTCTGATGGCGAGTACGGGGCAACATTACGGGCATCGGCAGCCTTGTCTGTGGCAAAGGAAGTCCACATACTACAGCTTAACGTGTCCCAGGCCAAAAACCAGTCCCCGACATTCAACACGACGTCAACCTCCCTGTCAGCTCAGCCACAGTCCGGGGGTGGACCGTCGTGATTTTTGTTCTGAGCATTTAGCTGGCACTTTCTCTTCATAGGGGATATCTTTATATCGCTGCGGTGTGCGTTCTGTCTTTGGCTATGTTGTGATCTGCGTTTCTTTGCTAGAATGTGCCACCGCCGAGCCTCAACAAGCTGGCAGCTGCGCTGAGAATGTGCTGTCGGCTGCACAAAGTGTGACGTGAAGGGAATTGCCAATTAAAGTGTCTGTTTGGCCCACAAGAGACGGGCGGCAGTCGATATGAGCGACGTTATCTACACCCATCAACGCTTGTTTATTTAGGCGGAAATTAGTCCAAGGCTTGGTTCAGAGTTCAGACGGCAAGCAAATGTGATCTTTAGGAAGGACTGTCCACACTGTTATTTGTAAGTTAATCCGATAGTATTTGTGTATTCAGACATGGGCGAAAATAGGCAGCCAATCTACTAGCTTATTTTGGGGGCGAGCAACTCCATTTTGTCAAAGTATAAAGTAAAATCAAATCTGATCCGCACAAATACGTTTCCATGTGGTTATTTGGGGTGCGCACGCTTTTCCGACACACCAAAGGTCCGAAGCGAAAATGCGATGGTCCGACATGCGCTGCTCCCGTGCTCGCGGTTATGGTTAGGTTAGAGGATTGAGGTTTCGGATCAATAGTATGTCGGAACTAAAGCCTGTACCCTGGTTATTTGCTGTTCAGATTTGCCTCTCCAGATCTGACTCCAATTTGGATAGGCCGAGCATCTCATTTGTGCTGCCAAGTCTGACTATATAGGCTAGCCAAAGTGATTTGTTGACTCAATGAGCTGCAAGGGACGGGAGACGCGTTGTGCGCTATTTGATCTGTCAGGGCGTGGACATTGGGTCCTTCATCGTTGGCTTTTTTTTTTGGAGAAGTCCACATTGTTCCGCGGCCTTATTGTAAAGTAATACAGAATCTAATGTCTCCACACAACGCACGTTGAGACGGGGAGGGGGAGGTTGATGTAGTAAATGATATCGGCACAGAGGAAAGGACCGTGCAGGGCGTTGTTTCACCGTGTCTTGAATACCAGTATGAATGAGTTGATCTCCTGTTGGAGCCTGTTGTCGGATCATCTGAAACCCCCCTCTTCATCACACAGAGGAGTACCTCACCCAGGCCCCCTCTTCATCACACAGAGGAGTACCTCACCCAGGCCCCCTCTTCATCACACAGAGGAGTACCTCACCCAGGCCCCCTCTTCATCACACAGAGGAGTACCTCACCCAGGCACGTGCACATCTAGCTGGACTGAAGCCTAATTTATACGCCGTTGCACAACTTGTGTGTGCCGCTTGCCAAAAACAACAATCTAATACAGCTCACTGCGTGGGTTCAAATGGTTGGAAATGAAACGTACACTGTTGGACACTAGTGGGCGGCGGGCCGTGAGAATATTGCAAGTGCCCCCCCCCCCCTTCCCCTTCAATAGAAAAAAGAGAGGAAGGAGCGCATCTGTTTGGCCAGAGTAGAAATCCCCAACAAGGTGCTCTTCGGTACAACTGGGTGACAAAATGTATGCAAAAATAGATGAGACCAGAAAGCCTTCAATTAAAAAAGTGTGGCTTGTGCATTGCCAGATAAAAGAGCACCTGCACATGCCACTGCGGCACAACCGCCTTCATCGGGGTGACTAACAAGATTACAGAAAAAACATGGCTTTTATAGGATATGACATTACAAGTTAATTACCATTTGCCACCTGTGGTCGCAAACTCTCAATAAAGATTAGTGGCCGGCTAAAAAACAAAAAGTAAAAAAAGTAGAGCCTCACAAAACCTGACCTCTACAAGAGTGCGTTTGTCCCCCCCCCCCCCTAAACCTATGTAAAACGTATACTGTTAACCCATTTTGGGGCGGGGACCCATTTTGGAACCCATTATGTTATGCTTTAGCTATTTAAAAATAGCCGATCTACAAGCTCTACGAGCTTGTAGGTCCGCTATTTTTGAAAAATCGAAGAACCACTGACTTGTCTGTCTGGTGCTATATATACTGTACTGATGTTCCCCAGAGGATTGGGGGGGGGGGGGGGGTCTCTAGTCTACGCTGTCAGCCTTTGTCTGCTCGGGCAGTCTGACCTAAATAAGCAGCCATGTGTGACCTGATGGGGACAAACATTGCGGGGAGGGGGGGGGGGGGAGTAAACAACAAACCCCCCGGGTCTCCAGTATCCCAAATGTCATACATTGACAGTGTCCCAGAATCCACCCCCTGCATGTACAGTGGACCAGACAGTGGACCAGACCTTAGTCCAGTGGTTCCCCTGCATGTAGACAGTGGACCAGACCTTAGTCCAGTGGTTCCCCTGCATGTAGACAGTGGACCAGACCTTAGTCCAGTGGTTCCCCTGCATGTAGACAGTGGACCAGACCTTAGTCCAGTGGTTCCCACACTGCGGTGCGTTCACCCCTTGTGGTGCCCGAGCGCCTTCTAGGGGGTGCGCAACATGAAAAGGCTAATGGTGGTGCTATGGTTTTCTTTTAAATATATTAACATATCATGCCAAATATATGGCAAGTATATGCAGAATATAGCCTATCCTGCATATATATGTGCCATATTGGGGTTCATATATGTGGATAAATAGGACATACATTATGTCCCTATATAGCTTATGCAATTTATATTTCATTTATATTTGCGTCAGCTAGGTCGGGAGGTAACAGGGGGTGCATGGTCAAAAAGGTTTGGGAACCGCTGCTTAGTCACTTGAACCTATAGAAAATGAATTGAATCCAAAAATTGAATTTGTAGTTAAATACGTCCACCCCTGCATGGTGGAGCAGACCAGTCCAGCTGTGATTTTGTCTTCTAATCTAATCTGTAGTTTGAAAGCATTAGAGATTATAATGGTGTAGGTTTACAGAGACGAGAGGGCTTTACAGAAAGAGAGGAATTAAATTAAACACACACAGGCATCCATAACTGCTCACATTGTGCTGACGTGAGTTCTGTAACAGGATGTAATGGCTGGTGTCTGACACGGAGAGAGAGAGAGAGACAGAAACGGCTGAGATGGTGGTTGTCAGGACTAAGTGCAGATCAAAGTGGTCGTCTGGTCTGGGACGAGGGCCAGAGCCGGGCCGTGTTGACGTTCTCCCCGGGTTTATTTTAGTTCACCCTCTGGGTGGGGAACTCCAAATATTATGAAAGGAGGAAGTTGAGCAAGGCCCCCAGCCAGCGGTCGAACCCGGGGCCTTCATTACACACACATGTGAGCCACGAATGCCAGAAGGCTCGCCCTCACAACACCGTCGCATTGAGGAGCGTACGTATACGGCCGGCGTCACTGCTCGGCCTGGTATTCCTAAAACAGTGGTTCCCAAACTTTTTCATGTCAAGGACCCCCAAATTGACACTCATTAGCCCTGCGGACCCCCATTTGAAAATATATGCCAGGGACCCCCCCCCCCCCCCCCCACCACACACATAATAACTTTTCTACGGATTTCAAGGACCCCCAGTTTGACATTCATTAGTCTACGGATCCATAGCATTTCTATCTGTGGGACCCCCAATTTATATTGTAAAATCAATGTTAATTTCTACACTCTCAGAGTTACAGACCCATAAGGGCCCATTTGGTTCCAAACTATCATTTAGCTGGGTCCCTCAAGGACCCCTGGGGGTCCCTGGACCCCACTTTGGGAACCCCACTGTACTAAATGCAACCTCGGTAAACTATGTCTAAGCGGTTCAACCTAACCTTATTCCTAAACGTAACCTCAGTAAAACTATGCCTAACCCTGAACTAATTTCGAACCTTATATTATCCGTTAAAACAAGGGGACTACATTGAGGAAGCACCTCCCTGTGCTCTGATTCATGAGAATCTATGGCCTTGGCTTCTGGCGGGTGTTGCTGTTGCAAACTTGTGGTGATCATCGAATGCATCCTTCCTCATACACATTTCCAAGTTCCATATAATAAGTTACTAAACAACGCGCCTGTCAGCGAGACTTGGATTTATTGCCATCGCCGAATTTAAAGGTGTCGCTGTTACAGTTTAAACAGTCACTGCGTTTACAAAGTGGGGTCCGGGGATGCCCCTAGGGGTCCCAGAGGTAGTCCTAGGGGGTCCCCAGCAAAATGTGTTAATATAGCATCCAAACCAGTTCACAACTTTAACCCTATATATACATCGGCTATTTGAAAATAGCCGATCTACAAGCTCACAACGCATCCCGATGTGAAGTAAGTTCACAACTTTAACCCTATACACATCCGCTATTTGAAAATAGCCGATCTACATGCTCAACAACGCATCGCGATGCGAAGTAAATCTTGTATGTGTGGGGCAAAATATAATTTGGGACTCCTTTTTGCCATGAAAAGGTTTCAGAACCACTGGTTCTATGGGTCAAAGTGGCACCTCTGACAATTTACGACAAAGGCATTTAGCAGACAGACGCTCTCGTCCAAAGTGCAATCGGGAGAGGAAGGAACGGCGCGGTGAATGGAGGCAGATCTGCTTGCTCTAATCACGGCATCACGCTTCACTCCTCCTATTCCACCACACTTTTGTGTTTGTTTGTTTGAGTCAGAGCGAGCGCACTGCATGACTGTAATGGTGCTTTTCATGTGATGAATGACACATTTTGAAAAGGGCGGCTATTATGGCCGGCTCCCCGTTTAAGTTGCCCTGGAGACAAGTAGCCGTTAAGCGGTCCCCCCCTCCCACGGTGTGTGTGTGTGTGTGTGTGTGTGTGTTGGACTCCAGCCGTTTGCACTCTGCGCCGTTCTAATCTAGCACAGATGAAGGTACTTGATCACAATGCATCTGTGTGGGGAGGTCCAACTGTCCACTCCTGAACGTTGAAGCCGTTTAGCTGCGGGAGTGCATGTAGAACATGAAACGTTAAATAGTCTGTTTGTTTTTTTTATCTTGCTCTTTAGGAGGACTTTCTTTCATTTATGGTCCTTTTTTTTAATTTATTATCTTGGGGTGAAATTCAGTTCAGCTCAACTTTATTGTGCAGGTACAATGCAGAGTGAACTGCTTGCTGCACAGACATTCCTAAACTACAACACAAGGGGTTTCCACCGCGCCTCAAGCCTGTTACACTGTAGGCTGGTCCGGTGCTGGTGCATCTCAGGAGCAGTTCTGGTAATGGGTAGAAGGAGGGCACTGGAGCAAACTTTATTCAGCAGGGTGCAAGTAAAAAACAATGTAACTATAACATCTCCATCAGATCAGCCTAAGCTGCAGGTTTTAAAAGTGGGGGTGGTTTGAGGGGCGCCAAGGAGGCCGATAGGAAAGGTGTATATAAAATAAATGTATAATGCCATGCTATCATGATAGCCGGCATTCGTCTCCGAATGTTTCCCCAAAAACAAATTCTATAGCACCAGCTTGTGTTGCTATAGAAACATTTTTGGTGTGTCAATTGTAAAAAGAATAATTCAAACATAAAATGAAAGTAGCAACCTACATTGCATAGGTCATATATTTACACTATTTCTGTATTTTCACAATTTGTTTATGAAACCATTTTGCAATAGTATGTGCTATTTTCTTGCTGTAAACACTTTAACAATCCCACTACCAGAATCAGAATAGGCTCGATCTGGCGTCTGGTTGCTATGGGCTGAGCTTACCAGCACTCCACTTGCCTCCACACTTAACCCATTCTGACCTGAGATCAGATTCACACGAGGTTTCCACTGGACACACACTGGTCTGATTAACCCATTCTGACCTGAGATCAGATTCTATTTTCAAAAATAGCAGACCTACAAGCTCGTATCGCGCCACTCGGTGGCGCGATATGAGCTTGTAGATCTGCTATTTTTCAATAGCTAAAGCATAACATGATGCTATAACACCAAAATGGGTGCCCGGTCAGAATGCGTTAAACAGAAGTACTCTGCCAAGGTTCTAGGCTTATTATCAAAGTCTTCACATATTGTACAGTTGTATAAAACACATTTTTCAGGCACATTTCAGCCCATTAGGACCACTCTACGCAACGTCGTCAAACGGCGACGCGCACTGTACTGTATGTAACGTCATTCTACAGGCCACAGGTTTCTGCGTTACACCCTGTTTCCCCCTGTGGCGCTAGAGCTCCTAGTTTAATGTATTTGTGCAAACTGAGCCGGGGTAAGGCTCGATAAGCATTATGCCTCTCCCCTTCCCCTTTTTTGTTTCTGCATCTCGGACACCGTGTCAGTAGATGGACTTGACAATATGTGCCTTCCTTGGACTCTGAGATTGAAATTATACCTTGTTCTAAATGCACTATTAACCCATTTTGACCTGGGAACGATTCTGCAAATGTCTTCTAAATCCTGACTGTTTTTTCTATGTCAGTCGTTCTAAAACACTTTCATGGTCTGTCCACAGGGAACCAGCGGGTGTCCGTTAGCAGTTTACTGGTGTGTCACGGTCTGCTGCTGGTCGGGACCAACCTGGGCGTGACGGTGGCCCTCTCTGTCCCCAGACTGCAGGGCATCCCCAAGGTCACAGGTGAGACTGGAACATCCTATTATGCATCTAAGTCGCGCTACCCACTATCGCGCAAGGAGCATTCCCGTGGTCGAGTTGCTATCTTGCGACACCAGCCGCCCATATCCCTGTAGTCTGCGCTACCTGTCACGTTATGCATAGGTGTGGTTTAGGGCGTTACATAAATAAAAACTGTGCCAGAAGCCAGAAGGGATCGAACTGGGAACCTTGCGATTCACCGGCCACTCTGGGGCGGCCCATTGCAGGCCCTATTTGCAGGCGTGCTCTACCAAACGGACTTTGGTAGCATAGCGAGTTGTCTGATGGTCAAGATGGCAGTTTTAGGGATTTCGCAACCACACGCCTATGGCCACACTTCCAGGCGTCAAAATGTATTCCGGGTAGTGACGAAAAATATGCTATATATATATATATATATATATATATATATATATATATACATTTTTTTTTTTTTTTTTAAGATTTCTTTTTTGCTTTATGCCTTTATTGAAGATGGACAGGAAAGAGGGTGGAGAGAAGGGTAGAGACATGCAGCAAAGGTCGTCATGAACGAGACTCAAACACAACACACGACACGCTGTCAGGCCTGAGCCATGTGGCTCCGCTCCAGGCATGCGCCTGGACCACTAGGCCAGCAGGCGCCCCAATATTTTGTTTTTCATTGGTTATATTGGATGCCAATGTATGAATGATACAACAACCTTACCAAATATACTGTGCATCTGAGCCAAACAAGTCCTCCATTTTTATCTATCACAATTTTCCAATGTTTGTTTGTAGTTCTTCCTACTCCTTTTTGAACATCATGTAGTCCTTCCTACTCCTTTTTGAACATGTTGTAGTTCTTCCTACTCCTTTTTGAACATGTTGTAGTTCTTCCTACTCCTTTTTGAACATGTTGTAGTCCTTCCTATTCCTTTTTGAACATCATGTAGTCCTTCCTACTCCTTTTTGAACATGTAGTTCTTCCTACTCCTTTTTGAACATGTTGTAGTTCTTCCTATTCCTTTTTGAACATCATGTAGTCCTTCCTACTCCTTTTTGAACATGTTGTAGTCCTTCCTACTCCTTTTTGAACATGTTGTAGTCCTTCCTACTCCTTTTTGAACATGTTGTAGTCCTTCCTACTCCTTTTTGAACATGTTGTAGTTCTTCCTACTCCTTTTTGAACATGTTGTAGTCCTTCCTACTCCTTTTTTAACATGTTGTAGTCCTTCCTACTCCTTTTTGAACATGTTGTAGGTCTTCCTACTCCTTTTTGAACATGTTCTCAGTTTATTTTGCATTTATTTTTATTATGGCATTTATAGTTTTCTGTTATTTTTTTTTACCAGCATGTTCGAAATAAAGACTATCAAAAATGGAGGTGTTTTTCTGACCCGTAGGTCGGGGCATGGTGTCCTTCCATGCTCACAACGGACCCGTCCGGTTCCTCACCATGGCCGCCGCCGTTTGCAACCGACCCAACTCCTCTCCGACCAATCCCCCCGCGGAGACGGAAGACGGCGGAGACTCCGCCCCCACGGCTCCTCCCCCCCCGGGGCGGGGGGGGGGAGTGTGGCTGGGGGAGGCGGGCTGCACCTCCATGGCCCTCCAGGACTCCCAGTCCGTTTCGTCCTGCGGCTCCCTGGCGCCCTCGTCCCAGGGCTCCCTGGAGCACGGGCCGGAGGACGGCGCCCTGTACGACCTGCTGCCCCTGGACCCCGCCCACCACCAGCGGGGGGGCCGCGGCGGCAAGGCCGGCAAGATGGACGTCAGCTCCCTGCTGGTGGTCTCGGGGGGGCTGGGCCACCGCCGCGTCAACAGGAAGACCAAGCCGTCGCGGAGCCACGAAGACACGGCCTCCACCATCATGGTCTGGCAGATCCCTCTGCTCAACATGTGACGGTAAATGGTGCCTCTTTTTTTATGAAGTGCTTTTATCCAAAGCGCTTTACATAGATTGTGCATTGCGTTCAGCCATTCACACAACATTCATACACCGATGGCGGAGGAAACCATGCAAGGCGCCAACCTGTACATCGGGCCATCGGGGAGCAATTGGGGGTTCAGAGTCTTGCTCAAGGACACTTCTGCACTAACTCTGGGGGAGCCCGGGACTAGCGGCCGCTCTACCCCTGAGACACTAAAGCCGCATTCTTGTGATGTTGATGTTGGATGAGGAGGACGTGGTCTCTCTCTTTCAGGTTGATACAGGAGAGGCTTGGGTGGTATCTGTTTTTGGGTTTTTCCCCTTCCTTTTTGACCTTTCGCCGGTGGGCATTACGGAATATGACGGTATTTTGCGCAGAAACGAACATTATTCAAAAGTATTTCATGAATAAAATAAAAACTAATCTAATGATTTCCGTCAATAGTATTAAGAAAAAAAACGTGTAATGCTCAGGGAAAATGGCAGATCCACAAGCTCGCAACACGTTGTGAGCTTGTGCATCACGTTGTGAGCTTGTGCATTTATTCGACCAGTTCTCGGGCAAAAAAAAAAAAAAAGTCTTACCGCAATGAGGCGCTCCAACAACATATATTATATTCTTATAGAATATTCTTATTCTTAACACTTATTCTGATAGTGTAATTGTACTTGTAATTATCTGGACACTGAGGGGCTTCTGGGAATTCACGGTCAAGGCTCTTTTCAAGATACAATAATTGCAGTCTGTTCACTGCTCATGTACGTTGACGCCGCCTACGCGTCATAGCCGCCAGTGAAGGTTGCACTGTCACAGAGGAAGCGTAACACTGCCTCGATCCAGTTAAGAGGCCAGAGCCGGCAGGTAGGTAGATAAAATTATGATACTAGATGGATAGATAGATAAATGATACTAGATAGATAGTTATATAAAATTATATGATATTCGATAGATGGATAAAATGATATTATACTAGATGGATAGATAAAATGATATGATACTAGATGGATAAATTGTGGGTGTGCTGTGTTAGCGTAGGGCCTCAGAGATGAACCTCTTAACAGTCCTGGTATTCTTTCACCACATCCAGAGACTCAGCCACAGTGTGGAGGTAGGAGGGACTGATGAGAGGCACCTGTTCTGTTTGCCGTGTAGGAGCATGGCGGCATCAAAGACGATGTCCTCCTTGGCTACATTTAGATGGCCACTGGAGAGAACCTCTGTCAGTCAGTCTTTGGCTACATTTAGATGGTCACTGGAGAGAACCTGTCACACCCCTGTTTCAGGCGAGGGTAATGTGAACACAAGGATGGCGAGGCAAGTAGGCAACACAGTTGGGCAGAGTTTATATAACGTTTATTTTCCCCAAGTGCAATATGTGACAACAAACAAAGGAGACCATATGTCTGCGAGTAGAAAAGAAAAAGGATATTCAAAATAAAGTACTTCATGTTGTATACAATAATATAAATCAAACCAATCATTTTAAATAAATCATTATTATATAATATAAGTATTCTAAGTATTTATAAATCAGGCCTTTTTAATGTAAAGCAAATCAAACATTACAATCTATCTATATATATATAATAAACATTATATATATATATATATATATATATATATATATATATATATATATATATATATATATATTAAAATGTGAAGACACCCTTCTTTGACCAGCTCCAGACAGCTGACTGACTGACTGGGCCATTTCCTAGAGCTATATACCCCCTGGCTCCTCCCACAACACAGGACCAAATGAAAAGAGGGGTAAACATGATCCACAACATGTTAGTCGCTCAAAACAGTTACAGTTACTGGAGAGAAACTCTGTCAGTCAGTCTTTGGCTACATTTAGATGGTCACTGGAGAGAACCTCTGTCAGTCAGTCTTTGGCTACATTTAGATGGTCACTGGAGAGAACCTCAGTCAGTCAGTCTTTCCACAGAGAGAAAGGAACTCTTCCTTGTAGAGCAGAATGTGCTGTTTAGGCCGTTTCAGTTTGAGATCAGATGGCATCTGTTTCAATAGCATTGTGGTCAAGTAAAACAAGCTTAAGTCAGAGTGTTTTTATAGTTTTTGGCAATTGACAAATATTATAATTATATATATTATTATATATTATTGCATATTATACAGTACATGACATTATATTTGTACATCTGTCAAAAGGATAAACTAAGAAAGCTCAACAGAGATTCAACTTTCTTTTGATCGTTTGATTCCTTGAGCACACCTGTTACAAGTCTAGTGATAATTAGCCATGGAAGAAACTACCCACAAAATATATAAGCTCTATATCCTGACGGTACCCACGTAAGCCCTCACATTTGTCATTGACACGAATGCACATGGCCATACAATATGCATGCGGACACATCTGTCAAACATAACTTATGTTATGCCCTTTTGTAGGCTCTTTCACTAAAACTGAGGTATTTTGTTGACTTAATCTTTGAGACAAGCAGATAATACTGGCAGGGTCAACCATGTAGGCCTGGTTTGGTAGGCCCTGTTTGCCCCGGCCATTAGCCACGCCCCTTGGCAACAGACGCATCACGACACTGTCAGTCTCTGGCTCCGCCCCCTGCTTCTTCTTCTTCTTGGGGAGTTTATAAGTAAACGTCATCGTCAGCATGTCGTGTGTAGCAGCTATACAGCCTGGAGGCTCCTGTTTTTAGGTTGCCGTGGATCAGTCTATTTCCCATATTTTCCACCACCAACCAAACCAACACCCTTGAACAGGAATCCACCACTTTAGTTTTAACCTGCCACAGGTTAGTTTTAACCTGTGGCTCCAATGTACCTTTAGTCGGTGGTTTCATAGCGCTAATTATGTTATCCACCAAGCTACTAGTACCTTCCTACGGTTCTGGCGACGCGTCAACTAAAAGCAGTTACACACTTCAGTAACTCATTAAGAATCTGAACATGCAAAAAGCACCAAGAAACCAAATAGCTATTAGCTAGCGATAGTAAACAAGCCGTTTGTGTACTAAATTTTAACAGCCCGCCCTGCGCAATGCTAATGCCCGGGAAGTTTTGAGAGGCTTCGGGCCGTGGTGTGATCATTGTAGATTGGCCATTTTCAATACTTCTTAATATTTTATAATTATGGAATTTCTTAGATTTTTCTTTTCTTTGTTTTTTGAAAATGTTTTGAAGTAATAATTAAAAACTAAATATAGGGAACAAAAAATAAAGGGACCCCTTAAAAATGTGTCCACGACGCACACATGTGTCCCGACCCAGTGTTTGGGAATCCTTGCCTTAATGCCTTGATACCGCCCAAGCCCACTGCCTGAAATCAGCTGACGTCCACATACGCTCCCAAAGACGGGTTGTTAACCTCTGCTTAACCACTCGGACCCTATATACTTCAGTGACCGGAGTCACCCAGGGGTCTATACTAGGCCCCATTATTTTTCCCTCTAGTCTACACCAAATCGTTTAGCTAAAATAGCCAATCTACATGCTCACAACGTGTCGTTGTGAGATTGTAGATCAGCTAATTACCCCAGATTATGAACGCTAGTGTTTGTGAGGATAATGTTTGTGAGGAATCAATCAATTCACAGACGTCCTGTACTGAACTGAACTGACTGCTGGCATTCCAACAGGCTCCGAGTGTGCTTCTAAAGACTTGTATTAAGAGACATTGGGCTGTATTTTACCTGTCTTAAGTACCAGGTCTTATTACTTAACTTAAGACCTGGAGGCGTGGTCAATGCTCTTTGGACACTCAGAATAGCCAAATGGCATTGATCACGCCTCCAGGTCTAAGTTAAGTAATACGACCTGGTACTTGAGACACGCGAAATACAGCCCATTGTGTGCATGTGCCATTGAACGACAAGGGATCAATATAACCACTTAATCATGACGCCTGACTTTGCTAATGGACTGTCTGCACCTTAATGGGAAAACAATATCCAATTAAGTTGCATGTACTGAAATAAAAACACTGAATTGTCTTTTCATTCTCACATGGCCTTGTTCTATATTTAACACATTAAGTCATGGTGCCATATCAGTTGGCCTAATGGGATTACAGTATTGAAAGCCGTGTTGAAAAGATCTTGGGAATAAGTGAATAGAAGTTCCTGTTTCCCCGTTTGGAAAGATGAGAGCTAGAATATTTGGGCCCTCAGAACTGTAATAAAAATGGAGATAAATTCAATTAGGCACAGATTATTCTGTTAATCTCTTATTGGTCTTTTTTTGTAATTCTGCGTCAATGTATTACGTTTTTTTGTTTTGTTTTTAATTGGGGGGCGGGTGTTAGTATGGATGGCGTTGCGTTCATGTGGTACTCAGGATCTCAGAAATGTTCAACATAGCGAATTGGTCACGCTTTGCTTTAAATCTATGCCCTATTTGTACTCACCGAAAAGCTCACGACAAACTAGCTAGTCATCACTAGTTGGTTTGTTTCCACAGTCGCCTGCATCAGTGGTTCTCAACCTGTGGGTCCCCACATGATTATGGTTGAGGCGTCACCTGATGACACTGAAGTGACAATTTAAAGCCTTTTTAATTGCCTGCCATTGGCGCGATATCAACACCCGGTTTAGGAGGCATTTAATTATATTATATTGATAAAGTTAGGTCCCGGTCGTAAGCTCCATTTGATCAGCTCTAGAATACTAGCGTGATGTAAACCTGCGATTCAAGATGGCCGTGCCAGTCGACTCACTGTTTTTTTTTTTTTTTGTCAATACGACCTTTATTTGAGTTTTAGTTGATTGCGGTTGCAAAATGACTTGGATATGCGATGCGATAGATTTAACATGGGCAGCTTTCACTTCACTTCCGGTTCACAGACCTGGGGTAATTTTCGTATTGAAAAGTCCTCGGCATCGGGCGAAATAATTAATACCCGGCAGTGAATGCCGGGTATGAACCGGATGAGAGTTAATTTACAGTGAATGAACCGGATGAGAGTTTATTTACAGTGAATGAACCGGATGAGAGTTCATTTACAGTGAATGAACCGGATGAGAGAGTTAATTTACAGTGAATGAACCGGATGAGAGTTCATTTACAGTGAATGAACCGGATGAGAGAGTTAATTTACAGTGAATGAACCGGATGAGAGAGTTCATTTCTGGTGATCGAGCCCCGGTCCCCGATAGTCAACATTCGTCTCTTCTTCAGTTGAGCTAAACGAGACTTATCTTTTATACCTAAAAGAATGGCCATTACTGCATCAAAAGTAACTGGTCAAAAACTGGACAAATATTGGCCAAAGTGTCAAATAATATAAGAAAGTGGCACAATTTTTTAAAATACTACAAGCTATCTGTCGCTAGCTATTCACAATATGTATCTGTGGAACAGAGTCAAACTAAAGGCAATGCATCAACACCTACAATTCCATGTGCTTGTCATTGTGTGGGCTTCCCCCCAGTTATATGATTATTTGAGTGGTCCCCAAAATAACCCCCCCTCCGTTCAAGGGGGCCTTCAAGGGTTGAGAACCACTGGTCTACATCAGATTGCATTTTTATTTATATATATTTTTTCACGTACTGTTGGTATATTGTTAAATAGGTTCACGATTTGACTTGGATGTGCAATAAAACGCTTAACACATGTATTTTAAATTTCATATTGATTTAAAATATATATAGATTTCCAACTTGGTAGCTTTTTTCCAACTTGTTATGAAGTTTGCGTGCAATTTCTGAATTTGAAACATCGTCTGTCCATTATCCGACACCACATGAACACAGCACGTCATTTCATCTCGCTATGAGAGACCAAAATGTTTGATATGGGAAGGTTTTAAATGTTGACTGAACGTGTTTTTGAAAGGCTTGTTGATAGATAATTCCTGGCTGGCCAGGTGTTGTTGGTGGTGGTGGTGATGATGATGATGTTGAAGAAGAACGAAAGAAGAGGAGGATGATTCTACTGGGAGAGATGTCTTTATTTGCCTGAATTTGTGTTTCTCACTCGAGGCCAAGGGTATTTAAAAACTAAAGAAAAGTTAAAAGCTTTATACTTGTCATGTTTTGTATTTACTTCTGTTATGTACATTAACAAATCTATAAACATGGTTTTATCCAGCAGTGATGTGTGGAGTCTTCTCTTAAACACCATTCAATCCGGGGAAGCATCAGTTATATTTTAGCTATTATGTACATATAGCACATTGGTTCTCAAGGTGTCTATACGATTACGAACACAACTGGCCATGGTTCGGGAGGGGAAACACAGTCAGAAATGTGTGTGGGGGATTAATTGGCATAGCATAACAAATTCAGTTGGAGAACCTGGTAAAAAAAATATTGGTTGCTTCCACAAATAAAAGTTATGTAATAATCAGTGGGTAGGTTGCCAAGAACTTTCTGAATGTATTCATAAGTGACCCCATGATCTTTCCTGTAGCAGTGCCACCCACACAGCTGCATGCTTTTAAAAGGCACTATATAGCTTTCATTGTTTGAAATGTTATTGCTTAAAATGTAGCATGGGTAAAACATTACTTGGCTACAATGTATTATTAGCCTGCCAGGGCAGGCTGTGTGCTGATTGGGTTCGCCAGGGGTGCTGCTGACACCTGGTAGCTCAGTCTGTTGTCAGTCACTGTGAGGCACATCGACCCGAGTTCAAAACTGTCTGACTCTCGTCTTTTAGGATGTCGTTATTGAAATACAGAATGATTTACCACAAATGCATGACTTCTTGCATCACGTGAACACAAAGCATGCACACTGACTGATACGGTTTGAGCTGGACCAAGGCATCAACGGAGCAAGTGCCCGCACCAAGCGGATCGATGGCCGCAGCAGTGTCCTTTGGGTTGCATATACTACAAAATGCCAGCAGAGCACAACACCAGCTTTTTATGATTGTGGACGCACAAAATGGATTCTGGACCTTGTACAACAAAAAAATAAAATGATAGATTTAGCTTATTCTTTTCTAAATGTGGTGCATCAGGTTTGTCGGGCATCTATACGAACACAATTGGCCCATGTTCGGGGGAGGGAAGCTGGTTGATACTGTCCCTGCATGTACTGTAGCCTATTCCTTTGGGCATGGGCCGGCACCTGTCAGCAGGGAGTGTTGGGCGGGAGAAGTGGCCCTACATCCTCCCGGTGGGGGCTCCTCACTGGCAGGTGAGTCAGTAGGATACAACTGGCAGTGACAACACAAATGTGTGTGAGTGAGTGGAGGAATCAATTATAACGATTAAATTGGGCATAAAAGGGACTTATTGGCTATTCGAAGAAAAAGAAAAACACTTATTCTGCATGTTAACCTGGCTCAAAGACGTGCGAAATATTTCACATATCTATAAAGAATCACTGCTCTTCTAAATCTAGACGTCTAAAAATGTCATCTCGACCTCAGTATTATTCATATCGGTGTTAACATTCCACCCTGTCCTCGGGAGTGGAATGTTCTTCTCCATATGGAAGCTATTAAGCCCCCTTGAAATGAACCTTGTTCTACTGCTTGCTGCTACCATTCTGACGGTGTGCCACTATCAATACAAGCTGGGACTTGGTGCTGCGTTGCCCCCAGGGCCCAACCCGGCGCTGCCATGATTCTAAACTCATTTCTCCTCCACTGTGAGGGGGTCAGGACATTCTCTGTTCCATAAACACGCACCTCTACTGTTACACAATCACACTCCGGGTACATTATCATCTGTACAGAAATAGACTGAGGAAATAAAAAAAGAAGAGAGAGCCCCTAACGATCTCGGATTGAAGCTGGTCCACATGGTTCCTGTTAGGAGAATCTCATTGTTTTTTTTTTCTCCTGTGCTTATAATCACTGTAAAAAGCCCCTGGATGCATTATGTTCCCAGGTTCTTCAAATCTGAGTTCAGACTTGTATTTATTTTCTATTGTTAGTTTAATTATAGCTATACAGACCGTCATATTCACCAGTGGTGTATGTGAAGTAACTGATGTACTCAAGTATTATACTTAAGAATGGTGAGGTATTTTTTTCTTACTTTACTGTAGTATTTCCAATTATCAATACTCTTACTTCTACTCCACTACATCCCAGAGGCAAATATTGTACTTTTTTGTATTATTACAAAACAATAAACATACAGCCCTATTTAAACTTTGGCTATTTGAAAATAGACCATCTACTACAAGCTCATTTTTTTAATACATTTTACACAATGATCGTTTTGTGAAATGGGACATTCTGCATAATGACTACTTGTACTTTAGCTACTTTATATGTCCATGCCAATACTTTTGTACTATAAGTACTGTTGTACATTTGTAATACAAACTTGTACTTGTAACTATTTTTTTCCCCACCACTTGATATTCACTGTACGCATGCAGCTATCTGCGTCTCCTCTGACTGTACGTATTATCAGTTCCTCTGACCTGGCCTTATCAGTTTGTCATTAATCACACAAGCGCAAAGCACCCTATAACTGTAATTCGACATCTTTTGTTTCACTTGATCCTGGTATTTCCATGGAAACTATGTGTGTGTGTGTGTGTGTGTATGTGTGTGTGTGTTCTTAAAATAGACTAGTCAACATATGATGGCAACATTAAACCTCCCAGGGAGTCCCAGCTGACTACACTCTCTAATCTCAATCTATTTTTATATGGGAAGGTCAATTATAAAGATATACTGTGCGTCCTCCATCCATATGGTATGGAGGAGAGGAGAGGTTACCATGTACTTGCGTGCTAAAGGTTGTGCTATTTTCCCCACATGTTGAGTTGTGCCCAGTAACTGACTTCTAATTTTAATGTGTGACTCTTGTGTCACTGAAATTCGGCCTCACAGCTGGAAGGTCCTGGGTTCGATTCCCGCTGGCGATGCTGTGGGTGCTGGCGGTGTGTTCAATGCCCATACCCGAGGCGGGTTTGTCAAAAGTGCCTTTCTGTGTGGAGTTTGCATGTTCTCCCCGTGTCCCCTAGGGTAGGTATACCCTCACAAAAAACATGCAGTAATCCTGGTCTCTAAACTGCCTCCCCCTGGCCAGCCGGGGCGCCTGATGGAGGGGAAAGGAACTGGTTGGGGAATAACGTGTTCCTTCCACACGCTACGTCCAACCAGGGAAACTCCCCCCTGGCAGCTGTAAAGGAGCAACTTGGACACTCATGCATGAAGGAAGCATGAGTTCATGTCTGTTGCTCTCCCTCCCCAGGTTGCAGAGGGTGTGTAGAGCCCAGGATCACATTAGATAATTGACACAGGGGTGAAAATGGGTTACAGAAATCGTGAGATAAAAATTATAATACTAAAAAAAATAACCCAATATATAGAATACATATTGCATTATTTCTTCTGTCCAAAAAGGATTGGATAGACAATATTCCCAGGGCAAGCTGGGGCAATTGACATACAGCCTACCAATTCAGGACAGCCAATAATGTACACATTATTGGCACAATTCATTGCATACCAATACATTTGCATTTAAATTAATTCAAATGTACTTAAAAAACTAAAAAAGAAAACTAAAACAAAGTTAGTAGTTTTGGAGATATTCTCTTCTACAGAACAGATGGAGAGCGTGTGACATTTCATATTAAAAGGTGTGTAAAGGAATGCTGCCTTTCCAGCTGCTGTGCTGTCTGTGCAGTCCAGATTGTGATGTGTGTAAAGTCTACTGTAGGGGTTAAGGGTAATGCCGAGAGAGAGAGAGAGAGATGGGGCATGGGGGGTGTGGTTTACATCCCAAACTGCCTCACTGTATCAAACTGTACAAATCAAAACACGACCAGTGAGTCCATGCAGGAGGATCCTGCCAGACGTGCCTGGACTATGGTTTCTTATGAGAGGAGATTGGAGATCAAAGCTTCGCTGATCTGATGCGCTGGAGAGGAGACTCCTTCCTTCATATAAAGGACTGCTTCTATGGCATGGAGCGACCTGCCTGCTGTGACCATTTAGCCTACTGACGTGCAGGAATTGTTTTTTCTTTTTTTTCAAACCTTGGAAATACTGTAACCCATTTGGATGGAGCGGATGGATGGCAATATCGTTGTATGAAATGAACAAATGGAATGATTCGGGTGGATTCTCGTTCAAAGAATTTAAAGCAGAGCACATCTCTTACATAACAACAAGGCTTTGTGGACGCGGTGGATTTATCACAGCAAAACGTAAGTATAGGCTAGGTTAGAATATTATAGTATGTGTGTGTGCTTTCTAGTACTGAAATCATACAGTAGGCTAGTTTGCAAGGAATTATTGTAGGCTATGTCCTTTGGATTATTTGATTTAATGAATGTATAGCTACTTCTATACGATATGGAATGTAAAAATGCAGCAGCGTTTTTTATTTATTTTTATTATGGACACGTCAAAGCCATTCGTCCTCACCCCATATTAGAAATTAATGCATCCATCAGTAGAGCGCATGCATGCACGCTACACCCACACTGGGCTACTGGGCATGCGTCCCTCCTTGGGTCGCGAATTGCTACAAATAATGAATAAGCATAAGCATGGTGATTATGACTGATGGCTGATGCCGTATAGGTTGTGCAATAACATTGAAAAGAGAAGCCGTTTCTTTATGGTTGCCTCTGTCTTGACACCGGAACAATTAGTTACAGTTGGACAGGACTGTAAATTAAATTCTACCTGTTTTAATTAAAAAATGTCTGACATTTTAGTAAACAGACAGTATAGGCTGCCTAAATGTATTAGTATTTCTGCCTCAAATTGTCAGGCTGTTTGACTTTCATTCCAGGAGAAATTGCGCCCCCGAGGGTTTAAAAGGGTTCATTACAACTTTTAAATATTCTACTTATACAATAGACTACCAGTGCTTTAAAAGCTCCTGGCAGCCAATTGTTTAGGGCAGTGGTACACAAACCTTTTTGTGTCAAGGACCCCCAAAAATTATAAAAACTAGTTTTGCCGCGGACCCCCATCTGAAATTATGTTGAGCCAGAGACCCCCAGAAGAAAATGCAGTTATTAAACAATATAGGCTATGTCACAATATTTTTAGCGATTTTTCCAAAATGTATTAAAAGAATAGCAGATGTACAAGCTCACAGCGCAACAAAGAGTGACTCTTTGATAGCTTGTAGATCTACTATTTTTTAATAGCCAATGTATACATGGATAAAGTGGTTAAATGATTGCGATGCTGTATTATCACATTTCGACCCCCTGAAACACCTCTAAAGAGGTCCCCGGACCGCACTTTGAGAACCACTGCATGCCATATATAAGGATCTAATCTAATGCCTCACAGCGAGTCCCACAGGTTCGATTCCCCCGGCCATTTGCTGCATGTCACTCCCCTATAAAAGTCCCCCCAAAATAACTGTCAAATCTTCTCCTTGTCATCTTTCCCAGGTGAACGACATACAATAAAAGCTGTAGGGGATTGCTTTGATATTCTCCGCCACCATCATGACCACTGGGGATTCCCGTCGTCGTCAGCAGTGAACAACGCGAGATGGACGCCGGCCAGAGGAGGACCGTGGAGGCTGAGGTCATCCTTCATGCCGTGAACTCTGAACTCGGCACCACGGCCGAGGGAGAGGGGAGGCTGTGCCCGGGCCTGCTGAAGAACAATGGGAACGCTCCGTGCATGGGGGGTTTCCTACAGCACGACGACGATGATTTTAGTCTGCCTAAAACCTTTGAGAAGGAGTACCTGTTGGACGGTAGTTTGACGTCGAACCACAATTTTGACCACCAGAAGGGCAATGGATTGTACATCTCAAAGACCACTCGCATCTCGAATGACATTTCTGTTCACGCCGACTCCTCTGTGAACACGCCGCCTAACGCCGCCACGGCCCAGAACGGCACGAGAGCTAAAAACGGCATCAGTGAAAACTCGAACCGAGCCAAAGAGGAAGTGGATGACGGTGGTGGTTTGTCTGGCAGGGTCGACAGATCTGCGAGCGGTCAGTCTGTCCCAGGAAACGTCACTTCGTCCTACGCCGCGCCTGACACTCATTGTGTCCCCGCTGGCCCACAGCCAACCATCGAGCAGCTGGCTCCATCTCTGTCTCATAGCTCCCAGGCGGCTGATCCGCCTCAATGTGAGCCTCTGTGTGCGGGCTCGGGGCTGAATCGGTGCGTTGGAAACGGGGACAGCGGGCAGAGGGCTGAGAGGACACCGTCTACTAAGGAGCCTGATCTGATCATTGAAGTTAGCGGTCAGAAAATCAGCGCTCACAAGTCTGTGTTGGCGGAGAAGAGCGATTACTTCAAGGCGCGTCTGTCGAGGGACATCCTGAAAGTCAAAGGAGTCAATTACAAGACTATGTCCATATTGGTAGATTATGTTTACACTTCCCAGATGAATGTGCGTAAGGACAATGTGGTAGATGTCATCACCGGAGCCAAGGTCCTCCAGATACCCTGCGCCGTTCAAGCAGCTATGGACTCCATGTCACAACAAATCACTGCAGACAACTGCTACGAGATCCTGACCATCGCCAAGAAGCAGAGACTCAACGAACTGAAGGAGACGGCCTACCGCTTCATGAGCAACAACTTTCTCCAGATATTGAAGGACCCCTCTGTGTACGGACGTCTGACCGGATCGGAGAGGGACCTGGTCCTGAAGAAGAGAACGGAAGGCAAGATGACTCTGATGGTGGCAGAGATCAACGACGTGTTCGACCGTGTTGGGAGCAGGCCGGCGAGCCGCTGCAACAGCCGACCGCAGAGCCCCTTGTCGGTGGTGTCGTTCGACGACAACCACATGATTTACTACTTCAGCGAAGCGGCCAATGACTGGAGGCCTCTGACCATGATGCCGGAGGACATTAACACTAAAGGGTGTGGGATCTGTACCATGTATAACTACCTGTTTGTGGCAGGCGGGATCAAAGGGTACGGAGAGAAGGGGAAGGTGTCCGATAAGGTCTTCTGTTACAACCCTGTCACCAACAACTGGACGGAGGTCCGACCTCTGATGCAGGCCCGCTCGCAGCTCAAGCTGGTGTCCATGGACGGGTACCTGTACGCCATCGGAGGGGAATGCCTGTTTACGGTGGAGAAGTACGACCCGCGCATGGACCGTTGGACCGCGGTGGCGGCCTTGCCCAAGGGGGCGTTCGCGGTGGCCCACGAGGCCACCACCTGTAACGGGGAGCTCTACATATCTGGGGGCTCTCTCTTCTATCGTCTCCTCAAATACGACCCCAAGAGGGACGAGTGGCAGGAGTGTCCGTACAACAACAGTAGGAAGAAATCCACTGACATGGTGGCCTTCAAGAGCTTCATCTACCGCTTCGACGTCAACCGCGAGCAGGGGATCAACGTGTTCAAATACAACACCATAGTGAAGATGTGGCATGACGTCGCGTCTCAGAGGCTTGGAAGTCATTTGCCATTTCGGAGCGCTGTCATTGGGAACTGCATCTACTGTGTGAACAAGACCCAGACGCTTCAGTTCATAGTGCAGGAGGAGAATGCATTCTTTGTCGAGGAGCCACTCCGAGCGCCTCTGGAGGCTAAAGGGGTTTTGTTTCCCTTCGTTCTCAGTTTGCCTGAAAAGCCTGACAAGGTGATTTAGAATGATTACATCTCATGGCTAAACTGAAATGATGTGCTCATTTTGATGTCAGCTTTGTGTGTCATTGTGTCCCTTTAACCTGCTCAAAATGGAATGTGTGCATTTGCATGGCAGAGTCATGTGTCAAGTCGACAGGGAAAGCCTTAAAGGACAACTTTTTTTTCTTCGTTGAATGGATGCAACAATTTTACAGTACTGTAGGTTATTTTGTGTATTTCCTGTTTCCTGTTGTTTGGTGCACTTTTGTAATTGAAGTTAGTATAGCTATTGTTTAGGATGTTTTTCAACTAGTTAGCTGATGGCATAACAAAGGAGATCCAAGGCACTCTGTTGCAGTTAAGTTTAAAAAGCGTTTTCTTTTAATGGCAACACAGTTAAAAAAAAAAACATAGTTAGCTGATGGCTTTGGTAACAACATCTAATACATTTATGGAAATTTTGAAAGTCTAAATCAATAAGGAGGCTTTAAAAGGGCTCTTCTATGCAAATGAATCAAGCCAAGATGTGCAGTTCTGTTACAGGGCTGTTACAATAATGCCACAATGATTCTGTGTAAAAAAAGAGCACAATGTTTCTCTATGAAGCAAACATCATATTATGAAAGCAAAGGTTGGAAACTTGGAAAGTAAAACATGAAACAGTTTTTCTATATTGTCTGAGACCAAATATTTGATGGAACTATAAGGCTGTGCATTTATTTTTTGATTCATGACATTCTATTTTGGCTACAGCGTACAAAGGAGAAACAGTTCCTACTACTTACGTTTCCCCATACTTAAATAAATACCTATTCCAGTTAAACCACAAAGCAAACTGCATGTGTCTGGCAGATCTTGTGTTTATTTTTTACATAGTTTAGTCAGAAACCCTCCATTGACCTCACCATGATCATATCGACACTAATGCAATAGTTCTATTCACAATGAGCTGCTACAGCACTTTCAGGAAAGTTTAGAATAGTAGACACAGTTCAGAATTAATTGCACAATGGCACTTCGGTACGATTATGTTCATTTCCAGTTGTTAATGTAGATAATATTGACCCATTATCGGGGCCTTGGGTAAAATCAGTCATCATTTGATTTTATGACCTGCACGTGTACATAATATACTACTTCCACTAGACGGAAACGGAACACATCATTACATTTTGTAGTATATTGCCCTAAGGACCACTGAGGGTCCCTTGACCCTACTTTGACAACCACTGGATTGCTGTCCAACTCATTAAGTCAGGGGGTTTCAACGTTTCTTTCCACAGGTTCTCAAATTGACTTATGACATCATGGTCCCCCTATTTCAAATGTTTCCGTCCTATAGGAACTCTGATATGGAAAGATGTTTTAAATTAAACGGTCTAAATCTTTTGCATGAGAAATAAGCATATATCGTCTGTCGGGGGGTGGAAACCTCATGTGTCTAAAAGTGTTACTGTTCAGGATTCAAATTCAAAGATGGCAAGAGTAGCAGATCTACAAGCTCAAAATGTGTCTCTTCGCGCTGCATTTCGAGCTTGTAGATCTGCTACTTTCGATGCTTTTGTGTGACGCTGTAGTGTGATCAAGTGGGATATTAATGTACGAATAAATGCAACAAGAAAAAGGAATGTGGAGATAAGAGTGTCTTGCAACAACAACAACAACAACGATATGACTGATTATATCAGACCCCACTATGGGGCCTATGGGCAGCACTGACTTCCTATACGAGAATGCTCTGACAACAGTGTTTTCTATTTTATAGTGTAACTATCAGTTACAGCAACACATCATTGGAGTTCTACTGTGCTATACAGAATGTAAGTTGATGCTGGTTTAGAAATCAAAGTGTTTGTGAAAGTCTCAGAGTGGATACAGGACAGTTGGGCACCTTTGGACATCTGGGCACCTCAATGTAAAATTGGCTATTTTGTCCAAAATGTTAAAGACTTTAAGATTTGAACAAATGGTCTTAAGAAATGTAAAGTATTCACCTTTTTCCTAGGCTGTGTGTGTTCCACTTCCTGTTGATTTCATTGGATATCATTGGTCATCTGACCAGTTTCATTGGATTTCATTGGATCAAATTGACAGGAAGTGGAACACACAGCCTAGGAAACAGGTGAATACATGATGTGATCATGTGAACATGCACATTACATCATTTATCAGAATTATATCCTGTTGAATTTTTGGGGCCATAATCATTTATTTTGAAAATATATTTTGGACATTTTGGACAAAATAGCCAATTTTATAGTGAGGTGTTCAGATGTCCAAGGTGCCCAGACTGCCCACCTATCTGTTACCCTCAGAGTGCACAACTGTGACCATTAGACACTCTGGATGTGGTTTATCATGTCGGTATTTTTGTGAAAGCTTTTCTAGGCTGATTTTGGACCTGCTGCTGTTGTGATGGATGCCCGGTATCGTGATGCAACGCTAGCCAGATGCTTTCTTTTCAAAAGGCACATGTATTAAGCAGGCTGTGGTGCCTAACAGACCTGCATATACTGTACACACCTGATTTACACTATGTTGCTAAAGTTGCTTCTAAGCATAAATTAAGCATAACAGTTGGATGATGTATCAGTCGAAACATAAGAAATTCAAATAAAAGTATTTTGTGTTGTAGAGATGTCTGGTCTTGTCTTATCGGGGGAAATGTTTTAGAAAATGGATATATTTCTCAACCTTTTCAGGTCGAAACCCTTCTAAAATAACCATCTTTGAACTGCATGCCCCCCCCCCCCCCACACACACACACACACACTTGGAATTGTAGGAGTTGAGGCAAAGTTTGACTTCAGGTTCAAGTAAACATTGAGAAAATATCTGAAAATATAGAAGATCTACAAGCTGAGCTTGTAGATGGGCTATTTTCAAATGTTTTGCACCTTTCTTATATTATTTGACAAGTTATCATGTGGAGTTCCCCGGGGGGGTCCCCGGAACATCCAGACCCCCAGGAACGTGCCCAGGGGGCCGGGCCGGTTCCGGTGAGCCGCCCCGCAATGGTTGGGAAATGGCAGAGTTACCGTGTGGGGGTCCCCAGGGGGTTCCTCTACTACTAGGTACTATAACTGTGTGGGGGTCCCTCTACTACTAGGTACTATAACTGTGTGGGGGTCCCTCTACTACTGCTAACATGTGTGGGGGTCCCTCTACTACTGCTATAACTGTGTGGGGGTCCCTCTACTACTGCTATAACTGTGTGGGGGTCCCTCTACTACTACTATAACTGTGTGGGGGTCCCTCTACTACTGCTATAACTGTGTGGGGGTCCCTCTACTACTACTATAACTGTGTGGGGGTCCCTCTACTACTGCTATAACTGTGTGGGGGTCCCTCTACTACTGCTATAACTGTGTGGGGGTCCCTCTAATACTACTATAACTGTGTGGGGGTCCCTCTACTACTGCTATAACTGTGTGGGGGTCCCTCTAATACTACTATAACTGTGTGGGGGTCCCTCTAATACTACTATAACTGTGTGGGGGTCCCTCTACTACTGCTATAACTGTGTGGGGGTCCCTCTAATACTACTATAACTGTGTGGGGGTCCCTCTAATACTACTATAACTGTGTGGGGGTCCCTCTACTACTGCTATAACTGTGTGGGGGTCCCTCTAATACTACTATAACTGTGTGGGGGTCCCTCTAATACTACTATAACTGTGTGGGGGTCCCTCTACTACTGCTATAACTGTGTGGGGGTCCCTCTACTACTGCTATAACTGTGTGGGGGTCCCTCTACTACTGCTATAACTGTGTGGGGGTCCCTCTAATACTACTATAACTGTGTGGGGGTCCCTCTACTACTACTATAACTGTGTGGGGGTCCCTCTACTACTGCTATAACTGTGTGGGGGTCCCCAGGGGGTCACTCTACTACTACTATAACTCAGAAACTAAAACATTTCAAGGTAAAATGTTCAAGCATGAGTGTATATAAGCTGAATTGTAAAAAGTGTGAATGGAGTTTCTAGGTGAAAGTGATTTTTTTGATCTGCCATTGACCATTTGACCCCCATTCTAAATTTCTCAAATTTGAAAGCACTATATTTCTAAAACTATTAAACATTTCAAAGATTAATGTCCACCGTATAAGATGAACCTATTAAAGTTTGAATGGGGTTTCTAGGTGTAAGTGTAAGACTAGTAGAATGGCAAAGTTTGTGCTATTGCCATTGAGAATGTATTGGGCGTTTAAGTTACTGTAAATAACAAAACATTTCAAAGTAAATGACCCCCATTCTAAATTTCTCAAATTTGAAAGCATTATATTTCTAAAACTATGAAAAAACAACATAGGCCTACTATATAGTTCATGGTTTCGGGAGATTTAGAAAAATCATGAAAATCATGAAAAACGACATATCCTACTACTATTGTTTCGGAAGATGATTTTGAAGGATTTAGAAAACAAACAAACATACGCGTGTGTGTCATGGACAGACTGGAAAACCGACGTTTTACCGCCATCTAGTGTTCACCAGCAGACACTGCATGTGTCTGAAGATTATTATTATTATTATAGGTGCTGCAAATTAATGCTTCTCAAAGCTTTTCATGTCAAGTCCCCAATTAAATTAATGTCAGGGACCCCCATCTGAACACTATGTTGTACCAGGGACCCCCATCTGAACACATGTTTTACCAGGGACCCCCCGGCCATCTGAACACTATGTTGTTATTCAGATAAGGGACTGGTCGTTATTTATGCACGGGGGGGGGGGGGGGGGTGCGGGGGGGCGTGCGTGCGGCGCACACAGCTGCAGCAGTGGATTGATTGATTGACCCATTCACTCTGACGGACCATCGGGACCAATGACGGACGGACTTTCATGTGACGTAGATGAACAGTGGTTGGGGATTTAGACCTAGGAACGGGCATGCGCATTGCAGGTTTCCGCCCTGTTTCAAGGTAAGATATGTTTCTTTGAGAAGCAAATGGAGGGTTTTAGCCTCCTTAAACAGGTTATTGTTTCAACATTGTTTGTTTGACTGTTGATGGTTTATTGTGACAACAATCTGAGGAATGTTTGTCCTTTTTTGAGAAGGAAACAAACAAAGCAAACACTGTTCTAAACTAAACAGTGGTGTAAAGTAAATCATATTTACTGAAGTACTGCATGTGGACAGTGTTGTACTTTTATACTCTACTATTTGGAAATGGTGGCCATTTTGTTTTTTTCAAGTGGACAACGTACTTTTCTGAGATAGTAGGTTCTGAAGCACTTGTGTGCCAAATTTGGTGCTTGTACCATCAAGTGAACGATCATGTGCTTAATATCCTCCACTAAAGGGCTGAGGGGTAGGGTTAAAAAACGAATTGGGATTGAGCCTTAGATGTCTCTAGAGGGTCATGCCTATGTTCCCTCAGCCCTATGTTCCCTCAATCTCTAACATTTATTTTTTTATGAAAGAAAGAGAAAGTGTGTGTGAAAATACTTTAAAACGTTAATTTCTCTTCATTGTCAATGACGTTTTTAAAACGAACATTGAACTAAAAACAAACATTAAACCTGTATATAGGAGGGGCTAGCGCCCTTCAAAAATTATGTGGGTTTTTTTTACGTGCCAAAATCTGCCATTGACTGCCATTATAAATTTCTCAAATTTGAAAGCACTATATTTCTAAAACTATGAAACATTTCAAAGATTCATTTTCACAGTAAGATGAACATTGTAAAGTTTGAATGGGGGTTCTAGCCTTCTAGGTGTAAGTATGTAGGACTAGTAGCGTGCCAAAGTTTGTGCTATTGATATTGAGAATGCATTGGGCGTTTAAGTTAAAAGAACATTTTACGCTCTCAAGAGTTTAAGATCTATAAGGGTTCATTTGGTTACCAACTCTCTCATCATTTAGCTGAGGACCACCTGGAACCCTCTCAAGGACCACTGGTGGTCCCCGGACCATTGGTTGAAAACCACTGTCCTAAACAACAGGTAAGCCAAATGGATCAAATAAATAAAAGTGAATAATCGCGATTTACATAACTGTGAGTTAATTGCGATTAGTTAAAGGTTCAGGACAAACCTTATGTGTTTTCTTTTTTATATAACGCTATTAATTATTGCCTACAATGTAAATTGTGAAATTACTTTACTCTTGAGATGTAAAATTTACATTTCAATGAATGGACCCAAATGACAACAAAATTACAACAAAACAAAAACTAACGCACTGGTGTGGTACTTCTGGTTTACTAGAACGGGGTTCAACTCCCTGCAGTGCTCTGCTCAATTTGTTGTATTTACATGGTTTATTTTTATTTTCTGCTCATCCTTTTCATAGATTATGGCCCCCAGGTTCTTTACTGTGTTTGTACTCCCTACAGTTACGTTACCAAATCTATTAATTTATTCTTTCTGTTCACTAGAACCAATTGTGAGAACTTCTATCCTGATTTATTTTGAGAAAGTTCTATATATTACTCATTTTGTTCCATATTTACCTTTGGCTCAATTGTACTCATCATAATTGGAAATTTTAACATACTGTAGATTTACAGTATGTCTGTAGATTTTGAGGATTTGAAAAAAAGACGAAAATCATTTTCGTCTTTTTTTCAAATCCTCCTTTTTCATCATTTTTGACCATGGGCTATAGCCCATCTCGAACGAATCCAGAGAGTGGATTGTCACATACATTCAGTGGTGGAAAAAGTACTCAATTGTTTTACTTAAATCCTCAAAAATGATATATAGTATGCCGTACGGTATGGGCCATAGCCCATGGTCAAAAATGATAAAAAACGAGGATTAAAAAAAATCAAAAATTTAAAAAAGCGACGGGCTATAACCCATCGTTTTTTTATTTTTTTCAAATCCTCAAAAATGATGAAAAACGGCGTTCTATAGTATGCCCTACGATATGGGCTATAGCCCATGGTCCAAAATGATGAAAAACGAGGATTAAAAAAAAAATCAAAAATTCAAAAAAGCGACGGGCTATAACCCATCGTTTTTTTATTTTTTTCATTTTTTCATTTTTTCCAAATCCTCAAAAATGATGAAAAACGGCGTGCTATAGTATGCCGTACGATATGGGCTATAGCCCATGGTCAAAAATGATTAAAAACGAGGAATTTTCTTTCTTCAAAAATAAAAAAAACGATGGGCTATAACCCATAATTTTCATCATTTTTTCATTTTTTTCAAATCCTCAAAAATGATGAAAAACGGCGTGCTATAGTATGCCGTACGGTATGGGCTATAGCCCATGTTCAAAAATGATGAAAAACGAGGTTAAAAAAAGAATCTAAAATTCAAAAAACGATGGGCTATAACCCACGTTTTGTTTTATTTTTCAAAAAAAAACTCAGTGTGCCCTTTTCCAACTGGCCTGGAAGCCAGACATAAAAGAGGGACTTTCCAACCAAGTTTTGGGCCACCAATCAGCCCAGTATGCAAATACACAGACTATTCTGTCTGTCAGATGATGGGCCAAATATTTTTTAAACCTTTGACCTAAATCTTATCTGTAAAATTTTAGGTGGACAGGGTTCTTTCAAACATAACCCCCAACTGCTACTTTTCAGGAAACAGGGGGAGAGAGCACCGTCTCCCGATGGTCCTTCCCAGCACCTTGCTGACATGGGACTTGAACCAAGGCTAACGCACAAAAGATCACTTCAAAATTACCAGGAGACTTTGCCTGAGAGTGTCTGACTGATGGTGCAGTGGTCTAATCATCAGGCTTTCAGTACAGACATTCCATGTTCAAGTCCTGTTCCTCCTACAGCTCAATGCTGCAGTAATTTGAACTTTTCAAGGCTTGAATAAAAAATAAAAACTCAAAAGCACCAGGAGACATCTGCTGAATGCCCCAAGGTGCCTTGTGGGGCGGCAGTGGCTCAGGGGTAGAGTGCCTGGATGGCAACCGCAAGGTTGCCAGTTCAAACCCGGGCTCCCCCAGAGTTACTGTCGAAGTGTCCTTGAGCAAGACACTGAACCCCTAATTGCTCCCGATGTGCTAGTTGGTGCCTTGCATGGTTTCCGCTGCCATCGGTGTATGAATGGGTGAATGTAATGCACAATCTCTGTAAAGCACCTTGGATAAAGGCGCGTAGCGCCTTTATCCAAGGCGCTTTACAGAGATTGTGCATGCACCATTTACCATTTATGTTAAATTGGACATTTTCATGGTAAAAGGTTAGCTGGACAGGGTTCTTTCAGACATAAGCCCCAACCATTACATCTCAGGAAACAGGGGGAGAGAGCACCGTCTCCCAATGGTCCTCCAGCACCTTGATGTCATGACATGGGACTTGAACCTGCCAACTGTCTGTAGCAGAGGCAACGGGTCAAGCGCTCCACACCATTGAGCCAAGGCACCTTTGGGCAATCAGTAGATGTCTCCTGGTGCTTTTGAGTTTTAATTTTTTATTCAAGCCTTGAAAAGTTCAACTTACTGCAGCATTGAGCTGTAGGAGGAACAGGACTTGAACATGGAATGTCTGTACTGAAAGCCTGATGATTAGACCACTGCACCATCAGTCAGACACTCTCAGGCAAAGTCTCCTGGTAATTTTGAAGTGATCTTTTGTGCGTTAGCCTTCAGTAAAGTTTAAATAACACAGACTCATATTAATCAGATGTTTCTTAGCGCTGTTGTTGAGGTCTTCTTTTGTATGATAGTGTAACAGCCAGGAATCGAACCCTGGTCTCCCACGTGGAAAGCCAACATCTTAACCACTAAGACAATTAGAGTTTTGAGGTAGGCAGGCTGAGGCTGTGAGCCACTGCTAGAATAGCAGTAAATGAAGCTCAATAACTAGCATTAAACTTTAGGAAGAGTGGGATTTGAACAACTCTCTGTGCTGAATAGCCCCTACTACACCATCACTCAGTAACATCTGCCTCTTTGTACTGTTGAAGCGATCATTTGTATGTTAGCCTTCAGATAGTAAAGTTGAAAGAATCAAGAGTTGAACATAGACTCACGTTCATCAGAGTGTAACACCCAGTAATCGAACACAGGTCCCCTGCACTGAAGGCCAACATCTTAACCACTAAGCCAAAGCAACTGCCTATGGCTGAGCCATAGGCAGTTGCTTTTTTCATTTTTTTCAAATCCTCAAAAATGATGAAAAACGGCGTGCTATAGTATGCCGTACGATATGGGCTATAGCCCATTGTCCAAAATGATAAAAAACGAGGATACATTTTTTTATCAAAAATTCAAAAAACGATGGGCTATAACCCATCGTTTTTTTCATTTTTTCACTTTTTTTCAAATCCTCAAAAATGATGAAAAACGCCGTGCTATAGTATGCCGTACGATGTGGGCTATAGCCCATGGTCCAAAATGATGAAAAACGAGGATAAAAAAATTAATTCAAAAATTCAAAAAACGATGGGCAACCCATCGTTTTTTTCATTTTTTTCAAATCCTCAAAAATGATGAAAAACGGCGTGCTATCGTATGCCGTACGATATGGGCTATAGCCCATGGTCCAAAATGATGACGTTCTCTCTACCGCAACATACTTAAAAGTATAGCGGTGTATGAGAATGGGTGTTGCGGAGGATGAGAAACATTAACATTGTGCTATATATAGGAGCAATGGGACTTGAACATAGAATGTCCGTACAGAGAGACTGATCATTAGACCATTGCACCATCAGTCAGACACACAGTGAACATCTCCTGGTAATTGTGTGTGTTAGCCCTCAGTTGGTAAAGTTGAAACACTCCAGCATTATAAAGCTATAGGAGAACAGGGATTTGAACATTTAGAGGTGTATTAACTGAAGGCTCACAGCCTCAGCCTGATAACCTCAAAAGTCTCATATCTCCCCTGAGCCATAGGCAGTTGCTTTGGCTTAGTGGTTAAGATGTTGGCCTTCAGTGCAGGGGACCTGTGTTCGATTCCTGGGTGTTACACTCTGATGAACGTGAGTCTATGTTCAACTCTTGATTCTTTCAACTTTACTATCTGAAGGCTAACATACAAAAGATCGCTTCAACAGTACAAAGAGGCAGATGTTACTGAGTGATGTTGTAGTAGGGGCTATTCAGCACAGAGAGTTCATGTTCAAATCCCACTCTTCCTAAAGTTTAATGCTAGTTATTGAGCTTCATTTACTGCTATTCTAGCAGTGGCTCACAGCCTCAGCCTGACTACTCCAAAACTCTAATTGTCGTAGTGGTTAAGATGTTGGCTTTCCACGTGGGAGACCAGGGTTCGATTCCCGGCTGTTACACTATCATACAAAAGAAGACCTCAACAACAGCGCTAAGAAACATCTGATTAATATGAGTCTGTGTTATTTAAACTTTACTGAAGGCTAACGCACAAAAGATCACTTCAAAATTACCAGGAGACTTTGCCTGAGAGTGTCTGACTGATGGTGCAGTGGTCTAATCATCAGGCTTTCAGTACAGACATTCCATGTTCAAGTCCTGTTCCTCCTACAGCTCAATGCTGCAGTAATTTGAACTTTTCAAGGCTTGAATAAAAAAGAAAAACTCAAAAGCACCAGGAGACATCTGCTGAATGCCCCAAGGTGCCTTGTGGGGCGGCAGTGGCTCAGGGGTAGAGTGCCTGGATGGTAACCGCAAGGTTGCCAGTTCAAACCCGGCTCCCCCAGAGTTACTGTCGAAGTGTCCTTGAGCAAGACACTGAACCCCTAATTGCTCCTGATGTGCTAGTTGGTGCCTTGCATGGTTTCCGCTGCCATCGGTGTATGAATGGGTGAATGTAATGCACAATCTCTGTAAAGCACCTTGGATAAAGGCGCGTAGCGCCTTTATCCAAGGCGCTTTACAGAGATTGTGCATGCACCATTTACCATTTATGTTAAATTGGACATTTTCATGGTAAAAGGTTAGCTGGACAGGGTTCTTTCAGACATAAGCCCCAACCATTACATCTCAGGAAACAGGGGGAGAGAGCACCGTCTCCCAATGGTCCTCCAGCACCTTGATGTCATGACATGGGACTTGAACCTGCCAACTGTCTGTAGCAGAGGCAACGGGTCAAGCGCTCCACACCATTGAGCCAAGGCACCTTTGGGCAATCAGTAGATGTCTCCTGGTGCTTTTGAGTTTTAATTTTTTATTCAAGCCTTGAAAAGTTCAACTTACTGCAGCATTGAGCTGTAGGAGGAACAGGACTTGAACATGGAATGTCTGTACTGAAAGCCTGATGATTAGACCACTGCACCATCAGTCAGACACTCTCAGGCAAAGTCTCCTGGTAATTTTGAAGTGATCTTTTGTGCGTTAGCCTTCAGTAAAGTTTAAATAACACAGACTCATATTAATCAGATGTTTCTTAGCACTGTTGTTGAGGTCTTCTTTTGTATGATAGTGTAACAGCCAGGAATCGAACCCTGGTCTCCCACGTGGAAAGCCAACATCTTAACCACTAAGACAATTAGAGTTTTGAGGTAGGCAGGCTGAGGCTGTGAGCCACTGCTAGAATAGCAGTAAATGAAGCTCAATAACTAGCATTAAACTTTAGGAAGAGTGGGATTTGAACAACTCTCTGTGCTGAATAGCCCCTACTACACCATCACTCAGTAACATCTGCCTCTTTGTACTGTTGAAGCGATCATTTGTATGTTAGCCTTCAGATAGTAAAGTTGAAAGAATCAAGAGTTGAACATAGACTCACGTTCATCAGAGTGTAACACCCAGTAATCGAACACAGGTCCCCTGCACTGAAGGCCAACATCTTAACCACTAAGCCAAAGCAACTGCCTATGGCTGAGCCATAGGCAGTTGCTTTTTTAATTTTTTTCAAATCCTCAAAAATGATGAAAAACGGCGTGCTATAGTATGCCGTACGATATGGGCTATAGCCCATTGTCCAAAATGATAAAAAACGAGGATAATTTTTTTTATCAAAAATTCAAAAAACGATGGGCTATAACCCATCGTTTTTTTCATTTTTCCACTTTTTTTCAAATCCTCAAAAATGATGAAAAACGCCGTGCTATAGTATGCCGTACGATGTGGGCTATAGCCCATGGTCCAAAATGATGAAAAACGAGGATAAAAAAATTAATTCAAAAATTCAAAAAACGATGGGCTATAACCCATCGTTTTTTTCATTTTTTTCAAATCCTCAAAAATGATGAAAAACGGCGTGCTATCGTATGCCGTACGATATGGGCTATAGCCCATGGTCCAAAATGATGACGTTCTCTCTACCGCAACATACTTAAAAGTATAGCGGTGTATGAGAATGGGTGTTGCGGAGGATGAGAAACATTAACATTGTGCTATATATAGGAGCAATGGGACTTGAACATAGAATGTCCGTACAGAGAGACTGATCATTAGACCATTGCACCATCAGTCAGACACACAGTGAACATCTCCTGGTAATTGTGTGTGTTAGCCCTCAGTTGGTAAAGTTGAAACACTCCAGCATTATAAAGCTATAGGAGAACAGGGATTTGAACATTTAGAGGTGTATTAACTGAAGGCTCACAGCCTCAGCCTGATAACCTCAAAAGTCTCATATCTCCCCTGAGCCATAGGCAGTTGCTTTGGCTTAGTGGTTAAGATGTTGGCCTTCAGTGCAGGGGACCTGTGTTCGATTCCTGGGTGTTACACTCTGATGAACGTGAGTCTATGTTCAACTCTTGATTCTTTCAACTTTACTATCTGAAGGCTAACATACAAAAGATCGCTTCAACAGTACAAAGAGGCAGATGTTACTGAGTGATGTTGTAGTAGGGGCTATTCAGCACAGAGAGTTCATGTTCAAATCCCACTCTTCCTAAAGTTTAATGCTAGTTATTGAGCTTCATTTACTGCTATTCTAGCAGTGGCTCACAGCCTCAGCCTGACTACTCCAAAACTCTAATTGTCGTAGTGGTTAAGATGTTGGCTTTCCACGTGGGAGACCAGGGTTCGATTCCCGGCTGTTACACTATCATACAAAAGAAGACCTCAACAACAGCGCTAAGAAACATCTGATTAATATGAGTCTGTGTTATTTAAACTTTACTGAAGGCTAACGCACAAAAGATCACTTCAAAATTACCAGGAGACTTTGCCTGAGAGTGTCTGACTGATGGTGCAGTGGTCTAATCATCAGGCTTTCAGTACAGACATTCCATGTTCAAGTCCTGTTCCTCCTACAGCTCAATGCTGCAGTAATTTGAACTTTTCAAGGCTTGAATAAAAAAGAAAAACTCAAAAGCACCAGGAGACATCTGCTGAATGCCCCAAGGTGCCTTGTGGGGCGGCAGTGGCTCAGGGGTAGAGTGCCTGGATGGTAACCGCAAGGTTGCCAGTTCAAACCCGGGCTCCCCCAGAGTTACTGTCGAAGTGTCCTTGAGCAAGACACTGAACCCCTAATTGCTCCTGATGTGCTAGTTGGTGCCTTGCATGGTTTCCGCTGCCATCGGTGTATGAATGGGTGAATGTAATGCACAATCTCTGTAAAGCACCTTGGATAAAGGCGCGTAGCGCCTTTATCCAAGGCGCTTTACAGAGATTGTGCATGCACCATTTACCATTTATGTTAAATTGGACATTTTCATGGTAAAAGGTTAGCTGGACAGGGTTCTTTCAGACATAAGCCCCAACCATTACATCTCAGGAAACAGGGGGAGAGAGCACCGTCTCCCAATGGTCCTCCAGCACCTTGATGTCATGACATGGGACTTGAACCTGCCAACTGTCTGTAGCAGAGGCAACGGGTCAAGCGCTCCACACCATTGAGCCAAGGCACCTTTGGGCAATCAGTAGATGTCTCCTGGTGCTTTTGAGTTTTAATTTTTTATTCAAGCCTTGAAAAGTTCAACTTACTGCAGCATTGAGCTGTAGGAGGAACAGGACTTGAACATGGAATGTCTGTACTGAAAGCCTGATGATTAGACCACTGCACCATCAGTCAGACACTCTCAGGCAAAGTCTCCTGGTAATTTTGAAGTGATCTTTTGTGCGTTAGCCTTCAGTAAAGTTTAAATAACACAGACTCATATTAATCAGATGTTTCTTAGCACTGTTGTTGAGGTCTTCTTTTGTATGATAGTGTAACAGCCAGGAATCGAACCCTGGTCTCCCACGTGGAAAGCCAACATCTTAACCACTAAGACAATTAGAGTTTTGAGGTAGGCAGGCTGAGGCTGTGAGCCACTGCTAGAATAGCAGTAAATGAAGCTCAATAACTAGCATTAAACTTTAGGAAGAGTGGGATTTGAACAACTCTCTGTGCTGAATAGCCCCTACTACACCATCACTCAGTAACATCTGCCTCTTTGTACTGTTGAAGCGATCATTTGTATGTTAGCCTTCAGATAGTAAAGTTGAAAGAATCAAGAGTTGAACATAGACTCACGTTCATCAGAGTGTAACACCCAGTAATCGAACACAGGTCCCCTGCACTGAAGGCCAACATCTTAACCACTAAGCCAAAGCAACTGCCTATGGCTGAGCCATAGGCAGTTGCTTTTTTAATTTTTTTCAAATCCTCAAAAATGATGAAAAACGGCGTGCTATAGTATGCCGTACGATATGGGCTATAGCCCATTGTCCAAAATGATAAAAAACGAGGATAATTTTTTTTATCAAAAATTCAAAAAACGATGGGCTATAACCCATCGTTTTTTTCATTTTTCCACTTTTTTTCAAATCCTCAAAAATGATGAAAAACGCCGTGCTATAGTATGCCGTACGATGTGGGCTATAGCCCATGGTCCAAAATGATGAAAAACGAGGATAAAAAAATTAATTCAAAAATTCAAAAAACGATGGGCTATAACCCATCGTTTTTTTCATTTTTTTCAAATCCTCAAAAATGATGAAAAACGGCGTGCTATCGTATGCCGTACGATATGGGCTATAGCCCATGGTCCAAAATGATGACGTTCTCTCTACCGCAACATACTTAAAAGTATAGCGGTGTATGAGAATGGGTGTTGCGGAGGATGAGAAACATTAACATTGTGCTATATATAGGAGCAATGGGACTTGAACATAGAATGTCCGTACAGAGAGACTGATCATTAGACCATTGCACCATCAGTCAGACACACAGTGAACATCTCCTGGTAATTGTGTGTGTTAGCCCTCAGTTGGTAAAGTTGAAACACTCCAGCATTATAAAGCTATAGGAGAACAGGGATTTGAACATTTAGAGGTGTATTAACTGAAGGCTCACAGCCTCAGCCTGATAACCTCAAAAGTCTCATATCTCCCCTGAGCCATAGGCAGTTGCTTTGGCTTAGTGGTTAAGATGTTGGCCTTCAGTGCAGGGGACCTGTGTTCGATTCCTGGGTGTTACACTCTGATGAACGTGAGTCTATGTTCAACTCTTGATTCTTTCAACTTTACTATCTGAAGGCTAACATACAAAAGATCGCTTCAACAGTACAAAGAGGCAGATGTTACTGAGTGATGTTGTAGTAGGGGCTATTCAGCACAGAGAGTTCATGTTCAAATCCCACTCTTCCTAAAGTTTAATGCTAGTTATTGAGCTTCATTTACTGCTATTCTAGCAGTGGCTCACAGCCTCAGCCTGACTACTCCAAAACTCTAATTGTCGTAGTGGTTAAGATGTTGGCTTTCCACGTGGGAGACCAGGGTTCGATTCCCGGCTGTTACACTATCATACAAAAGAAGACCTCAACAACAGCGCTAAGAAACATCTGATTAATATGAGTCTGTGTTATTTAAACTTTACTGAAGGCTAACGCACAAAAGATCACTTCAAAATTACCAGGAGACTTTGCCTGAGAGTGTCTGACTGATGGTGCAGTGGTCTAATCATCAGGCTTTCAGTACAGACATTCCATGTTCAAGTCCTGTTCCTCCTACAGCTCAATGCTGCAGTAATTTGAACTTTTCAAGGCTTGAATAAAAAAGAAAAACTCAAAAGCACCAGGAGACATCTGCTGAATGCCCCAAGGTGCCTTGTGGGGCGGCAGTGGCTCAGGGGTAGAGTGCCTGGATGGTAACCGCAAGGTTGCCAGTTCAAACCCGGGCTCCCCCAGAGTTACTGTCGAAGTGTCCTTGAGCAAGACACTGAACCCCTAATTGCTCCTGATGTGCTAGTTGGTGCCTTGCATGGTTTCCGCTGCCATCGGTGTATGAATGGGTGAATGTAATGCACAATCTCTGTAAAGCACCTTGGATAAAGGCGCGTAGCGCCTTTATCCAAGGCGCTTTACAGAGATTGTGCATGCACCATTTACCATTTATGTTAAATTGGACATTTTCATGGTAAAAGGTTAGCTGGACAGGGTTCTTTCAGACATAAGCCCCAACCATTACATCTCAGGAAACAGGGGGAGAGAGCACCGTCTCCCAATGGTCCTCCAGCACCTTGATGTCATGACATGGGACTTGAACCTGCCAACTGTCTGTAGCAGAGGCAACGGGTCAAGCGCTCCACACCATTGAGCCAAGGCACCTTTGGGCAATCAGTAGATGTCTCCTGGTGCTTTTGAGTTTTAATTTTTTATTCAAGCCTTGAAAAGTTCAACTTACTGCAGCATTGAGCTGTAGGAGGAACAGGACTTGAACATGGAATGTCTGTACTGAAAGCCTGATGATTAGACCACTGCACCATCAGTCAGACACTCTCAGGCAAAGTCTCCTGGTAATTTTGAAGTGATCTTTTGTGCGTTAGCCTTCAGTAAAGTTTAAATAACACAGACTCATATTAATCAGATGTTTCTTAGCGCTGTTGTTGAGGTCTTCTTTTGTATGATAGTGTAACAGCCAGGAATCGAACCCTGGTCTCCCACGTGGAAAGCCAACATCTTAACCACTAAGACAATTAGAGTTTTGAGGTAGGCAGGCTGAGGCTGTGAGCCACTGCTAGAATAGCAGTAAATGAAGCTCAATAACTAGCATTAAACTTTAGGAAGAGTGGGATTTGAACAACTCTCTGTGCTGAATAGCCCCTACTACACCATCACTCAGTAACATCTGCCTCTTTGTACTGTTGAAGCGATCATTTGTATGTTAGCCTTCAGATAGTAAAGTTGAAAGAATCAAGAGTTGAACATAGACTCACGTTCATCAGAGTGTAACACCCAGTAATCGAACACAGGTCCCCTGCACTGAAGGCCAACATCTTAACCACTAAGCCAAAGCAACTGCCTATGGCTGAGCCATAGGCAGTTGCTTTTTTAATTTTTTTCAAATCCTCAAAAATGATGAAAAACGGCGTGCTATAGTATGCCGTACGATATGGGCTATAGCCCATTGTCCAAAATGATAAAAAACGAGGATACATTTTTTTATCAAAAATTCAAAAAACGATGGGCTATAACCCATCGTTTTTTTCATTTTTCCACTTTTTTTCAAATCCTCAAAAATGATGAAAAACGCCGTGCTATAGTATGCCGTACGATGTGGGCTATAGCCCATGGTCCAAAATGATGAAAAACGAGGATAAAAAAATTAATTCAAAAATTCAAAAAACGATGGGCTATAACCCATCGTTTTTTTCATTTTTTTCAAATCCTCAAAAATGATGAAAAACGGCGTGCTATCGTATGCCGTACGATATGGGCTATAGCCCATGGTCCAAAATGATGACGTTCTCTCTACCGCAACATACTTAAAAGTATAGCGGTGTATGAGAATGGGTGTTGCGGAGGATGAGAAACATTAACATTGTGCTATATATAGGAGCAATGGGACTTGAACATAGAATGTCCGTACAGAGAGACTGATCATTAGACCATTGCACCATCAGTCAGACACACAGTGAACATCTCCTGGTAATTGTGTGTGTTAGCCCTCAGTTGGTAAAGTTGAAACACTCCAGCATTATAAAGCTATAGGAGAACAGGGATTTGAACATTTAGAGGTGTATTAACTGAAGGCTCACAGCCTCAGCCTGATAACCTCAAAAGTCTCATATCTCCCCTGAGCCATAGGCAGTTGCTTTGGCTTAGTGGTTAAGATGTTGGCCTTCGATTCCTGGGTGTTACACTCTGATGAACGTGAGTCTATGTTCAACTCTTGATTCTTTCAACTTTACTATCTGAAGGCTAACATACAAAAGATCGCTTCAACAGTACAAAGAGGCAGATGTTACTGAGTGATGTTGTAGTAGGGGCTATTCAGCACAGAGAGTTCATGTTCAAATCCCACTCTTCCTAAAGTTTAATGCTAGTTATTGAGCTTCATTTACTGCTATTCTAGCAGTGGCTCACAGCCTCAGCCTGACTACTCCAAAACTCTAATTGTCGTAGTGGTTAAGATGTTGGCTTTCCACGTGGGAGACCAGGGTTCGATTCCCGGCTGTTACACTATCATACAAAAGAAGACCTCAACAACAGCGCTAAGAAACATCTGATTAATATGAGTCTGTGTTATTTAAACTTTACTGAAGGCTAACGCACAAAAGATCACTTCAAAATTACCAGGAGACTTTGCCTGAGAGTGTCTGACTGATGGTGCAGTGGTCTAATCATCAGGCTTTCAGTACAGACATTCCATGTTCAAGTCCTGTTCCTCCTACAGCTCAATGCTGCAGTAATTTGAACTTTTCAAGGCTTGAATAAAAAATAAAAACTCAAAAGCACCAGGAGACATCTGCTGAATGCCCCAAGGTGCCTTGTGGGGCGGCAGTGGCTCAGGGGTAGAGTGCCTGGATGGTGAACCGCAAGGTCGCCAGTTCAAACCCGGGCTCCCCCAGAGTTACTGTCGAAGTGTCCTTGAGCAAGACACTGAACCCCTAATTGCTCCCGATGTGCTAGTTGGTGCCTTGCATGGTTTCCGCTGCCATCGGTGTATGAATGGGTGAATGTAATGCACAATCTCTGTAAAGCACCTTGGATAAAGGCGCGTAGCGCCTTTATCCAAGGCGCTTTACAGAGATTGTGCATGCACCATTTACCATTTATGTTAAATTGGACATTTTCATGGTAAAAGGTTAGCTGGACAGGGTTCTTTCAGACATAAGCCCCAACCATTACATCTCAGGAAACAGGGGGAGAGAGCACCGTCTCCCAATGGTCCTCCAGCACCTTGATGTCATGACATGGGACTTGAACCTGCCAACTGTCTGTAGCAGAGGCAACGGGTCAAGCGCTCCACACCATTGAGCCAAGGCACCTTTGGGCAATCAGTAGATGTCTCCTGGTGCTTTTGAGTTTTATTTTTTTATTCAAGCCTTGAAAAGTTCAACTTACTGCAGCATTGAGCTGTAGGAGGAACAGGACTTGAACATGGAATGTCTGTACTGAAAGCCTGATGATTAGACCACTGCACCATCAGTCAGACACTCTCAGGCAAAGTCTCCTGGTAATTTTGAAGTGATCTTTTGTGCGTTAGCCTTCAGTAAAGTTTAAATAACACAGACTCATATTAATCAGATGTTTCTTAGCGCTGTTGTTGAGGTCTTCTTTTGTATGATAGTGTAACAGCCAGGAATCGAACCCTGGTCTCCCACGTGGAAAGCCAACATCTTAACCACTAAGACAATTAGAGTTTTGAGGTAGGCAGGCTGAGGCTGTGAGCCACTGCTAGAATAGCAGTAAATGAAGCTCAATAACTAGCATTAAACTTTAGGAAGAGTGGGATTTGAACAACTCTCTGTGCTGAATAGCCCCTACTACACCATCACTCAGTAACATCTGCCTCTTTGTACTGTTGAAGCGATCATTTGTATGTTAGCCTTCAGATAGTAAAGTTGAAAGAATCAAGAGTTGAACATAGACTCACGTTCATCAGAGTGTAACACCCAGTAATCGAACACAGGTCCCCTGCACTGAAGGCCAACATCTTAACCACTAAGCCAAAGCAACTGCCTATGGCTGAGCCATAGGCAGTTGCTTTTTTCATTTTTTTCAAATCCTCAAAAATGATGAAAAACGGCGTGCTATAGTATGCCGTACGATATGGGCTATAGCCCATTGTCCAAAATGATAAAAAACGAGGATACATTTTTTTATCAAAAATTCAAAAAACGATGGGCTATAACCCATCGTTTTTTTCATTTTTTCACTTTTTTTCAAATCCTCAAAAATGATGAAAAACGCCGTGCTATAGTATGCCGTACGATGTGGGCTATAGCCCATGGTCCAAAATGATGAAAAACGAGGATAAAAAAATTAATTCAAAAATTCAAAAAACGATGGGCAACCCATCGTTTTTTTCATTTTTTTCAAATCCTCAAAAATGATGAAAAACGGCGTGCTATCGTATGCCGTACGATATGGGCTATAGCCCATGGTCCAAAATGATGACGTTCTCTCTACCGCAACATACTTAAAAGTATAGCGGTGTATGAGAATGGGTGTTGCGGAGGATGAGAAACATTAACATTGTGCTATATATAGGAGCAATGGGACTTGAACATAGAATGTCCGTACAGAGAGACTGATCATTAGACCATTGCACCATCAGTCAGACACACAGTGAACATCTCCTGGTAATTGTGTGTGTTAGCCCTCAGTTGGTAAAGTTGAAACACTCCAGCATTATAAAGCTATAGGAGAACAGGGATTTGAACATTTAGAGGTGTATTAACTGAAGGCTCACAGCCTCAGCCTGATAACCTCAAAAGTCTCATATCTCCCCTGAGCCATAGGCAGTTGCTTTGGCTTAGTGGTTAAGATGTTGGCCTTCAGTGCAGGGGACCTGTGTTCGATTCCTGGGTGTTACACTCTGATGAACGTGAGTCTATGTTCAACTCTTGATTCTTTCAACTTTACTATCTGAAGGCTAACATACAAAAGATCGCTTCAACAGTACAAAGAGGCAGATGTTACTGAGTGATGTTGTAGTAGGGGCTATTCAGCACAGAGAGTTCATGTTCAAATCCCACTCTTCCTAAAGTTTAATGCTAGTTATTGAGCTTCATTTACTGCTATTCTAGCAGTGGCTCACAGCCTCAGCCTGACTACTCCAAAACTCTAATTGTCGTAGTGGTTAAGATGTTGGCTTTCCACGTGGGAGACCAGGGTTCGATTCCCGGCTGTTACACTATCATACAAAAGAAGACCTCAACAACAGCGCTAAGAAACATCTGATTAATATGAGTCTGTGTTATTTAAACTTTACTGAAGGCTAACGCACAAAAGATCACTTCAAAATTACCAGGAGACTTTGCCTGAGAGTGTCTGACTGATGGTGCAGTGGTCTAAACATCAGGCTTTCAGTACAGACATTCCATGTTCAAGTCCTGTTCCTCCTACAGCTCAATGCTGCAGTAATTTCAACTTTTCAAGGCTTGAATAAAAAATAAAAACTCAAAAGCACCAGGAGACATCTGCTGAATGCCCCAAGGTGCCTTGTGGGGCGGCAGTGGCTCAGGGGTAGAGTGCCTGGATGGTAACCGTAAGGTTGCCAGTTCAAACCCGGGCTCCCCCAGAGTTACTGTCGAAGTGTCCTTGAGCAAGACACTGAACCCCTAATTGCTCCCGATGTGCTAGTTGGTGCCTTGCATGGTTTCCGCTGCCATCGGTGTATGAATGGGTGAATGTAATGCACAATCTCTGTAAAGCACCTTGGATAAAGGCGCGTAGCGCCTTTATCCAAGGCGCTTTACAGAGATTGTGCATGCACCATTTACCATTTATGTTAAATTGGACATTTTCATGGTAAAAGGTTAGCTGGACAGGGTTCTTTCAGACATAAGCCCCAACCATTACATCTCAGGAACCAGGGGGAGAGAGCACCGTCTCCCGATGGTCCTCCAGCACCTTGATGTCATGACATGGGACTTGAACCTGCCAACTGTCTGTAGCAGAGGCAACGGGTCAAGCGCTCCACACCATTGAGCCAAGGCACCTTCCCAGGTAGATGTCTCCTGGTGCTTTTGAGTTTTTATTTTTTATTCAAGCCTTGAAAAGTTGAAATTACTGCAGCATTGAGCTGTAGGAGGAACAGGACTTGAACATGGAATGTCTGTACTGAAAGCCTGATGATTAGACCACTGCACCATCAGTCAGACACTCTCAGGCAAAGTCTCCTGGTAATTTTGAAGTGATCTTTTGTGCGTTAGCCTTCAGTAAAGTTTAAATAACACAGACTCATATTAATCAGATGTTTCTTAGCGCTGTTGTTGAGGTCTTCTTTTGTATGATAGTGTAACAGCCAGGAATCGAACCCTGGTCTCCCACGTGGAAAGCCAACATCTTAACCACTAAGACAATTAGAGTTTTGAGGTAGGCAGGCTGAGGCTGTGAGCCACTGCTAGAATAGCAGTAAATGAAGCTCAATAACTAGCATTAAACTTTAGGAAGAGTGGGATTTGAACAACTCTCTGTGCTGAATAGCCCCTACTACACCATCACTCAGTAACATCTGCCTCTTTGTACTGTTGAAGCGATCATTTGTATGTTAGCCTTCAGATAGTAAAGTTGAAAGAATCAAGAGTTGAACATAGACTCACGTTCATCAGAGTGTAACACCCAGTAATCGAACACAGGTCCCCTGCACTGAAGGCCAACATCTTAACCACTAAGCCAAAGCAACTGCCTATGGCTGAGCCATAGGCAGTTGCTTTTTTCATTTTTTTCAAATCCTCAAAAATGATGAAAAACGGCGTGCTATAGTATGCCGTACGATATGGGCTATAGCCCATTGTCCAAAATGATAAAAAACGAGGATACATTTTTTTATCAAAAATTCAAAAAACGATGGGCTATAACCCATCGTTTTTTTCATTTTTTCACTTTTTTTCAAATCCTCAAAAATGATGAAAAACGGCGTGCTATCGTATGCCGTACGATATGGGCTATAGCCCATGGTCCAAAATGATGACGTTCTCTCTACCGCAACATACTTAAAAGTATAGCGGTGTATGAGAATGGGTGTTGCGGAGGATGAGAAACATTAACATTGTGCTATATATAGGAGCAATGGGACTTGAACATAGAATGTCCGTACAGAGAGACTGATCATTAGACCATTGCACCATCAGTCAGACACACAGTGAACATCTCCTGGTAATTGTGTGTGTTAGCCCTCAGTTGGTAAAGTTGAAACACTCCAGCATTATAAAGCTATAGGAGAACAGGGATTTGAACATTTAGAGGTGTATTAACTGAAGGCTCACAGCCTCAGCCTGATAACCTCAAAAGTCTCATATCTCCCCTGAGCCATAGGCAGTTGCTTTGGCTTAGTGGTTAAGATGTTGGCCTTCAGTGCAGGGGACCTGTGTTCGATTCCTGGGTGTTACACTCTGATGAACGTGAGTCTATGTTCAACTCTTGATTCTTTCAACTTTACTATCTGAAGGCTAACATACAAAAGATCGCTTCAACAGTACAAAGAGGCAGATGTTACTGAGTGATGTTGTAGTAGGGGCTATTCAGCACAGAGAGTTCATGTTCAAATCCCACTCTTCCTAAAGTTTAATGCTAGTTATTGAGCTTCATTTACTGCTATTCTAGCAGTGGCTCACAGCCTCAGCCTGACTACTCCAAAACTCTAATTGTCGTAGTGGTTAAGATGTTGGCTTTCCACGTGGGAGACCAGGGTTCGATTCCCGGCTGTTACACTATCATACAAAAGAAGACCTCAACAACAGCGCTAAGAAACATCTGATTAATATGAGTCTGTGTTATTTAAACTTTACTGAAGGCTAACGCACAAAAGATCACTTCAAAATTACCAGGAGACTTTGCCTGAGAGTGTCTGACTGATGGTGCAGTGGTCTAAACATCAGGCTTTCAGTACAGACATTCCATGTTCAAGTCCTGTTCCTCCTACAGCTCAATGCTGCAGTAATTTCAACTTTTCAAGGCTTGAATAAAAAATAAAAACTCAAAAGCACCAGGAGACATCTGCTGAATGCCCCAAGGTGCCTTGTGGGGCGGCAGTGGCTCAGGGGTAGAGTGCCTGGATGGTAACCGTAAGGTTGCCAGTTCAAACCCGGGCTCCCCCAGAGTTACTGTCGAAGTGTCCTTGAGCAAGACACTGAACCCCTAATTGCTCCCGATGTGCTAGTTGGTGCCTTGCATGGTTTCCGCTGCCATCGGTGTATGAATGGGTGAATGTAATGCACAATCTCTGTAAAGCACCTTGGATAAAGGCGCGTAGCGCCTTTATCCAAGGCGCTTTACAGAGATTGTGCATGCACCATTTACCATTTATGTTAAATTGGACATTTTCATGGTAAAAGGTTAGCTGGACAGGGTTCTTTCAGACATAAGCCCCAACCATTACATCTCAGGAACCAGGGGGAGAGAGCACCGTCTCCCGATGGTCCTCCAGCACCTTGATGTCATGACATGGGACTTGAACCTGCCAACTGTCTGTAGCAGAGGCAACGGGTCAAGCGCTCCACACCATTGAGCCAAGGCACCTTCCCAGGTAGATGTCTCCTGGTGCTTTTGAGTTTTTATTTTTTATTCAAGCCTTGAAAAGTTGAAATTACTGCAGCATTGAGCTGTAGGAGGAACAGGACTTGAACATGGAATGTCTGTACTGAAAGCCTGATGATTAGACCACTGCACCATCAGTCAGACACTCTCAGGCAAAGTCTCCTGGTAATTTTGAAGTGATCTTTTGTGCGTTAGCCTTCAGTAAAGTTTAAATAACACAGACTCATATTAATCAGATGTTTCTTAGCGCTGTTGTTGAGGTCTTCTTTTGTATGATAGTGTAACAGCCAGGAATCGAACCCTGGTCTCCCACGTGGAAAGCCAACATCTTAACCACTAAGACAATTAGAGTTTTGAGGTAGGCAGGCTGAGGCTGTGAGCCACTGCTAGAATAGCAGTAAATGAAGCTCAATAACTAGCATTAAACTTTAGGAAGAGTGGGATTTGAACAACTCTCTGTGCTGAATAGCCCCTACTACACCATCACTCAGTAACATCTGCCTCTTTGTACTGTTGAAGCGATCATTTGTATGTTAGCCTTCAGATAGTAAAGTTGAAAGAATCAAGAGTTGAACATAGACTCACGTTCATCAGAGTGTAACACCCAGTAATCGAACACAGGTCCCCTGCACTGAAGGCCAACATCTTAACCACTAAGCCAAAGCAACTGCCTATGGCTGAGCCATAGGCAGTTGCTTTTTTCATTTTTTTCAAATCCTCAAAAATGATGAAAAACGGCGTGCTATAGTATGCCGTACGATATGGGCTATAGCCCATTGTCCAAAATGATAAAAAACGAGGATACATTTTTTTATCAAAAATTCAAAAAACGATGGGCTATAACCCATCGTTTTTTTCATTTTTTCACTTTTTTTCAAATCCTCAAAAATGATGAAAAACGGCGTGCTATCGTATGCCGTACGATATGGGCTATAGCCCATGGTCCAAAATGATGACGTTCTCTCTACCGCAACATACTTAAAAGTATAGCGGTGTATGAGAATGGGTGTTGCGGAGGATGAGAAACATTAACATTGTGCTATATATAGGAGCAATGGGACTTGAACATAGAATGTCCGTACAGAGAGACTGATCATTAGACCATTGCACCATCAGTCAGACACACAGTGAACATCTCCTGGTAATTGTGTGTGTTAGCCCTCAGTTGGTAAAGTTGAAACACTCCAGCATTATAAAGCTATAGGAGAACAGGGATTTGAACATTTAGAGGTGTATTAACTGAAGGCTCACAGCCTCAGCCTGATAACCTCAAAAGTCTCATATCTCCCCTGAGCCATAGGCAGTTGCTTTGGCTTAGTGGTTAAGATGTTGGCCTTCAGTGCAGGGGACCTGTGTTCGATTCCTGGGTGTTACACTCTGATGAACGTGAGTCTATGTTCAACTCTTGATTCTTTCAACTTTACTATCTGAAGGCTAACATACAAAAGATCGCTTCAACAGTACAAAGAGGCAGATGTTACTGAGTGATGTTGTAGTAGGGGCTATTCAGCACAGAGAGTTCATGTTCAAATCCCACTCTTCCTAAAGTTTAATGCTAGTTATTGAGCTTCATTTACTGCTATTCTAGCAGTGGCTCACAGCCTCAGCCTGACTACTCCAAAACTCTAATTGTCGTAGTGGTTAAGATGTTGGCTTTCCACGTGGGAGACCAGGGTTCGATTCCCGGCTGTTACACTATCATACAAAAGAAGACCTCAACAACAGCGCTAAGAAACATCTGATTAATATGAGTCTGTGTTATTTAAACTTTACTGAAGGCTAACGCACAAAAGATCACTTCAAAATTACCAGGAGACTTTGCCTGAGAGTGTCTGACTGATGGTGCAGTGGTCTAAACATCAGGCTTTCAGTACAGACATTCCATGTTCAAGTCCTGTTCCTCCTACAGCTCAATGCTGCAGTAATTTCAACTTTTCAAGGCTTGAATAAAAAATAAAAACTCAAAAGCACCAGGAGACATCTGCTGAATGCCCCAAGGTGCCTTGTGGGGCGGCAGTGGCTCAGGGGTAGAGTGCCTGGATGGTAACCGTAAGGTTGCCAGTTCAAACCCGGGCTCCCCCAGAGTTACTGTCGAAGTGTCCTTGAGCAAGACACTGAACCCCTAATTGCTCCCGATGTGCTAGTTGGTGCCTTGCATGGTTTCCGCTGCCATCGGTGTATGAATGGGTGAATGTAATGCACAATCTCTGTAAAGCACCTTGGATAAAGGCGCGTAGCGCCTTTATCCAAGGCGCTTTACAGAGATTGTGCATGCACCATTTACCATTTATGTTAAATTGGACATTTTCATGGTAAAAGGTTAGCTGGACAGGGTTCTTTCAGACATAAGCCCCAACCATTACATCTCAGGAACCAGGGGGAGAGAGCACCGTCTCCCGATGGTCCTCCAGCACCTTGATGTCATGACATGGGACTTGAACCTGCCAACTGTCTGTAGCAGAGGCAACGGGTCAAGCGCTCCACACCATTGAGCCAAGGCACCTTCCCAGGTAGATGTCTCCTGGTGCTTTTGAGTTTTTATTTTTTATTCAAGCCTTGAAAAGTTGAAATTACTGCAGCATTGAGCTGTAGGAGGAACAGGACTTGAACATGGAATGTCTGTACTGAAAGCCTGATGATTAGACCACTGCACCATCAGTCAGACACTCTCAGGCAAAGTCTCCTGGTAATTTTGAAGTGATCTTTTGTGCGTTAGCCTTCAGTAAAGTTTAAATAACACAGACTCATATTAATCAGATGTTTCTTAGCGCTGTTGTTGAGGTCTTCTTTTGTATGATAGTGTAACAGCCAGGAATCGAACCCTGGTCTCCCACGTGGAAAGCCAACATCTTAACCACTAAGACAATTAGAGTTTTGAGGTAGGCAGGCTGAGGCTGTGAGCCACTGCTAGAATAGCAGTAAATGAAGCTCAATAACTAGCATTAAACTTTAGGAAGAGTGGGATTTGAACAACTCTCTGTGCTGAATAGCCCCTACTACACCATCACTCAGTAACATCTGCCTCTTTGTACTGTTGAAGCGATCATTTGTATGTTAGCCTTCAGATAGTAAAGTTGAAAGAATCAAGAGTTGAACATAGACTCACGTTCATCAGAGTGTAACACCCAGTAATCGAACACAGGTCCCCTGCACTGAAGGCCAACATCTTAACCACTAAGCCAAAGCAACTGCCTATGGCTGAGCCATAGGCAGTTGCTTTTTTCATTTTTTTCAAATCCTCAAAAATGATGAAAAACGGCGTGCTATAGTATGCCGTACGATATGGGCTATAGCCCATTGTCCAAAATGATAAAAAACGAGGATACATTTTTTTATCAAAAATTCAAAAAACGATGGGCTATAACCCATCGTTTTTTTCATTTTTTCACTTTTTTTCAAATCCTCAAAAATGATGAAAAACGGCGTGCTATCGTATGCCGTACGATATGGGCTATAGCCCATGGTCCAAAATGATGACGTTCTCTCTACCGCAACATACTTAAAAGTATAGCGGTGTATGAGAATGGGTGTTGCGGAGGATGAGAAACATTAACATTGTGCTATATATAGGAGCAATGGGACTTGAACATAGAATGTCCGTACAGAGAGACTGATCATTAGACCATTGCACCATCAGTCAGACACACAGTGAACATCTCCTGGTAATTGTGTGTGTTAGCCCTCAGTTGGTAAAGTTGAAACACTCCAGCATTATAAAGCTATAGGAGAACAGGGATTTGAACATTTAGAGGTGTATTAACTGAAGGCTCACAGCCTCAGCCTGATAACCTCAAAAGTCTCATATCTCCCCTGAGCCATAGGCAGTTGCTTTGGCTTAGTGGTTAAGATGTTGGCCTTCAGTGCAGGGGACCTGTGTTCGATTCCTGGGTGTTACACTCTGATGAACGTGAGTCTATGTTCAACTCTTGATTCTTTCAACTTTACTATCTGAAGGCTAACATACAAAAGATCGCTTCAACAGTACAAAGAGGCAGATGTTACTGAGTGATGTTGTAGTAGGGGCTATTCAGCACAGAGAGTTCATGTTCAAATCCCACTCTTCCTAAAGTTTAATGCTAGTTATTGAGCTTCATTTACTGCTATTCTAGCAGTGGCTCACAGCCTCAGCCTGACTACTCCAAAACTCTAATTGTCGTAGTGGTTAAGATGTTGGCTTTCCACGTGGGAGACCAGGGTTCGATTCCCGGCTGTTACACTATCATACAAAAGAAGACCTCAACAACAGCGCTAAGAAACATCTGATTAATATGAGTCTGTGTTATTTAAACTTTACTGAAGGCTAACGCACAAAAGATCACTTCAAAATTACCAGGAGACTTTGCCTGAGAGTGTCTGACTGATGGTGCAGTGGTCTAAACATCAGGCTTTCAGTACAGACATTCCATGTTCAAGTCCTGTTCCTCCTACAGCTCAATGCTGCAGTAATTTCAACTTTTCAAGGCTTGAATAAAAAATAAAAACTCAAAAGCACCAGGAGACATCTGCTGAATGCCCCAAGGTGCCTTGTGGGGCGGCAGTGGCTCAGGGGTAGAGTGCCTGGATGGTAACCGTAAGGTTGCCAGTTCAAACCCGGGCTCCCCCAGAGTTACTGTCGAAGTGTCCTTGAGCAAGACACTGAACCCCTAATTGCTCCCGATGTGCTAGTTGGTGCCTTGCATGGTTTCCGCTGCCATCGGTGTATGAATGGGTGAATGTAATGCACAATCTCTGTAAAGCACCTTGGATAAAGGCGCGTAGCGCCTTTATCCAAGGCGCTTTACAGAGATTGTGCATGCACCATTTACCATTTATGTTAAATTGGACATTTTCATGGTAAAAGGTTAGCTGGACAGGGTTCTTTCAGACATAAGCCCCAACCATTACATCTCAGGAACCAGGGGGAGAGAGCACCGTCTCCCGATGGTCCTCCAGCACCTTGATGTCATGACATGGGACTTGAACCTGCCAACTGTCTGTAGCAGAGGCAACGGGTCAAGCGCTCCACACCATTGAGCCAAGGCACCTTCCCAGGTAGATGTCTCCTGGTGCTTTTGAGTTTTTATTTTTTATTCAAGCCTTGAAAAGTTGAAATTACTGCAGCATTGAGCTGTAGGAGGAACAGGACTTGAACATGGAATGTCTGTACTGAAAGCCTGATGATTAGACCACTGCACCATCAGTCAGACACTCTCAGGCAAAGTCTCCTGGTAATTTTGAAGTGATCTTTTGTGCGTTAGCCTTCAGTAAAGTTTAAATAACACAGACTCATATTAATCAGATGTTTCTTAGCGCTGTTGTTGAGGTCTTCTTTTGTATGATAGTGTAACAGCCAGGAATCGAACCCTGGTCTCCCACGTGGAAAGCCAACATCTTAACCACTAAGACAATTAGAGTTTTGAGGTAGGCAGGCTGAGGCTGTGAGCCACTGCTAGAATAGCAGTAAATGAAGCTCAATAACTAGCATTAAACTTTAGGAAGAGTGGGATTTGAACAACTCTCTGTGCTGAATAGCCCCTACTACACCATCACTCAGTAACATCTGCCTCTTTGTACTGTTGAAGCGATCATTTGTATGTTAGCCTTCAGATAGTAAAGTTGAAAGAATCAAGAGTTGAACATAGACTCACGTTCATCAGAGTGTAACACCCAGTAATCGAACACAGGTCCCCTGCACTGAAGGCCAACATCTTAACCACTAAGCCAAAGCAACTGCCTATGGCTGAGCCATAGGCAGTTGCTTTTTTCACTTTTTTTCAAATCCTCAAAAATGATGAAAAACGGCGTGCTATCGTATGCCGTACGATATGGGCTATAGCCCATGGTCCAAAATGATGACGTTCTCTCTACCGCAACATACTTAAAAGTATAGCGGTGTATGAGAATGGGTGTTGCGGAGGATGAGAAACATTAACATTGTGCTATATATAGGAGCAATGGGACTTGAACATAGAATGTCCGTACAGAGAGACTGATCATTAGACCATTGCACCATCAGTCAGACACACAGTGAACATCTCCTGGTAATTGTGTGTGTTAGCCCTCAGTTGGTAAAGTTGAAACACTCCAGCATTATAAAGCTATAGGAGAACAGGGATTTGAACATTTAGAGGTGTATTAACTGAAGGCTCACAGCCTCAGCCTGATAACCTCAAAAGTCTCATATCTCCCCTGAGCCATAGGCAGTTGCTTTGGCTTAGTGGTTAAGATGTTGGCCTTCAGTGCAGGGGACCTGTGTTCGATTCCTGGGTGTTACACTCTGATGAACGTGAGTCTATGTTCAACTCTTGATTCTTTCAACTTTACTATCTGAAGGCTAACATACAAAAGATCGCTTCAACAGTACAAAGAGGCAGATGTTACTGAGTGATGTTGTAGTAGGGGCTATTCAGCACAGAGAGTTCATGTTCAAATCCCACTCTTCCTAAAGTTTAATGCTAGTTATTGAGCTTCATTTACTGCTATTCTAGCAGTGGCTCACAGCCTCAGCCTGACTACTCCAAAACTCTAATTGTCGTAGTGGTTAAGATGTTGGCTTTCCACGTGGGAGACCAGGGTTCGATTCCCGGCTGTTACACTATCATACAAAAGAAGACCTCAACAACAGCGCTAAGAAACATCTGATTAATATGAGTCTGTGTTATTTAAACTTTACTGAAGGCTAACGCACAAAAGATCACTTCAAAATTACCAGGAGACTTTGCCTGAGAGTGTCTGACTGATGGTGCAGTGGTCTAAACATCAGGCTTTCAGTACAGACATTCCATGTTCAAGTCCTGTTCCTCCTACAGCTCAATGCTGCAGTAATTTCAACTTTTCAAGGCTTGAATAAAAAATAAAAACTCAAAAGCACCAGGAGACATCTGCTGAATGCCCCAAGGTGCCTTGTGGGGCGGCAGTGGCTCAGGGGTAGAGTGCCTGGATGGTAACCGTAAGGTTGCCAGTTCAAACCCGGGCTCCCCCAGAGTTACTGTCGAAGTGTCCTTGAGCAAGACACTGAACCCCTAATTGCTCCCGATGTGCTAGTTGGTGCCTTGCATGGTTTCCGCTGCCATCGGTGTATGAATGGGTGAATGTAATGCACAATCTCTGTAAAGCACCTTGGATAAAGGCGCGTAGCGCCTTTATCCAAGGCGCTTTACAGAGATTGTGCATGCACCATTTACCATTTATGTTAAATTGGACATTTTCATGGTAAAAGGTTAGCTGGACAGGGTTCTTTCAGACATAAGCCCCAACCATTACATCTCAGGAACCAGGGGGAGAGAGCACCGTCTCCCGATGGTCCTCCAGCACCTTGATGTCATGACATGGGACTTGAACCTGCCAACTGTCTGTAGCAGAGGCAACGGGTCAAGCGCTCCACACCATTGAGCCAAGGCACCTTCCCAGGTAGATGTCTCCTGGTGCTTTTGAGTTTTTATTTTTTATTCAAGCCTTGAAAAGTTGAAATTACTGCAGCATTGAGCTGTAGGAGGAACAGGACTTGAACATGGAATGTCTGTACTGAAAGCCTGATGATTAGACCACTGCACCATCAGTCAGACACTCTCAGGCAAAGTCTCCTGGTAATTTTGAAGTGATCTTTTGTGCGTTAGCCTTCAGTAAAGTTTAAATAACACAGACTCATATTAATCAGATGTTTCTTAGCGCTGTTGTTGAGGTCTTCTTTTGTATGATAGTGTAACAGCCAGGAATCGAACCCTGGTCTCCCACGTGGAAAGCCAACATCTTAACCACTAAGACAATTAGAGTTTTGAGGTAGGCAGGCTGAGGCTGTGAGCCACTGCTAGAATAGCAGTAAATGAAGCTCAATAACTAGCATTAAACTTTAGGAAGAGTGGGATTTGAACAACTCTCTGTGCTGAATAGCCCCTACTACACCATCACTCAGTAACATCTGCCTCTTTGTACTGTTGAAGCGATCATTTGTATGTTAGCCTTCAGATAGTAAAGTTGAAAGAATCAAGAGTTGAACATAGACTCACGTTCATCAGAGTGTAACACCCAGTAATCGAACACAGGTCCCCTGCACTGAAGGCCAACATCTTAACCACTAAGCCAAAGCAACTGCCTATGGCTGAGCCATAGGCAGTTGCTTTTTTCATTTTTTTCAAATCCTCAAAAATGATGAAAAACGGCGTGCTATAGTATGCCGTACGATATGGGCTATAGCCCATTGTCCAAAATGATAAAAAACGAGGATACATTTTTTTATCAAAAATTCAAAAAACGATGGGCTATAACCCATCGTTTTTTTCATTTTTTCACTTTTTTTCAAATCCTCAAAAATGATGAAAAACGGCGTGCTATCGTATGCCGTACGATATGGGCTATAGCCCATGGTCCAAAATGATGACGTTCTCTCTACCGCAACATACTTAAAAGTATAGCGGTGTATGAGAATGGGTGTTGCGGAGGATGAGAAACATTAACATTGTGCTATATATAGGAGCAATGGGACTTGAACATAGAATGTCCGTACAGAGAGACTGATCATTAGACCATTGCACCATCAGTCAGACACACAGTGAACATCTCCTGGTAATTGTGTGTGTTAGCCCTCAGTTGGTAAAGTTGAAACACTCCAGCATTATAAAGCTATAGGAGAACAGGGATTTGAACATTTAGAGGTGTATTAACTGAAGGCTCACAGCCTCAGCCTGATAACCTCAAAAGTCTCATATCTCCCCTGAGCCATAGGCAGTTGCTTTGGCTTAGTGGTTAAGATGTTGGCCTTCAGTGCAGGGGACCTGTGTTCGATTCCTGGGTGTTACACTCTGATGAACGTGAGTCTATGTTCAACTCTTGATTCTTTCAACTTTACTATCTGAAGGCTAACATACAAAAGATCGCTTCAACAGTACAAAGAGGCAGATGTTACTGAGTGATGTTGTAGTAGGGGCTATTCAGCACAGAGAGTTCATGTTCAAATCCCACTCTTCCTAAAGTTTAATGCTAGTTATTGAGCTTCATTTACTGCTATTCTAGCAGTGGCTCACAGCCTCAGCCTGACTACTCCAAAACTCTAATTGTCGTAGTGGTTAAGATGTTGGCTTTCCACGTGGGAGACCAGGGTTCGATTCCCGGCTGTTACACTATCATACAAAAGAAGACCTCAACAACAGCGCTAAGAAACATCTGATTAATATGAGTCTGTGTTATTTAAACTTTACTGAAGGCTAACGCACAAAAGATCACTTCAAAATTACCAGGAGACTTTGCCTGAGAGTGTCTGACTGATGGTGCAGTGGTCTAAACATCAGGCTTTCAGTACAGACATTCCATGTTCAAGTCCTGTTCCTCCTACAGCTCAATGCTGCAGTAATTTCAACTTTTCAAGGCTTGAATAAAAAATAAAAACTCAAAAGCACCAGGAGACATCTGCTGAATGCCCCAAGGTGCCTTGTGGGGCGGCAGTGGCTCAGGGGTAGAGTGCCTGGATGGTAACCGTAAGGTTGCCAGTTCAAACCCGGGCTCCCCCAGAGTTACTGTCGAAGTGTCCTTGAGCAAGACACTGAACCCCTAATTGCTCCCGATGTGCTAGTTGGTGCCTTGCATGGTTTCCGCTGCCATCGGTGTATGAATGGGTGAATGTAATGCACAATCTCTGTAAAGCACCTTGGATAAAGGCGCGTAGCGCCTTTATCCAAGGCGCTTTACAGAGATTGTGCATGCACCATTTACCATTTATGTTAAATTGGACATTTTCATGGTAAAAGGTTAGCTGGACAGGGTTCTTTCAGACATAAGCCCCAACCATTACATCTCAGGAACCAGGGGGAGAGAGCACCGTCTCCCGATGGTCCTCCAGCACCTTGATGTCATGACATGGGACTTGAACCTGCCAACTGTCTGTAGCAGAGGCAACGGGTCAAGCGCTCCACACCATTGAGCCAAGGCACCTTCCCAGGTAGATGTCTCCTGGTGCTTTTGAGTTTTTATTTTTTATTCAAGCCTTGAAAAGTTGAAATTACTGCAGCATTGAGCTGTAGGAGGAACAGGACTTGAACATGGAATGTCTGTACTGAAAGCCTGATGATTAGACCACTGCACCATCAGTCAGACACTCTCAGGCAAAGTCTCCTGGTAATTTTGAAGTGATCTTTTGTGCGTTAGCCTTCAGTAAAGTTTAAATAACACAGACTCATATTAATCAGATGTTTCTTAGCGCTGTTGTTGAGGTCTTCTTTTGTATGATAGTGTAACAGCCAGGAATCGAACCCTGGTCTCCCACGTGGAAAGCCAACATCTTAACCACTAAGACAATTAGAGTTTTGAGGTAGGCAGGCTGAGGCTGTGAGCCACTGCTAGAATAGCAGTAAATGAAGCTCAATAACTAGCATTAAACTTTAGGAAGAGTGGGATTTGAACAACTCTCTGTGCTGAATAGCCCCTACTACACCATCACTCAGTAACATCTGCCTCTTTGTACTGTTGAAGCGATCATTTGTATGTTAGCCTTCAGATAGTAAAGTTGAAAGAATCAAGAGTTGAACATAGACTCACGTTCATCAGAGTGTAACACCCAGTAATCGAACACAGGTCCCCTGCACTGAAGGCCAACATCTTAACCACTAAGCCAAAGCAACTGCCTATGGCTGAGCCATAGGCAGTTGCTTTTTTCATTTTTTTCAAATCCTCAAAAATGATGAAAAACGGCGTGCTATAGTATGCCGTACGATATGGGCTATAGCCCATTGTCCAAAATGATAAAAAACGAGGATACATTTCTTTATCAAAAATTCAAAAAACGATGGGCTATAACCCATCGTTTTTTTCATTTTTTCACTTTTTTTCAAATCCTCAAAAATGATGAAAAACGGCGTGCTATCGTATGCCGTACGATATGGGCTATAGCCCATGGTCCAAAATGATGACGTTCTCTCTACCGCAACATACTTAAAAGTATAGCGGTGTATGAGAATGGGTGTTGCGGAGGATGAGAAACATTAACATTGTGCTATATATAGGAGCAATGGGACTTGAACATAGAATGTCCGTACAGAGAGACTGATCATTAGACCATTGCACCATCAGTCAGACACACAGTGAACATCTCCTGGTAATTGTGTGTGTTAGCCCTCAGTTGGTAAAGTTGAAACACTCCAGCATTATAAAGCTATAGGAGAACAGGGATTTGAACATTTAGAGGTGTATTAACTGAAGGCTCACAGCCTCAGCCTGATAACCTCAAAAGTCTCATATCTCCCCTGAGCCATAGGCAGTTGCTTTGGCTTAGTGGTTAAGATGTTGGCCTTCAGTGCAGGGGACCTGTGTTCGATTCCTGGGTGTTACACTCTGATGAACGTGAGTCTATGTTCAACTCTTGATTCTTTCAACTTTACTATCTGAAGGCTAACATACAAAAGATCGCTTCAACAGTACAAAGAGGCAGATGTTACTGAGTGATGTTGTAGTAGGGGCTATTCAGCACAGAGAGTTCATGTTCAAATCCCACTCTTCCTAAAGTTTAATGCTAGTTATTGAGCTTCATTTACTGCTATTCTAGCAGTGGCTCACAGCCTCAGCCTGACTACTCCAAAACTCTAATTGTCGTAGTGGTTAAGATGTTGGCTTTCCACGTGGGAGACCAGGGTTCGATTCCCGGCTGTTACACTATCATACAAAAGAAGACCTCAACAACAGCGCTAAGAAACATCTGATTAATATGAGTCTGTGTTATTTAAACTTTACTGAAGGCTAACGCACAAAAGATCACTTCAAAATTACCAGGAGACTTTGCCTGAGAGTGTCTGACTGATGGTGCAGTGGTCTAAACATCAGGCTTTCAGTACAGACATTCCATGTTCAAGTCCTGTTCCTCCTACAGCTCAATGCTGCAGTAATTTCAACTTTTCAAGGCTTGAATAAAAAATAAAAACTCAAAAGCACCAGGAGACATCTGCTGAATGCCCCAAGGTGCCTTGTGGGGCGGCAGTGGCTCAGGGGTAGAGTGCCTGGATGGTAACCGTAAGGTTGCCAGTTCAAACCCGGGCTCCCCCAGAGTTACTGTCGAAGTGTCCTTGAGCAAGACACTGAACCCCTAATTGCTCCCGATGTGCTAGTTGGTGCCTTGCATGGTTTCCGCTGCCATCGGTGTATGAATGGGTGAATGTAATGCACAATCTCTGTAAAGCACCTTGGATAAAGGCGCGTAGCGCCTTTATCCAAGGCGCTTTACAGAGATTGTGCATGCACCATTTACCATTTATGTTAAATTGGACATTTTCATGGTAAAAGGTTAGCTGGACAGGGTTCTTTCAGACATAAGCCCCAACCATTACATCTCAGGAACCAGGGGGAGAGAGCACCGTCTCCCGATGGTCCTCCAGCACCTTGATGTCATGACATGGGACTTGAACCTGCCAACTGTCTGTAGCAGAGGCAACGGGTCAAGCGCTCCACACCATTGAGCCAAGGCACCTTCCCAGGTAGATGTCTCCTGGTGCTTTTGAGTTTTTATTTTTTATTCAAGCCTTGAAAAGTTGAAATTACTGCAGCATTGAGCTGTAGGAGGAACAGGACTTGAACATGGAATGTCTGTACTGAAAGCCTGATGATTAGACCACTGCACCATCAGTCAGACACTCTCAGGCAAAGTCTCCTGGTAATTTTGAAGTGATCTTTTGTGCGTTAGCCTTCAGTAAAGTTTAAATAACACAGACTCATATTAATCAGATGTTTCTTAGCGCTGTTGTTGAGGTCTTCTTTTGTATGATAGTGTAACAGCCAGGAATCGAACCCTGGTCTCCCACGTGGAAAGCCAACATCTTAACCACTAAGACAATTAGAGTTTTGAGGTAGGCAGGCTGAGGCTGTGAGCCACTGCTAGAATAGCAGTAAATGAAGCTCAATAACTAGCATTAAACTTTAGGAAGAGTGGGATTTGAACAACTCTCTGTGCTGAATAGCCCCTACTACACCATCACTCAGTAACATCTGCCTCTTTGTACTGTTGAAGCGATCATTTGTATGTTAGCCTTCAGATAGTAAAGTTGAAAGAATCAAGAGTTGAACATAGACTCACGTTCATCAGAGTGTAACACCCAGTAATCGAACACAGGTCCCCTGCACTGAAGGCCAACATCTTAACCACTAAGCCAAAGCAACTGCCTATGGCTGAGCCATAGGCAGTTGCTTTTTTCATTTTTTTCAAATCCTCAAAAATGATGAAAAACGGCGTGCTATAGTATGCCGTACGATATGGGCTATAGCCCATTGTCCAAAATGATAAAAAACGAGGATACATTTCTTTATCAAAAATTCAAAAAACGATGGGCTATAACCCATCGTTTTTTTCATTTTTTCACTTTTTTTCAAATCCTCAAAAATGATGAAAAACGGCGTGCTATCGTATGCCGTACGATATGGGCTATAGCCCATGGTCCAAAATGATGACGTTCTCTCTACCGCAACATACTTAAAAGTATAGCGGTGTATGAGAATGGGTGTTGCGGAGGATGAGAAACATTAACATTGTGCTATATATAGGAGCAATGGGACTTGAACATAGAATGTCCGTACAGAGAGACTGATCATTAGACCATTGCACCATCAGTCAGACACACAGTGAACATCTCCTGGTAATTGTGTGTGTTAGCCCTCAGTTGGTAAAGTTGAAACACTCCAGCATTATAAAGCTATAGGAGAACAGGGATTTGAACATTTAGAGGTGTATTAACTGAAGGCTCACAGCCTCAGCCTGATAACCTCAAAAGTCTCATATCTCCCCTGAGCCATAGGCAGTTGCTTTGGCTTAGTGGTTAAGATGTTGGCCTTCAGTGCAGGGGACCTGTGTTCGATTCCTGGGTGTTACACTCTGATGAACGTGAGTCTATGTTCAACTCTTGATTCTTTCAACTTTACTATCTGAAGGCTAACATACAAAAGATCGCTTCAACAGTACAAAGAGGCAGATGTTACTGAGTGATGTTGTAGTAGGGGCTATTCAGCACAGAGAGTTCATGTTCAAATCCCACTCTTCCTAAAGTTTAATGCTAGTTATTGAGCTTCATTTACTGCTATTCTAGCAGTGGCTCACAGCCTCAGCCTGACTACTCCAAAACTCTAATTGTCGTAGTGGTTAAGATGTTGGCTTTCCACGTGGGAGACCAGGGTTCGATTCCCGGCTGTTACACTATCATACAAAAGAAGACCTCAACAACAGCGCTAAGAAACATCTGATTAATATGAGTCTGTGTTATTTAAACTTTACTGAAGGCTAACGCACAAAAGATCACTTCAAAATTACCAGGAGACTTTGCCTGAGAGTGTCTGACTGATGGTGCAGTGGTCTAAACATCAGGCTTTCAGTACAGACATTCCATGTTCAAGTCCTGTTCCTCCTACAGCTCAATGCTGCAGTAATTTCAACTTTTCAAGGCTTGAATAAAAAATAAAAACTCAAAAGCACCAGGAGACATCTGCTGAATGCCCCAAGGTGCCTTGTGGGGCGGCAGTGGCTCAGGGGTAGAGTGCCTGGATGGTAACCGTAAGGTTGCCAGTTCAAACCCGGGCTCCCCCAGAGTTACTGTCGAAGTGTCCTTGAGCAAGACACTGAACCCCTAATTGCTCCCGATGTGCTAGTTGGTGCCTTGCATGGTTTCCGCTGCCATCGGTGTATGAATGGGTGAATGTAATGCACAATCTCTGTAAAGCACCTTGGATAAAGGCGCGTAGCGCCTTTATCCAAGGCGCTTTACAGAGATTGTGCATGCACCATTTACCATTTATGTTAAATTGGACATTTTCATGGTAAAAGGTTAGCTGGACAGGGTTCTTTCAGACATATGCCCCAACCATTACATCTCAGGAACCAGGGGGAGAGAGCACCGTCTCCCGATGGTCCTCCAGCACCTTGATGTCATGACATGGGACTTGAACCTGCCAACTGTCTGTAGCAGAGGCAACGGGTCAAGCGCTCCACACCATTGAGCCAAGGCACCTTCCCAGGTAGATGTCTCCTGGTGCTTTTGAGTTTTTATTTTTTATTCAAGCCTTGAAAAGTTGAAATTACTGCAGCATTGAGCTGTAGGAGGAACAGGACTTGAACATGGAATGTCTGTACTGAAAGCCTGATGATTAGACCACTGCACCATCAGTCAGACACTCTCAGGCAAAGTCTCCTGGTAATTTTGAAGTGATCTTTTGTGCGTTAGCCTTCAGTAAAGTTTAAATAACACAGACTCATATTAATCAGATGTTTCTTAGCGCTGTTGTTGAGGTCTTCTTTTGTATGATAGTGTAACAGCCAGGAATCGAACCCTGGTCTCCCACGTGGAAAGCCAACATCTTAACCACTAAGACAATTAGAGTTTTGAGGTAGGCAGGCTGAGGCTGTGAGCCACTGCTAGAATAGCAGTAAATGAAGCTCAATAACTAGCATTAAACTTTAGGAAGAGTGGGATTTGAACAACTCTCTGTGCTGAATAGCCCCTACTACACCATCACTCAGTAACATCTGCCTCTTTGTACTGTTGAAGCGATCATTTGTATGTTAGCCTTCAGATAGTAAAGTTGAAAGAATCAAGAGTTGAACATAGACTCACGTTCATCAGAGTGTAACACCCAGTAATCGAACACAGGTCCCCTGCACTGAAGGCCAACATCTTAACCACTAAGCCAAAGCAACTGCCTATGGCTGAGCCATAGGCAGTTGCTTTTTTCATTTTTTTCAAATCCTCAAAAATGATGAAAAACGGCGTGCTATAGTATGCCGTACGATATGGGCTATAGCCCATTGTCCAAAATGATAAAAAACGAGGATACATTTTTTTATCAAAAATTCAAAAAACGATGGGCTATAACCCATCGTTTTTTTCATTTTTTCACTTTTTTTCAAATCCTCAAAAATGATGAAAAACGGCGTGCTATCGTATGCCGTACGATATGGGCTATAGCCCATGGTCCAAAATGATGACGTTCTCTCTACCGCAACATACTTAAAAGTATAGCGGTGTATGAGAATGGGTGTTGCGGAGGATGAGAAACATTAACATTGTGCTATATATAGGAGCAATGGGACTTGAACATAGAATGTCCGTACAGAGAGACTGATCATTAGACCATTGCACCATCAGTCAGACACACAGTGAACATCTCCTGGTAATTGTGTGTGTTAGCCCTCAGTTGGTAAAGTTGAAACACTCCAGCATTATAAAGCTATAGGAGAACAGGGATTTGAACATTTAGAGGTGTATTAACTGAAGGCTCACAGCCTCAGCCTGATAACCTCAAAAGTCTCATATCTCCCCTGAGCCATAGGCAGTTGCTTTGGCTTAGTGGTTAAGATGTTGGCCTTCAGTGCAGGGGACCTGTGTTCGATTCCTGGGTGTTACACTCTGATGAACGTGAGTCTATGTTCAACTCTTGATTCTTTCAACTTTACTATCTGAAGGCTAACATACAAAAGATCGCTTCAACAGTACAAAGAGGCAGATGTTACTGAGTGATGTTGTAGTAGGGGCTATTCAGCACAGAGAGTTCATGTTCAAATCCCACTCTTCCTAAAGTTTAATGCTAGTTATTGAGCTTCATTTACTGCTATTCTAGCAGTGGCTCACAGCCTCAGCCTGACTACTCCAAAACTCTAATTGTCGTAGTGGTTAAGATGTTGGCTTTCCACGTGGGAGACCAGGGTTCGATTCCCGGCTGTTACACTATCATACAAAAGAAGACCTCAACAACAGCGCTAAGAAACATCTGATTAATATGAGTCTGTGTTATTTAAACTTTACTGAAGGCTAACGCACAAAAGATCACTTCAAAATTACCAGGAGACTTTGCCTGAGAGTGTCTGACTGATGGTGCAGTGGTCTAAACATCAGGCTTTCAGTACAGACATTCCATGTTCAAGTCCTGTTCCTCCTACAGCTCAATGCTGCAGTAATTTCAACTTTTCAAGGCTTGAATAAAAAATAAAAACTCAAAAGCACCAGGAGACATCTGCTGAATGCCCCAAGGTGCCTTGTGGGGCGGCAGTGGCTCAGGGGTAGAGTGCCTGGATGGTAACCGTAAGGTTGCCAGTTCAAACCCGGGCTCCCCCAGAGTTACTGTCGAAGTGTCCTTGAGCAAGACACTGAACCCCTAATTGCTCCCGATGTGCTAGTTGGTGCCTTGCATGGTTTCCGCTGCCATCGGTGTATGAATGGGTGAATGTAATGCACAATCTCTGTAAAGCACCTTGGATAAAGGCGCGTAGCGCCTTTATCCAAGGCGCTTTACAGAGATTGTGCATGCACCATTTACCATTTATGTTAAATTGGACATTTTCATGGTAAAAGGTTAGCTGGACAGGGTTCTTTCAGACATAAGCCCCAACCATTACATCTCAGGAACCAGGGGGAGAGAGCACCGTCTCCCGATGGTCCTCCAGCACCTTGATGTCATGACATGGGACTTGAACCTGCCAACTGTCTGTAGCAGAGGCAACGGGTCAAGCGCTCCACACCATTGAGCCAAGGCACCTTCCCAGGTAGATGTCTCCTGGTGCTTTTGAGTTTTTATTTTTTATTCAAGCCTTGAAAAGTTGAAATTACTGCAGCATTGAGCTGTAGGAGGAACAGGACTTGAACATGGAATGTCTGTACTGAAAGCCTGATGATTAGACCACTGCACCATCAGTCAGACACTCTCAGGCAAAGTCTCCTGGTAATTTTGAAGTGATCTTTTGTGCGTTAGCCTTCAGTAAAGTTTAAATAACACAGACTCATATTAATCAGATGTTTCTTAGCGCTGTTGTTGAGGTCTTCTTTTGTATGATAGTGTAACAGCCAGGAATCGAACCCTGGTCTCCCACGTGGAAAGCCAACATCTTAACCACTAAGACAATTAGAGTTTTGAGGTAGGCAGGCTGAGGCTGTGAGCCACTGCTAGAATAGCAGTAAATGAAGCTCAATAACTAGCATTAAACTTTAGGAAGAGTGGGATTTGAACAACTCTCTGTGCTGAATAGCCCCTACTACACCATCACTCAGTAACATCTGCCTCTTTGTACTGTTGAAGCGATCATTTGTATGTTAGCCTTCAGATAGTAAAGTTGAAAGAATCAAGAGTTGAACATAGACTCACGTTCATCAGAGTGTAACACCCAGTAATCGAACACAGGTCCCCTGCACTGAAGGCCAACATCTTAACCACTAAGCCAAAGCAACTGCCTATGGCTGAGCCATAGGCAGTTGCTTTTTTCATTTTTTTCAAATCCTCAAAAATGATGAAAAACGGCGTGCTATAGTATGCCGTACGATATGGGCTATAGCCCATTGTCCAAAATGATAAAAAACGAGGATACATTTTTTTATCAAAAATTCAAAAAACGATGGGCTATAACCCATCGTTTTTTTCATTTTTTCACTTTTTTTCAAATCCTCAAAAATGATGAAAAACGGCGTGCTATCGTATGCCGTACGATATGGGCTATAGCCCATGGTCCAAAATGATGACGTTCTCTCTACCGCAACATACTTAAAAGTATAGCGGTGTATGAGAATGGGTGTTGCGGAGGATGAGAAACATTAACATTGTGCTATATATAGGAGCAATGGGACTTGAACATAGAATGTCCGTACAGAGAGACTGATCATTAGACCATTGCACCATCAGTCAGACACACAGTGAACATCTCCTGGTAATTGTGTGTGTTAGCCCTCAGTTGGTAAAGTTGAAACACTCCAGCATTATAAAGCTATAGGAGAACAGGGATTTGAACATTTAGAGGTGTATTAACTGAAGGCTCACAGCCTCAGCCTGATAACCTCAAAAGTCTCATATCTCCCCTGAGCCATAGGCAGTTGCTTTGGCTTAGTGGTTAAGATGTTGGCCTTCAGTGCAGGGGACCTGTGTTCGATTCCTGGGTGTTACACTCTGATGAACGTGAGTCTATGTTCAACTCTTGATTCTTTCAACTTTACTATCTGAAGGCTAACATACAAAAGATCGCTTCAACAGTACAAAGAGGCAGATGTTACTGAGTGATGTTGTAGTAGGGGCTATTCAGCACAGAGAGTTCATGTTCAAATCCCACTCTTCCTAAAGTTTAATGCTAGTTATTGAGCTTCATTTACTGCTATTCTAGCAGTGGCTCACAGCCTCAGCCTGACTACTCCAAAACTCTAATTGTCGTAGTGGTTAAGATGTTGGCTTTCCACGTGGGAGACCAGGGTTCGATTCCCGGCTGTTACACTATCATACAAAAGAAGACCTCAACAACAGCGCTAAGAAACATCTGATTAATATGAGTCTGTGTTATTTAAACTTTACTGAAGGCTAACGCACAAAAGATCACTTCAAAATTACCAGGAGACTTTGCCTGAGAGTGTCTGACTGATGGTGCAGTGGTCTAAACATCAGGCTTTCAGTACAGACATTCCATGTTCAAGTCCTGTTCCTCCTACAGCTCAATGCTGCAGTAATTTCAACTTTTCAAGGCTTGAATAAAAAATAAAAACTCAAAAGCACCAGGAGACATCTGCTGAATGCCCCAAGGTGCCTTGTGGGGCGGCAGTGGCTCAGGGGTAGAGTGCCTGGATGGTAACCGTAAGGTTGCCAGTTCAAACCCGGGCTCCCCCAGAGTTACTGTCGAAGTGTCCTTGAGCAAGACACTGAACCCCTAATTGCTCCCGATGTGCTAGTTGGTGCCTTGCATGGTTTCCGCTGCCATCGGTGTATGAATGGGTGAATGTAATGCACAATCTCTGTAAAGCACCTTGGATAAAGGCGCGTAGCGCCTTTATCCAAGGCGCTTTACAGAGATTGTGCATGCACCATTTACCATTTATGTTAAATTGGACATTTTCATGGTAAAAGGTTAGCTGGACAGGGTTCTTTCAGACATAAGCCCCAACCATTACATCTCAGGAACCAGGGGGAGAGAGCACCGTCTCCCGATGGTCCTCCAGCACCTTGATGTCATGACATGGGACTTGAACCTGCCAACTGTCTGTAGCAGAGGCAACGGGTCAAGCGCTCCACACCATTGAGCCAAGGCACCTTCCCAGGTAGATGTCTCCTGGTGCTTTTGAGTTTTTATTTTTTATTCAAGCCTTGAAAAGTTGAAATTACTGCAGCATTGAGCTGTAGGAGGAACAGGACTTGAACATGGAATGTCTGTACTGAAAGCCTGATGATTAGACCACTGCACCATCAGTCAGACACTCTCAGGCAAAGTCTCCTGGTAATTTTGAAGTGATCTTTTGTGCGTTAGCCTTCAGTAAAGTTTAAATAACACAGACTCATATTAATCAGATGTTTCTTAGCGCTGTTGTTGAGGTCTTCTTTTGTATGATAGTGTAACAGCCAGGAATCGAACCCTGGTCTCCCACGTGGAAAGCCAACATCTTAACCACTAAGACAATTAGAGTTTTGAGGTAGGCAGGCTGAGGCTGTGAGCCACTGCTAGAATAGCAGTAAATGAAGCTCAATAACTAGCATTAAACTTTAGGAAGAGTGGGATTTGAACAACTCTCTGTGCTGAATAGCCCCTACTACACCATCACTCAGTAACATCTGCCTCTTTGTACTGTTGAAGCGATCATTTGTATGTTAGCCTTCAGATAGTAAAGTTGAAAGAATCAAGAGTTGAACATAGACTCACGTTCATCAGAGTGTAACACCCAGTAATCGAACACAGGTCCCCTGCACTGAAGGCCAACATCTTAACCACTAAGCCAAAGCAACTGCCTATGGCTGAGCCATAGGCAGTTGCTTTTTTCATTTTTTTCAAATCCTCAAAAATGATGAAAAACGGCGTGCTATAGTATGCCGTACGATATGGGCTATAGCCCATTGTCCAAAATGATAAAAAACGAGGATACATTTTTTTATCAAAAATTCAAAAAACGATGGGCTATAACCCATCGTTTTTTTCATTTTTTCACTTTTTTTCAAATCCTCAAAAATGATGAAAAACGGCGTGCTATCGTATGCCGTACGATATGGGCTATAGCCCATGGTCCAAAATGATGACGTTCTCTCTACCGCAACATACTTAAAAGTATAGCGGTGTATGAGAATGGGTGTTGCGGAGGATGAGAAACATTAACATTGTGCTATATATAGGAGCAATGGGACTTGAACATAGAATGTCCGTACAGAGAGACTGATCATTAGACCATTGCACCATCAGTCAGACACACAGTGAACATCTCCTGGTAATTGTGTGTGTTAGCCCTCAGTTGGTAAAGTTGAAACACTCCAGCATTATAAAGCTATAGGAGAACAGGGATTTGAACATTTAGAGGTGTATTAACTGAAGGCTCACAGCCTCAGCCTGATAACCTCAAAAGTCTCATATCTCCCCTGAGCCATAGGCAGTTGCTTTGGCTTAGTGGTTAAGATGTTGGCCTTCAGTGCAGGGGACCTGTGTTCGATTCCTGGGTGTTACACTCTGATGAACGTGAGTCTATGTTCAACTCTTGATTCTTTCAACTTTACTATCTGAAGGCTAACATACAAAAGATCGCTTCAACAGTACAAAGAGGCAGATGTTACTGAGTGATGTTGTAGTAGGGGCTATTCAGCACAGAGAGTTCATGTTCAAATCCCACTCTTCCTAAAGTTTAATGCTAGTTATTGAGCTTCATTTACTGCTATTCTAGCAGTGGCTCACAGCCTCAGCCTGACTACTCCAAAACTCTAATTGTCGTAGTGGTTAAGATGTTGGCTTTCCACGTGGGAGACCAGGGTTCGATTCCCGGCTGTTACACTATCATACAAAAGAAGACCTCAACAACAGCGCTAAGAAACATCTGATTAATATGAGTCTGTGTTATTTAAACTTTACTGAAGGCTAACGCACAAAAGATCACTTCAAAATTACCAGGAGACTTTGCCTGAGAGTGTCTGACTGATGGTGCAGTGGTCTAAACATCAGGCTTTCAGTACAGACATTCCATGTTCAAGTCCTGTTCCTCCTACAGCTCAATGCTGCAGTAATTTCAACTTTTCAAGGCTTGAATAAAAAATAAAAACTCAAAAGCACCAGGAGACATCTGCTGAATGCCCCAAGGTGCCTTGTGGGGCGGCAGTGGCTCAGGGGTAGAGTGCCTGGATGGTAACCGTAAGGTTGCCAGTTCAAACCCGGGCTCCCCCAGAGTTACTGTCGAAGTGTCCTTGAGCAAGACACTGAACCCCTAATTGCTCCCGATGTGCTAGTTGGTGCCTTGCATGGTTTCCGCTGCCATCGGTGTATGAATGGGTGAATGTAATGCACAATCTCTGTAAAGCACCTTGGATAAAGGCGCGTAGCGCCTTTATCCAAGGCGCTTTACAGAGATTGTGCATGCACCATTTACCATTTATGTTAAATTGGACATTTTCATGGTAAAAGGTTAGCTGGACAGGGTTCTTTCAGACATAAGCCCCAACCATTACATCTCAGGAACCAGGGGGAGAGAGCACCGTCTCCCGATGGTCCTCCAGCACCTTGATGTCATGACATGGGACTTGAACCTGCCAACTGTCTGTAGCAGAGGCAACGGGTCAAGCGCTCCACACCATTGAGCCAAGGCACCTTCCCAGGTAGATGTCTCCTGGTGCTTTTGAGTTTTTATTTTTTATTCAAGCCTTGAAAAGTTGAAATTACTGCAGCATTGAGCTGTAGGAGGAACAGGACTTGAACATGGAATGTCTGTACTGAAAGCCTGATGATTAGACCACTGCACCATCAGTCAGACACTCTCAGGCAAAGTCTCCTGGTAATTTTGAAGTGATCTTTTGTGCGTTAGCCTTCAGTAAAGTTTAAATAACACAGACTCATATTAATCAGATGTTTCTTAGCGCTGTTGTTGAGGTCTTCTTTTGTATGATAGTGTAACAGCCAGGAATCGAACCCTGGTCTCCCACGTGGAAAGCCAACATCTTAACCACTAAGACAATTAGAGTTTTGAGGTAGGCAGGCTGAGGCTGTGAGCCACTGCTAGAATAGCAGTAAATGAAGCTCAATAACTAGCATTAAACTTTAGGAAGAGTGGGATTTGAACAACTCTCTGTGCTGAATAGCCCCTACTACACCATCACTCAGTAACATCTGCCTCTTTGTACTGTTGAAGCGATCATTTGTATGTTAGCCTTCAGATAGTAAAGTTGAAAGAATCAAGAGTTGAACATAGACTCACGTTCATCAGAGTGTAACACCCAGTAATCGAACACAGGTCCCCTGCACTGAAGGCCAACATCTTAACCACTAAGCCAAAGCAACTGCCTATGGCTGAGCCATAGGCAGTTGCTTTTTTCACTTTTTTTCAAATCCTCAAAAATGATGAAAAACGGCGTGCTATCGTATGCCGTACGATATGGGCTATAGCCCATGGTCCAAAATGATGACGTTCTCTCTACCGCAACATACTTAAAAGTATAGCGGTGTATGAGAATGGGTGTTGCGGAGGATGAGAAACATTAACATTGTGCTATATATAGGAGCAATGGGACTTGAACATAGAATGTCCGTACAGAGAGACTGATCATTAGACCATTGCACCATCAGTCAGACACACAGTGAACATCTCCTGGTAATTGTGTGTGTTAGCCCTCAGTTGGTAAAGTTGAAACACTCCAGCATTATAAAGCTATAGGAGAACAGGGATTTGAACATTTAGAGGTGTATTAACTGAAGGCTCACAGCCTCAGCCTGATAACCTCAAAAGTCTCATATCTCCCCTGAGCCATAGGCAGTTGCTTTGGCTTAGTGGTTAAGATGTTGGCCTTCAGTGCAGGGGACCTGTGTTAGATTCCTGGGTGTTACACTCTGATGAACGTGAGTCTATGTTCAACTCTTGATTCTTTCAACTTTACTATCTGAAGGCTAACATACAAAAGATCGCTTCAACAGTACAAAGAGGCAGATGTTACTGAGTGATGTTGTAGTAGGGGCTATTCAGCACAGAGAGTTCATGTTCAAATCCCACTCTTCCTAAAGTTTAATGCTAGTTATTGAGCTTCATTTACTGCTATTCTAGCAGTGGCTCACAGCCTCAGCCTGACTACTCCAAAACTCTAATTGTCGTAGTGGTTAAGATGTTGGCTTTCCACGTGGGAGACCAGGGTTCGATTCCCGGCTGTTACACTATCATACAAAAGAAGACCTCAACAACAGCGCTAAGAAACATCTGATTAATATGAGTCTGTGTTATTTAAACTTTACTGAAGGCTAACGCACAAAAGATCACTTCAAAATTACCAGGAGACTTTGCCTGAGAGTGTCTGACTGATGGTGCAGTGGTCTAAACATCAGGCTTTCAGTACAGACATTCCATGTTCAAGTCCTGTTCCTCCTACAGCTCAATGCTGCAGTAATTTCAACTTTTCAAGGCTTGAATAAAAAATAAAAACTCAAAAGCACCAGGAGACATCTGCTGAATGCCCCAAGGTGCCTTGTGGGGCGGCAGTGGCTCAGGGGTAGAGTGCCTGGATGGTAACCGTAAGGTTGCCAGTTCAAACCCGGGCTCCCCCAGAGTTACTGTCGAAGTGTCCTTGAGCAAGACACTGAACCCCTAATTGCTCCCGATGTGCTAGTTGGTGCCTTGCATGGTTTCCGCTGCCATCGGTGTATGAATGGGTGAATGTAATGCACAATCTCTGTAAAGCACCTTGGATAAAGGCGCGTAGCGCCTTTATCCAAGGCGCTTTACAGAGATTGTGCATGCACCATTTACCATTTATGTTAAATTGGACATTTTCATGGTAAAAGGTTAGCTGGACAGGGTTCTTTCAGACATAAGCCCCAACCATTACATCTCAGGAACCAGGGGGAGAGAGCACCGTCTCCCGATGGTCCTCCAGCACCTTGATGTCATGACATGGGACTTGAACCTGCCAACTGTCTGTAGCAGAGGCAACGGGTCAAGCGCTCCACACCATTGAGCCAAGGCACCTTCCCAGGTAGATGTCTCCTGGTGCTTTTGAGTTTTTATTTTTTATTCAAGCCTTGAAAAGTTGAAATTACTGCAGCATTGAGCTGTAGGAGGAACAGGACTTGAACATGGAATGTCTGTACTGAAAGCCTGATGATTAGACCACTGCACCATCAGTCAGACACTCTCAGGCAAAGTCTCCTGGTAATTTTGAAGTGATCTTTTGTGCGTTAGCCTTCAGTAAAGTTTAAATAACACAGACTCATATTAATCAGATGTTTCTTAGCGCTGTTGTTGAGGTCTTCTTTTGTATGATAGTGTAACAGCCAGGAATCGAACCCTGGTCTCCCACGTGGAAAGCCAACATCTTAACCACTAAGACAATTAGAGTTTTGAGGTAGGCAGGCTGAGGCTGTGAGCCACTGCTAGAATAGCAGTAAATGAAGCTCAATAACTAGCATTAAACTTTAGGAAGAGTGGGATTTGAACAACTCTCTGTGCTGAATAGCCCCTACTACACCATCACTCAGTAACATCTGCCTCTTTGTACTGTTGAAGCGATCATTTGTATGTTAGCCTTCAGATAGTAAAGTTGAAAGAATCAAGAGTTGAACATAGACTCACGTTCATCAGAGTGTAACACCCAGTAATCGAACACAGGTCCCCTGCACTGAAGGCCAACATCTTAACCACTAAGCCAAAGCAACTGCCTATGGCTGAGCCATAGGCAGTTGCTTTTTTCACTTTTTTTCAAATCCTCAAAAATGATGAAAAACGGCGTGCTATCGTATGCCGTACGATATGGGCTATAGCCCATGGTCCAAAATGATGACGTTCTCTCTACCGCAACATACTTAAAAGTATAGCGGTGTATGAGAATGGGTGTTGCGGAGGATGAGAAACATTAACATTGTGCTATATATAGGAGCAATGGGACTTGAACATAGAATGTCCGTACAGAGAGACTGATCATTAGACCATTGCACCATCAGTCAGACACACAGTGAACATCTCCTGGTAATTGTGTGTGTTAGCCCTCAGTTGGTAAAGTTGAAACACTCCAGCATTATAAAGCTATAGGAGAACAGGGATTTGAACATTTAGAGGTGTATTAACTGAAGGCTCACAGCCTCAGCCTGATAACCTCAAAAGTCTCATATCTCCCCTGAGCCATAGGCAGTTGCTTTGGCTTAGTGGTTAAGATGTTGGCCTTCAGTGCAGGGGACCTGTGTTCGATTCCTGGGTGTTACACTCTGATGAACGTGAGTCTATGTTCAACTCTTGATTCTTTCAACTTTACTATCTGAAGGCTAACATACAAAAGATCGCTTCAACAGTACAAAGAGGCAGATGTTACTGAGTGATGTTGTAGTAGGGGCTATTCAGCACAGAGAGTTCATGTTCAAATCCCACTCTTCCTAAAGTTTAATGCTAGTTATTGAGCTTCATTTACTGCTATTCTAGCAGTGGCTCACAGCCTCAGCCTGACTACTCCAAAACTCTAATTGTCGTAGTGGTTAAGATGTTGGCTTTCCACGTGGGAGACCAGGGTTCGATTCCCGGCTGTTACACTATCATACAAAAGAAGACCTCAACAACAGCGCTAAGAAACATCTGATTAATATGAGTCTGTGTTATTTAAACTTTACTGAAGGCTAACGCACAAAAGATCACTTCAAAATTACCAGGAGACTTTGCCTGAGAGTGTCTGACTGATGGTGCAGTGGTCTAAACATCAGGCTTTCAGTACAGACATTCCATGTTCAAGTCCTGTTCCTCCTACAGCTCAATGCTGCAGTAATTTCAACTTTTCAAGGCTTGAATAAAAAATAAAAACTCAAAAGCACCAGGAGACATCTGCTGAATGCCCCAAGGTGCCTTGTGGGGCGGCAGTGGCTCAGGGGTAGAGTGCCTGGATGGTAACCGTAAGGTTGCCAGTTCAAACCCGGGCTCCCCCAGAGTTACTGTCGAAGTGTCCTTGAGCAAGACACTGAACCCCTAATTGCTCCCGATGTGCTAGTTGGTGCCTTGCATGGTTTCCGCTGCCATCGGTGTATGAATGGGTGAATGTAATGCACAATCTCTGTAAAGCACCTTGGATAAAGGCGCGTAGCGCCTTTATCCAAGGCGCTTTACAGAGATTGTGCATGCACCATTTACCATTTATGTTAAATTGGACATTTTCATGGTAAAAGGTTAGCTGGACAGGGTTCTTTCAGACATAAGCCCCAACCATTACATCTCAGGAACCAGGGGGAGAGAGCACCGTCTCCCGATGGTCCTCCAGCACCTTGATGTCATGATATGGGACTTGAACCTGCCAACTGTCTGTAGCAGAGGCAACGGGTCAAGCGCTCCACACCATTGAGCCAAGGCACCTTCCCAGGTAGATGTCTCCTGGTGCTTTTGAGTTTTTATTTTTTATTCAAGCCTTGAAAAGTTGAAATTACTGCAGCATTGAGCTGTAGGAGGAACAGGACTTGAACATGGAATGTCTGTACTGAAAGCCTGATGATTAGACCACTGCACCATCAGTCAGACACTCTCAGGCAAAGTCTCCTGGTAATTTTGAAGTGATCTTTTGTGCGTTAGCCTTCAGTAAAGTTTAAATAACACAGACTCATATTAATCAGATGTTTCTTAGCGCTGTTGTTGAGGTCTTCTTTTGTATGATAGTGTAACAGCCAGGAATCGAACCCTGGTCTCCCACGTGGAAAGCCAACATCTTAACCACTAAGACAATTAGAGTTTTGAGGTAGGCAGGCTGAGGCTGTGAGCCACTGCTAGAATAGCAGTAAATGAAGCTCAATAACTAGCATTAAACTTTAGGAAGAGTGGGATTTGAACAACTCTCTGTGCTGAATAGCCCCTACTACACCATCACTCAGTAACATCTGCCTCTTTGTACTGTTGAAGCGATCATTTGTATGTTAGCCTTCAGATAGTAAAGTTGAAAGAATCAAGAGTTGAACATAGACTCACGTTCATCAGAGTGTAACACCCAGTAATCGAACACAGGTCCCCTGCACTGAAGGCCAACATCTTAACCACTAAGCCAAAGCAACTGCCTATGGCTGAGCCATAGGCAGTTGCTTTTTTCATTTTTTTCAAATCCTCAAAAATGATGAAAAACGGCGTGCTATAGTATGCCGTACGATATGGGCTATAGCCCATTGTCCAAAATGATAAAAAACGAGGATACATTTTTTTATCAAAAATTCAAAAAACGATGGGCTATAACCCATCGTTTTTTTCATTTTTTCACTTTTTTTCAAATCCTCAAAAATGATGAAAAACGGCGTGCTATCGTATGCCGTACGATATGGGCTATAGCCCATGGTCCAAAATGATGACGTTCTCTCTACCGCAACATACTTAAAAGTATAGCGGTGTATGAGAATGGGTGTTGCGGAGGATGAGAAACATTAACATTGTGCTATATATAGGAGCAATGGGACTTGAACATAGAATGTCCGTACAGAGAGACTGATCATTAGACCATTGCACCATCAGTCAGACACACAGTGAACATCTCCTGGTAATTGTGTGTGTTAGCCCTCAGTTGGTAAAGTTGAAACACTCCAGCATTATAAAGCTATAGGAGAACAGGGATTTGAACATTTAGAGGTGTATTAACTGAAGGCTCACAGCCTCAGCCTGATAACCTCAAAAGTCTCATATCTCCCCTGAGCCATAGGCAGTTGCTTTGGCTTAGTGGTTAAGATGTTGGCCTTCAGTGCAGGGGACCTGTGTTCGATTCCTGGGTGTTACACTCTGATGAACGTGAGTCTATGTTCAACTCTTGATTCTTTCAACTTTACTATCTGAAGGCTAACATACAAAAGATCGCTTCAACAGTACAAAGAGGCAGATGTTACTGAGTGATGTTGTAGTAGGGGCTATTCAGCACAGAGAGTTCATGTTCAAATCCCACTCTTCCTAAAGTTTAATGCTAGTTATTGAGCTTCATTTACTGCTATTCTAGCAGTGGCTCACAGCCTCAGCCTGACTACTCCAAAACTCTAATTGTCGTAGTGGTTAAGATGTTGGCTTTCCACGTGGGAGACCAGGGTTCGATTCCCGGCTGTTACACTATCATACAAAAGAAGACCTCAACAACAGCGCTAAGAAACATCTGATTAATATGAGTCTGTGTTATTTAAACTTTACTGAAGGCTAACGCACAAAAGATCACTTCAAAATTACCAGGAGACTTTGCCTGAGAGTGTCTGACTGATGGTGCAGTGGTCTAAACATCAGGCTTTCAGTACAGACATTCCATGTTCAAGTCCTGTTCCTCCTACAGCTCAATGCTGCAGTAATTTCAACTTTTCAAGGCTTGAATAAAAAATAAAAACTCAAAAGCACCAGGAGACATCTGCTGAATGCCCCAAGGTGCCTTGTGGGGCGGCAGTGGCTCAGGGGTAGAGTGCCTGGATGGTAACCGTAAGGTTGCCAGTTCAAACCCGGGCTCCCCCAGAGTTACTGTCGAAGTGTCCTTGAGCAAGACACTGAACCCCTAATTGCTCCCGATGTGCTAGTTGGTGCCTTGCATGGTTTCCGCTGCCATCGGTGTATGAATGGGTGAATGTAATGCACAATCTCTGTAAAGCACCTTGGATAAAGGCGCGTAGCGCCTTTATCCAAGGCGCTTTACAGAGATTGTGCATGCACCATTTACCATTTATGTTAAATTGGACATTTTCATGGTAAAAGGTTAGCTGGACAGGGTTCTTTCAGACATAAGCCCCAACCATTACATCTCAGGAACCAGGGGGAGAGAGCACCGTCTCCCGATGGTCCTCCAGCACCTTGATGTCATGACATGGGACTTGAACCTGCCAACTGTCTGTAGCAGAGGCAACGGGTCAAGCGCTCCACACCATTGAGCCAAGGCACCTTCCCAGGTAGATGTCTCCTGGTGCTTTTGAGTTTTTATTTTTTATTCAAGCCTTGAAAAGTTGAAATTACTGCAGCATTGAGCTGTAGGAGGAACAGGACTTGAACATGGAATGTCTGTACTGAAAGCCTGATGATTAGACCACTGCACCATCAGTCAGACACTCTCAGGCAAAGTCTCCTGGTAATTTTGAAGTGATCTTTTGTGCGTTAGCCTTCAGTAAAGTTTAAATAACACAGACTCATATTAATCAGATGTTTCTTAGCGCTGTTGTTGAGGTCTTCTTTTGTATGATAGTGTAACAGCCAGGAATCGAACCCTGGTCTCCCACGTGGAAAGCCAACATCTTAACCACTAAGACAATTAGAGTTTTGAGGTAGGCAGGCTGAGGCTGTGAGCCACTGCTAGAATAGCAGTAAATGAAGCTCAATAACTAGCATTAAACTTTAGGAAGAGTGGGATTTGAACAACTCTCTGTGCTGAATAGCCCCTACTACACCATCACTCAGTAACATCTGCCTCTTTGTACTGTTGAAGCGATCATTTGTATGTTAGCCTTCAGATAGTAAAGTTGAAAGAATCAAGAGTTGAACATAGACTCACGTTCATCAGAGTGTAACACCCAGTAATCGAACACAGGTCCCCTGCACTGAAGGCCAACATCTTAACCACTAAGCCAAAGCAACTGCCTATGGCTGAGCCATAGGCAGTTGCTTTTTTCACTTTTTTTCAAATCCTCAAAAATGATGAAAAACGGCGTGCTATCGTATGCCGTACGATATGGGCTATAGCCCATGGTCCAAAATGATGACGTTCTCTCTACCGCAACATACTTAAAAGTATAGCGGTGTATGAGAATGGGTGTTGCGGAGGATGAGAAACATTAACATTGTGCTATATATAGGAGCAATGGGACTTGAACATAGAATGTCCGTACAGAGAGACTGATCATTAGACCATTGCACCATCAGTCAGACACACAGTGAACATCTCCTGGTAATTGTGTGTGTTAGCCCTCAGTTGGTAAAGTTGAAACACTCCAGCATTATAAAGCTATAGGAGAACAGGGATTTGAACATTTAGAGGTGTATTAACTGAAGGCTCACAGCCTCAGCCTGATAACCTCAAAAGTCTCATATCTCCCCTGAGCCATAGGCAGTTGCTTTGGCTTAGTGGTTAAGATGTTGGCCTTCAGTGCAGGGGACCTGTGTTCGATTCCTGGGTGTTACACTCTGATGAACGTGAGTCTATGTTCAACTCTTGATTCTTTCAACTTTACTATCTGAAGGCTAACATACAAAAGATCGCTTCAACAGTACAAAGAGGCAGATGTTACTGAGTGATGTTGTAGTAGGGGCTATTCAGCACAGAGAGTTCATGTTCAAATCCCACTCTTCCTAAAGTTTAATGCTAGTTATTGAGCTTCATTTACTGCTATTCTAGCAGTGGCTCACAGCCTCAGCCTGACTACTCCAAAACTCTAATTGTCGTAGTGGTTAAGATGTTGGCTTTCCACGTGGGAGACCAGGGTTCGATTCCCGGCTGTTACACTATCATACAAAAGAAGACCTCAACAACAGCGCTAAGAAACATCTGATTAATATGAGTCTGTGTTATTTAAACTTTACTGAAGGCTAACGCACAAAAGATCACTTCAAAATTACCAGGAGACTTTGCCTGAGAGTGTCTGACTGATGGTGCAGTGGTCTAAACATCAGGCTTTCAGTACAGACATTCCATGTTCAAGTCCTGTTCCTCCTACAGCTCAATGCTGCAGTAATTTCAACTTTTCAAGGCTTGAATAAAAAATAAAAACTCAAAAGCACCAGGAGACATCTGCTGAATGCCCCAAGGTGCCTTGTGGGGCGGCAGTGGCTCAGGGGTAGAGTGCCTGGATGGTAACCGTAAGGTTGCCAGTTCAAACCCGGGCTCCCCCAGAGTTACTGTCGAAGTGTCCTTGAGCAAGACACTGAACCCCTAATTGCTCCCGATGTGCTAGTTGGTGCCTTGCATGGTTTCCGCTGCCATCGGTGTATGAATGGGTGAATGTAATGCACAATCTCTGTAAAGCACCTTGGATAAAGGCGCGTAGCGCCTTTATCCAAGGCGCTTTACAGAGATTGTGCATGCACCATTTACCATTTATGTTAAATTGGACATTTTCATGGTAAAAGGTTAGCTGGACAGGGTTCTTTCAGACATAAGCCCCAACCATTACATCTCAGGAACCAGGGGGAGAGAGCACCGTCTCCCGATGGTCCTCCAGCACCTTGATGTCATGACATGGGACTTGAACCTGCCAACTGTCTGTAGCAGAGGCAACGGGTCAAGCGCTCCACACCATTGAGCCAAGGCACCTTCCCAGGTAGATGTCTCCTGGTGCTTTTGAGTTTTTATTTTTTATTCAAGCCTTGAAAAGTTGAAATTACTGCAGCATTGAGCTGTAGGAGGAACAGGACTTGAACATGGAATGTCTGTACTGAAAGCCTGATGATTAGACCACTGCACCATCAGTCAGACACTCTCAGGCAAAGTCTCCTGGTAATTTTGAAGTGATCTTTTGTGCGTTAGCCTTCAGTAAAGTTTAAATAACACAGACTCATATTAATCAGATGTTTCTTAGCGCTGTTGTTGAGGTCTTCTTTTGTATGATAGTGTAACAGCCAGGAATCGAACCCTGGTCTCCCACGTGGAAAGCCAACATCTTAACCACTAAGACAATTAGAGTTTTGAGGTAGGCAGGCTGAGGCTGTGAGCCACTGCTAGAATAGCAGTAAATGAAGCTCAATAACTAGCATTAAACTTTAGGAAGAGTGGGATTTGAACAACTCTCTGTGCTGAATAGCCCCTACTACACCATCACTCAGTAACATCTGCCTCTTTGTACTGTTGAAGCGATCATTTGTATGTTAGCCTTCAGATAGTAAAGTTGAAAGAATCAAGAGTTGAACATAGACTCACGTTCATCAGAGTGTAACACCCAGTAATCGAACACAGGTCCCCTGCACTGAAGGCCAACATCTTAACCACTAAGCCAAAGCAACTGCCTATGGCTGAGCCATAGGCAGTTGCTTTTTTCATTTTTTTCAAATCCTCAAAAATGATGAAAAACGGCGTGCTATAGTATGCCGTACGATATGGGCTATAGCCCATTGTCCAAAATGATAAAAAACGAGGATACATTTTTTTATCAAAAATTCAAAAAACGATGGGCTATAACCCATCGTTTTTTTCATTTTTTCACTTTTTTTCAAATCCTCAAAAATGATGAAAAACGGCGTGCTATCGTATGCCGTACGATATGGGCTATAGCCCATGGTCCAAAATGATGACGTTCTCTCTACCGCAACATACTTAAAAGTATAGCGGTGTATGAGAATGGGTGTTGCGGAGGATGAGAAACATTAACATTGTGCTATATATAGGAGCAATGGGACTTGAACATAGAATGTCCGTACAGAGAGACTGATCATTAGACCATTGCACCATCAGTCAGACACACAGTGAACATCTCCTGGTAATTGTGTGTGTTAGCCCTCAGTTGGTAAAGTTGAAACACTCCAGCATTATAAAGCTATAGGAGAACAGGGATTTGAACATTTAGAGGTGTATTAACTGAAGGCTCACAGCCTCAGCCTGATAACCTCAAAAGTCTCATATCTCCCCTGAGCCATAGGCAGTTGCTTTGGCTTAGTGGTTAAGATGTTGGCCTTCAGTGCAGGGGACCTGTGTTCGATTCCTGGGTGTTACACTCTGATGAACGTGAGTCTATGTTCAACTCTTGATTCTTTCAACTTTACTATCTGAAGGCTAACATACAAAAGATCGCTTCAACAGTACAAAGAGGCAGATGTTACTGAGTGATGTTGTAGTAGGGGCTATTCAGCACAGAGAGTTCATGTTCAAATCCCACTCTTCCTAAAGTTTAATGCTAGTTATTGAGCTTCATTTACTGCTATTCTAGCAGTGGCTCACAGCCTCAGCCTGACTACTCCAAAACTCTAATTGTCGTAGTGGTTAAGATGTTGGCTTTCCACGTGGGAGACCAGGGTTCGATTCCCGGCTGTTACACTATCATACAAAAGAAGACCTCAACAACAGCGCTAAGAAACATCTGATTAATATGAGTCTGTGTTATTTAAACTTTACTGAAGGCTAACGCGCAAAAGATCACTTCAAAATTACCAGGAGACTTTGCCTGAGAGTGTCTGACTGATGGTGCAGTGGTCTAAACATCAGGCTTTCAGTACAGACATTCCATGTTCAAGTCCTGTTCCTCCTACAGCTCAATGCTGCAGTAATTTGAATTTTTCAAGGCTTGAATAAAAAATAAAAACTCAAAAGCACCAGGAGACATCTGCTGAATGCCCCAAGGTGCCTTGTGGGGCGGCAGTGGCTCAGGGGTAGAGTGCCTGGATGGTAACCGTAAGGTTGCCAGTTCAAACCCGGGCTCCCCCAGAGTTACTGTCGAAGTGTCCTTGAGCAAGACACTGAACCCCTAATTGCTCCCGATGTGCTAGTTGGTGCCTTGCATGGTTTCCGCTGCCATCGGTGTATGAATGGGTGAATGTAATGCACAATCTCTGTAAAGCACCTTGGATAAAGGCGCGTAGCGCCTTTATCCAAGGCGCTTTACAGAGATTGTGCATGCACCATTTACCATTTATGTTAAATTGGACATTTTCATGGTAAAAGGTTAGCTGGACAGGGTTCTTTCAGACATAAGCCCCAACCATTACATCTCAGGAAACAGGGGGTGAGAGTCCTCCAGCACCTTGATGTCATGACATGGGACTTGAACCTGCCAACTGTCTGTAGCAGAGGCAACGGGTCAAGCGCTCCACACCATTGAGCCAAGGCACCTTTGGGCAATCAGCAGATGTCTCCTGGTGCTTTTGAGTTTTTATTTTTTATTCAAGCCTTGAAAAGTTCAAATTACTGCAGCATTGAGCTGTAGGAGGAACAGGACTTGAACATGGAATGTCTGTACTGAAAGCCTGATGATTAGACCACTGCACCATCAGTCAGACACTCTCAGGCAAAGTCTCCTGGTAATTTTGAAGTGATCTTTTGTGCGTTAGCCTTCAGTAAAGTTTAAATAACACAGAATCATATTAATCAGATGTTTCTTAGCGCTGTTGTTGAGGTCTTCTTTTGTATGATAGTGTAACAGCCGGGAATCGAACCCTGGTCTCCCACGTGGAAAGCCAACATCTTAACCACTACGACAATTAGAGTTTTGAGGTAGTCAGGCTGAGGCTGTGAGCCACTGCTAGAATAGCAGTAAATGAAGCTCAATAACTAGCATTAAACTTTAGGAAGAGTGGGATTTGAACATGAACTCTCTGTGCTGAATAGCCCCTACTACAACATCACTCAGTAACATCTGCCTCTTTGTACTGTTGAAGCGATCTTTTGTATGTTAGCCTTCAGATAGTAAAGTTGAAAGAATCAAGAGTTGAACATAGACTCACGTTCATCAGAGTGTAACACCCAGGAATCGAACACAGGTCCCCTGCACTGAAGGCCAACGTCTTAACCACTAAGCCAAAGCAACTGCGTATGGCTCAGGGGAGATATGAGACTTTTGAGGTTATCAGGCTGAGGCTGTGAGCCTTCAGTTAATACACCTCTAAATGTTCAAATCCCTGTTCTCCTATAGCTTAATGCTGGAGTGTTTCAACTTTACTAACTGAGGGCTAACACACACAATTACCAGGAGATGTTCACTGTGTGTCTGACTGATGGTGCAATGGTCTAATGATCAGTCTCTCTGTACGGACATTCTATGTTCAAGTCCCATTGCTCCTATATATAGCACAATGCTAATGTTTCTCATCCTCCACAACACCCATTCTCATACACCGCTATACTTTTAAGTATGTTGCGGTAGAGAGAACGTCATCATTTTGGACCATGGGCTATAGCCCATATCGTACGGCATACTATAGCACGCCGTTTTTCATCATTTTTGAGGATTTGAAAAAAATGAAAAAAAACGATGGGTTATAGCCCATTGTTTTTTTGAATTTTAGATTTTTTTTTTATCCTCGTTTTTCATCATTTTGGACCATGGGTTATAGCCCATATCGTACGGCATACTATAGCACGCTGTTTTTCATCATTTTTGAGGATTTGAAAAAAAATTAAAAATAAAAAAAACGATGGGTTATAGCCCATTGTTTTTTTGAATATATATATTTTTTTTTATCCTCGTTTTTCATCATTTTGGACCATGGGTTATAGCCCATATTGTACGGCATACTGTAGCACGCCGTTTTTCATAATTTTTGAGGATTTGAAAAAAAAGAAAAAAAACGATGGGTTATAGCCCATTGTTTTTTTGAATTCTTGAATTTTTTTTTATCCTCGTTTTTCATCATTTTTGACCATCCCACTGAGCAATAGCTGGCTATTAGACGTGTGTCTAAAAATGGGATAAAAAACGTCTAAAAATAGACGTCTAAAAAACGTCTAAAACACGTCTATTTTTAGACTTGTTTTAGACGTTTATAAACAGAACATTCAGGGTTCAAGTCTCCTGAAGAACATTTTTACTGTCCATCTAAATTCTAAACGGTTGGTTAAATATAAGTTCCCGATTGCACCTCACATGCCAGTGTGGCACCGGAGATAAACCGGGGCTTTATAAACAGAACATTCAGGGTTCAACTCTCCTGAAGAACATTTTCACTGTCCATCTAAATTCTAAACGGCTGGTTAAATATAAGTTCCCGATTGCACCTCACATGCCAGTGTGGCACCGGAGATAAACCGGGGCTTTATAAACAGAACATTCAGGGTTCAACTCTCCTGAAGAACATTTTCACTGTCCATCTAAATTCTAAACGGCTGGTTAAATATAAGTTCCCGATTGCACCTCACATGCCAGTGTGGCACCGGAGATAAACCGGGGCTTTATAAACAGAACATTCAGGGTTCAACTCTCCTGAAGAACATTTTCACTGTCCATCTAAATTCTAAACGGCTGGTTAAATATAAGTTCCCGATTGTACCTTACATGCCACTGTGGCTCAAAAGATAAATCTGAGGTTCGTAATCCAAAGGTTACTGGTTCAAAACTCAAACAAAACTAATACTCAACCAAAGCTGCAGTAATTTGAATTTTTCAAGGCTAGAATAGAAAATAAAAACTCAAAAGCACCAGGAGACATCTGCTGAATGCCCCAAGGTGCCTTGTGGGGCGGCAGTGGCTCAGGGGTAGAGTGCCTGGATGGTAACTCAGGGGAGATATGAGACTTTTGAGGTTATTGAGATATTGAGGTACACCATGTGCGATTGTGGTGTTGGTACGATCGAAAATGTGGTTATAAGAGCGAGTTAAGTATTGTCATCGCGATAATTTCCTCGTAAGGATTTCACAATTGAGGTCAATGAGCAGATTGACTGTATTTGTGTCACTTAAAAGGCCGTAGTTCACATTCTGTATGTCTCTGTGTTTTGGTGGTCACATTGTGTGAAAGAGGACATGTGTGGCTACAAAATGACCAAAGGACATGCGTGTAAAGTGAATATTTTGGCCGGGACGGCAATTTGTTTGGTAAATTTTCAAGGAAAGATTTTCTGTTCACGCACTCTAGTGAAAGAAGCCCTGCACTCTAACTTGGCACTAATTAGGCGAAACGGCCTGCGATTGAACTGCGATTTCGGAAAAAACGTTTAACGTATTCGAATACGGTTTGAACCACGAAAAAGTCCAGAGTCGTGTGAGCTTTCTAAAGTTTAAATCACGTTTCTACGACAAAGTATGCCAGAGTAATGAGGCTGCAAAAGTGAGGTTGATTTAGAGATCAATCCCATACATTGTCAATGGGAGGAAAAAACTATAAATAAAGTTAAATATTTTAAAAAGTATAAACTTTTTCAAAACAACTTTTTCACCAATTAAAGTTCAAAGATAGATGAACATTATAAAGTTTGAATGAAGTTTCAAAGTGAAAGTATGACGGAGTAATAAGAGCTCAAAAAAGTTAACTGTGAAAAATGGGACCTTTCTTCCATCAACTCTCACTATAAAGAATGTAAAAAAAAGTTAAAAAGTTAAAAAGTATAAAAAGTAAAAAACTTTGTAAAAATTCTAATTGGAGCAATAATAAGTGCAAAGAGCTGAACAGTTTGAAGTTTGAACTAAATTTCTAGCATAAAGTATGTGGAAGTAGTAGGGTGCCAAAGAAAGTGGCGGAAATTGGAATAATAAATATAAACTGAGAGTAACTAGTGTGTGCTCGCTGTGGCGAGCCCACAACAACTCATAAACTACAAACCATGAAAATAAAAGAAAGTTCCAGCATGTGTCCACCGTAAGATGAACCTAAGTAGGCTATAATGGGGTTGCTAGGTGTAAGTATGTGGGACTAATAGCATGCCAAAGTTTGTGCTATTGCCATAGAGAATGCATTGGGCGTTTAAGTTAAATAACTCATAAACTACAAACCATAAAAATAAAAAAAAGTTCCAGCATGTGTCTCCACAGTAAGCTGAATAATAAAAAGTGTGAATGGAGTTTCTAGGTGAAAGTGACTTTTGACGTGCCTATAGAGCTGCCATTGAGCCCCATGTTAAATGTCTCAAATTTGAAAGCACTATATTTCTAAAAGTATGAAACATTTCAAAGATTCCTTTTCAGGCAAACATGTCCACCGTAAGATGAACCTAAGTAGGCTATAATAGGGTTGCTAGGTGTAAGTATGTAGGACTAGTAGCATGCCAAAGTTTGTGCTATTGCCATAGAGAATGCATTGGGCGTTTAAGTTAAATAACTCATAAACTACAAACCATAAAAATAAAAAAAAGTTCCAGCATGTGTCTCCACAGTAAGCTGAATAATAAAAAGTGTGAATGGAGTTTCTAGGTGAAAGTGACTTTTGACGTGCCTATAGAGCTGCCATTGAGCCCCATGTTAAATGTCTCAAATTTGAAAGCACTATATTTCTAAAAGTATGAAACATTTCAAAGATTCCTTTTCAGGCAAACATGTCCACCGTAAGATGAACCTAAGTAGGCTATAATGGGGTTGCTAGGTGTAAGTATGTGGGACTAGTAGCATGCCAAAGTTTGTGCTATTGCCATAGAGAATGCATTGGGCGTTTAAGTTAAATAACTCATAAACTACAAACCATAAAAATAAAAAAAAGTTCCAGCATGTGTCTCCACAGTAAGCTGAATAATAAAAAGTGTGAATGGAGTTTCTAGGTGAAAGTGACTTTTGACGTGCCTATAGAGCTGCCATTGAGCCCCATGTTAAATGTCTCAAATTTGAAAGCACTATATTTCTAAAAGTATGAAACATTTCAAAGATTCCTTTTCAGGCAAACATGTCCACCGTAAGATGAACCTAAGTAGGCTATAATAGGGTTGCTAGGTGTAAGTATGTAGGACTAGTAGCATGCCAAAGTTTGTGCTATTGCCATAGAGAATGCATTGGGCGTTTAAGTTAAATAACTCATAAACTACAAACCATAAAAATAAAAAAAAGTTCCAGCATGTGTCTCCACAGTAAGCTGAATAATAAAAAGTGTGAATGGAGTTTCTAGGTGAAAGTGACTTTTGACGTGCCTATAGAGCTGCCATTGAGCCCCATGTTAAATGTCTCAAATTTGAAAGCACTATATTTCTAAAAGTATGAAACATTTCAAAGATTCCTTTTCAGGCAAACATGTCCACCGTAAGATGAACCTAAGTAGGCTATAATGGGGTTGCTAGGTGTAAGTATGTGGGACTAGTAGCATGCCAAAGTTTGTGCTATTGCCATAGAGAATGCATTGGGCGTTTAAGTTAAATAACTCATAAACTACAAACCATAAAAATAAAAAAAAGTTCCAGCATGTGTCTCCACAGTAAGCTGAATAATAAAAAGTGTGAATGGAGTTTCTAGGTGAAAGTGACTTTTGACGTGCCTATAGAGCTGCCATTGAGCCCCATGTTAAATGTCTCAAATTTGAAAGCACTATATTTCTAAAAGTATGAAACATTTCAAAGATTCCTTTTCAGGCAAACATGTCCACCGTAAGATGAACCTAAGTAGGCTATAATAGGGTTGCTAGGTGTAAGTATGTAGGACTAGTAGCATGCCAAAGTTTGTGCTATTGCCATAGAGAATGCATTGGGCGTTTAAGTTAACTAGAAAGCAGTTCCTGTAGAAACTGCGTGGGCTCGCGTAAAATGCTTTGTATAAAGTTATTGCCGTGTCAAGTTTGAAACTCGGGGACCGGAGTAATGGTGTTACCATTGGTGTTCTAAATCTATAATAAAAATTTCGGGACTGTAGCATATTGTAAAGAAAAGTAGAAAATGCATTAAAGCTGAAGTAAAAGTTAAAAAAAGTATGAAAATGTGTAAAAACTATAGTTTAAGCAGAATAAAGTATGTGGAAGTTGTAGAAGTGTTTTTAAAGTTTTTCTTTTAATGTAAAAAAAAAAAAAAAAATCTAAAAAATTGAAGTTTTTTCTTTTTAAGTAAAAAAGAAAAAAAATATTTTTAAGTTTTCATTTTTTTCATTTTTTCCATTTTTTTCCATTTTTTTCATTTTTTCCATTTTTTTCATTTTTTTTCAATTTTTTCATTTTTTTTTATTTTTTTATTTTTTTTTAATTTTTTTTAATTTTTTTAATTTTTTTTAATTTTTTTAATTTTTTTTAATTTTTTTTAAGTTTTTTTATTTTTTTAATTTTTTTTTAATTTTTTTGAAAATATTTTTTTATAAACGTGTGTGTGTGTGTGTGTGTGCGTGTGTGCGTGCGTGCGTGCGTGCGTGCGTGCACTTGCGAGAGCTGTGTAAAGGCCAGCCAATAGGAAGACAGGGTGTGTGTGTGCGTGCGTGCATGCGTGCGTGCGTGCTCTTGCGAGAGCTGTGTAAAGGCCATCCAATTGCACAAATAGCAGACCTACAAGCCCACAAGGTATCGCAGAGCAACTCATTGAGATCTTGTAACTTTAATTTCAGCCCTGTAATTAAGCTCTTATATGTCTCAGCTGTGGAAGTGTAAAAGACAAACAAGTGGCGCGCAACTTGATCTCTTATTTTACAATGGTTCTGAATGGGGGGAAACTATGCCCGAACAAATTGCTCTATCGCAAAAAGTAAAAGTCGAATGCAAATAATTCTTTCGCTGTGAGTGGCCTGAGATATTGAGGTACACCATGTGCGATTGTGGTGTTGGTACAATCGAAAATGTGGTTATAAGAGCGAGTTAAGAATTGTCATCGCAATAATTTCCTCGTAAGATTTCTACAATGGATGTCAATGAGCAGATTGACTGTATTTGTGTCACTTAAAAGGCCGTAGTTCACATTCTGTATGTCTCTGTGTTTTGGTGGTCACATTGTGTGAAAGAGGACATGTGTGGCTACAAAATGACCAAAGGACATGCGTGTAAAGTGAATATCTTGGCCGGGACGGCAATTTGTTTGGTAAATTTTCAAGGAAAGATTTTCTGTTCTACGCACTCTAGTGAAAAAAGCCCGCACTCTAAGTTGGCACTAATTAGGCGAAACGGCCTGCGATTGAACTGCGATTTCGGGAAAACCGTTTAACGTATTCGAATACGGTTTGAACCACGAAAAAGTCCAGAGTCGTGTGAGCTTTCTAAAGTTTAAATCACGTTTCTACGACAAAGTATGCCAGAGTAATGAGGCTGCAAAAGTGAGGTTGATTTAGAGATAAATCCCATACATTGTCAATGGGAGGAAAAAACTATAAATAAAGTTAAATATTTTAAAAAGTATAAACTTTTTCAAAACAACTTTTTCACCAATGAAAGTTCAAAGATAGATGAACATTATAAAGTTTGAATGAAGTTTCAAAGTGAAAGTATGACGGAGTAATAAGAGCTCAAAAAAGTTAACTGTGAAAAATGGGACATTTCTTCCATCGACTCTCACTATAAAGAATGTAAAAAAAAGTTAAAAAGTTAAAAAGTATAAAAAGTATAAAACTTTGTAAAAATTCTAATTGGAGCAATAATAACTGCAAAGAGCTGAACAGTTTGAAGTTTGAACTAAATTTCTAGCATAAAGTATGTGGAAGTAGTAGGAAACCGAAAAAAAAAGGCGGAAATTGGAATAATAATAACTAGAAAGCAGTTCCTGTAGAAACTGCGTGGGCTCGCGTAAAATGCTTTGTATAAAGTTATTGCCGTGTCAAGTTTGAAACACGGGGACCGGAGTAATGGTGTTACCATTGGTGTTCTAAATCTATAATCAAAATTTCGGGACTGTAGCATATTGTAAAGAAAAGTAGAAAATGCATTAAAGCTGAAGTAAAAGTTAAAAAAAGTATGAAAATGTGTAAAAACTATAGTTTAAGCAGAATAAAGTATGTGGAAGTTGTAGAAGTGTTTTTAAAGTTTTTCTTTAAATGTAAAAAAAAAATCTAAAAAATTGAAGTTTTTTCTTTTTAAGTAAAAAAAAATATTTTTTTTTAAATTTTCATTTTTTTCATTTTTTTTCATTTTTTTTCATTTTTTTCATTTTTTTCATTTTTTTCATTTTTTTCATTTTTTTTCATTTTTTACATTTTTTTAATTTTTTTTAATTTTTTTAATTTTTTTAATTTTTTAATTTTTTTTTTATTTTTTTAATTTTTTTGAAAATACTTTTTTGAAAATACTTTTTTGAAAATACTTTTTTGAAAATACTTTTTTGAAAATACTTTTGAAAATACTTTTTTGAAAATACTTTTTCATCTCTATCTGTGTAAAGGCCATCCAATTGCACAAATAGCAGACCTACAAGCCCACAAGGTATCGCAGAGCAACTCATTGAGATCTTGTAACTTTAATTTCAGCCCTGTAATTAAGCCCTTATATGTCTCAGCTGTGGAAGTGTAAAAGACAAACAAGTGGCGCGCAACTTGATCTCTTATTTTACAATGGTTCTGAATGGGGGGAAACTATGCCCGAACAAATTGCTCTATCGCAAAAAGTAAAAGTCGAATGCAAATAATTCTTTCGCTGTGAGTGGCCTGAGATATTGAGGTACACCATGTGCGATTGTGGTGTTGGTACGATCGAAAATGTGGTTATAAGAGCGAGTTAAGAATTGTCATCGCGATAATTTCCTCGTAAGGATTTTACAATGGAGGTCAATGAGCAGATTGACTGTATTTGTGTCACTTAAAAGGCCGTAGTTCACATTCTGTATGTCTCTGTGTTTTGGTGGTCACATTGTGTGAAAGAGGACATGTGTGGCTACAAAATGACCAAAGGACATGCGTGTAAAGTGAATATCTTGGCCGGGACGGCAATTTGTTTGGTAAATTTTCAAGGAAAGATTTTCTGTTCTACGCACTCTAGTGAAAAAAGCCCGCACTCTAAGTTGGCACTAATTAGGCGAAACGGCCTGCGATTGAACTGCGATTTCGGAAAAAACGTTTAACGTATTCGAATACGGTTTGAACCACGAAAAAGTCCAGAGTCGTGTGAGCTTTCTAAAGTTTAAATCACGTTTCTACGACAAAGTATGCCAGAGTAATGAGGCTGCAAAAGTGAGGTTGATTTAGAGATCAATCCCATACATTGTCAATGGGAGGAAAAAACTATAAATAAAGTTAAATATTTTAAAAAGTATAAACTTTTTCAAAACAACTTTTTCACCAATTAAAGTTCAAAGATAGATGAACATTATAAAGTTTGAATGAAGTTTCAAAGTGAAAGTATGACGGAGTAATAAGAGCTCAAAAAAGTTAACTGTGAAAAATGGGACCTTTCTTCCATCGACTCTCACTATAAAGAATGTAAAAAAAAAGTTAAAAAGTTAAAAAGTATAAAAAGTATAAAACTTTGTAAAAATTCTAATTGGAGCATAAATAACTGCAAAGAGCTGAACAGTTTGAAGTTTGAACTAAATTTCTAGCATAAAGTATGTGGAAGTAGTTAGGTGCCAAAAAAAACGGCGGAATAAAGAAACATAAGAATAAATATAGGCTGCCAATATCTAGTGTGTGCTCGCTGTGGCGAGCCCACAACTAGAAAGCAGTTCCTGTAGAAACTGCGTGGGCTCGCGTAAAATGCTTTGTATAAAGTTATTGCCGTGTCAAGTTTGAAACTCGGGGACCGGAGTAATGGTGTTACCATTGGTGTTCTAAATCTATAATCAAAATTTCGGGACTGTAGCATATTGTAAAGAAAAGTAGAAAATGCATTAAAGCTGAAGTAAAAGTTAAAAAAAGTATGAAAATGTGTAAAAACTATAGTTTAAGCAGAATAAAGTATGTGGAAGTTGTAGAAGTGTTTTTAAAGTTTTTCTTTAAATGTAAAAAAAAAAAGAAAATCTAAAAAATTGAAGTTTTTTCTTTTTAAGTAAAAAAAGAAAAATTTTTTTTTTAAGTTTTCATTTTTTTCATTTTTTTTCATTTTTTTCAATTTTTTTCATTTTTTTCAATTTTTTCATTTTTTTAAATTTTTTTCATTTTTTTTCTTTTTTTTATTTTTTTTTATTTTTTTTTAATTTTTTTAAATTTTTTAATTTTTTTAATTTTTTCATTTTTTTTTAATTTTTTTAATTTTTTTGAAAATATTTTTTGAAAATACTTTTTTGAAAATACTTTTTTGAAAATACTTTTTTGAAAATACTTTTTTGAAAATACTTTTGAAAAGACTTTTTTGAAAATACTTTTTCATCTCTATCTGATCTATCTGTGTAAAGGCCATCCAATTGCACAAATAGCAGACCTACAAGCCCACAAGGTATCGCAGAGCAACTCATTGAGATCTTGTAACTTTAATTTCAGCCCTGTAATTAAGCCCTTATATGTCTCAGCTGTGGAAGTGTAAAAGACAAACAAGTGGCGCGCAACTTGATCTCTTATTTTACAATGGTTCTGAATGGGGGGAAACTATGCCCGAACAAATTGCTCTATCGCAAAAAGTAAAAGTCGAATGCAAATAATTCTTTCGCTGTGAGTGGCCTGAGATATTGAGGTACACCATGTGCGATTGTGGTGTTGGTACGATCGAAAATGTGGTTATAAGAGCGAGTTAAGAATTGTCATCGCAATAATTTCCTCGTAAGATTTCTATAATGGATGTCAATGAGCAGATTGACTGTATTTGTGTCACTTAAAAGGCCGTAGTTCACATTCTGTATGTCTCTGTGTTTTGGTGGTCACATTGTGTGAAAGAGGACATGTGTGGCTACAAAATGACCAAAGGACATGCGTGTAAAGTGAATATCTTGGCCGGGACGGCAATTTGTTTGGTAAATTTTCAAGGAAAGATTTTCTGTTCTACGCACTCTAGTGAAAAAAGCCCGCACTCTAACTTGGCACTAATTAGGCGAAACGGCCTGCGATTGAACTGCGATTTCGGAAAAACCGTTTAACGTATTCGAATACGGTTTGAACCACGAAAAAGTCCAGAGTCGTGTGAGCTTTCTAAAGTTTAAATCACGTTTCTACGACAAAGTATGCCAGAGTAATGAGGCTGCAAAAGTGAGGTTGATTTAGAGATAAATCCCATACATTGTCAATGGGAGGAAAAAACTATAAATAAAGTTAAATATTTTAAAAAGTATAAACTTTTTCAAAACAACTTTTTCACCAATGAAAGTTCAAAGATAGATGAACATTATAAAGTTTGAATGAAGTTTCAAAGTGAAAGTATGACGGAGTAATAAGAGCTCAAAAAAGTTAACTGTGAAAAATGGGACCTTTCTTCCATCGACTCTCACTATAAAGAATGTAAAAAAAAGTTAAAAAGTTAAAAAGTATAAAAAGTATAAAACTTTGTAAAAATTCTAATTGGAGCATAAATAACTGCAAAGAGCTGAACAGTTTGAAGTTTGAACTAAATTTCTAGCATAAAGTATGTGGAAGTAGTTAGGTGCCAAAAAAACGGCGGAATAAAGAATAAGCGGAAGAATAATAAATATAGGCTGCCAATAACTAGTGTGTGCTCGCTGTGGCGAGCCCACAATAAATATAAACTGAGAGTAACTAGTGTGTGCTCGCTGTGGCGAGCCCACAAATAAATATAAACTGAGAGTAACTAGTGTGTGCTCGCTGTGGCGAGCCCACAAATAACTCATAAACTACAAACCATAAAAATAAAAATAAAGTTCCAGCATGTGTCTCCACAGTAAGCTGAATAATAAAAAGTGTGAATGGAGTTTCTAGGTGAAAGTGACTTTTGACGTGCCTATAGAGCTGCCATTGAGCCCCATGTTAAATGTCTCAAATTTGAAAGCACTATATTTCTAAAAGTATGAAACATTTCAAAGATTCCTTTTCAGGCAAACATGTCCACCGTAAGATGAACCTAAGTAGGCTATAATAGGGTTGCTAGGTGTAAGTATGTAGGACTAGTAGCATGCCAAAGTTTGTGCTATTGCCATAGAGAATGCATTGGGCGTTTAAGTTAAATAACTCATAAACTACAAACCATAAAAATAAAAAAAAGTTCCAGCATGTGTCTCCACAGTAAGCTGAATAATAAAAAGTGTGAATGGAGTTTCTAGGTGAAAGTGACTTTTGACGTGCCTATAGAGCTGCCATTGAGCCCCATGTTAAATGTCTCAAATTTGAAAGCACTATATTTCTAAAAGTATGAAACATTTCAAAGATTCCTTTTCAGGGAAACATGTCCACCGTAAGATGAACCTAAGTAGGCTATAATGGGGTTGCTAGGTGTAAGTATGTGGGACTAGTAGCATGCCAAAGTTTGTGCTATTGCCATAGAGAATGCATTGGGCGTTTAAGTTAAATAACTCATAAACTACAAACCATAAAAATAAAAAAAAGTTCCAGCATGTGTCTCCACAGTAAGCTGAATAATAAAAAGTGTGAATGGAGTTTCTAGGTGAAAGTGACTTTTGACGTGCCTATAGAGCTGCCATTGAGCCCCATGTTAAATGTCTCAAATTTGAAAGCACTATATTTCTAAAAGTATGAAACATTTCAAAGATTCCTTTTCAGGCAAACATGTCCACCGTAAGATGAACCTAAGTAGGCTATAATGGGGTTGCTAGGTGTAAGTATGTAGGACTTTAAGTACCATGGCAAAGTTTGTGCTATTGCCATTGAGAATGCATTGGGCGTTTAATTTAAATAACTCAGATACTAGAAAACATTTCAAAGTAAAAAGTTCCAGCATGTGTCTCCACAGTAAGTAATTTTGAAGGATTTTTCTTTTTTAATGAAAATGAAAAACGACATACCGGTACTATAGTTCATGGTTTCGGAAGACGTACTATAGACTAGCACAGGGGTATTCAATTAGATTAGGCCGGGGGACACAACTGTAGAATGATTGTGTGTGGGGGGCTGCAAAGAGCACGCCAAAATGTGTGGGTTCTTAAAATGCATTTTGTGCTCACACAAAGATTTATGTATATTTCCACACAGGTATATGCTACCTTAGAATAGATGTAGACCTAGACCTATTTGACAGTGCATAAACATCATTGCTTTGACATTAACGAGCACCAGCTGGACACAGTTCAGAAAACAGTCCACCAGTGACATCATCGTTAGCATAGGCAGCACTTACCAATTATAGGCACCACTTACTTCACACGGGTGTGATTTTTTATATATCATAGAAAATGGCAGATCTACAAGCTCACAATGCATCACATACAAGCCAGCAGGGCAACACAGGGAGTTGAACCCCATCCTGGTAAACCAGGAGTACCATATACTGGAGCCGTTTGCTGCATCACCGTGTGTGCCCCACACGGTAACTCTGTCATTTCTCAACTGGGCCAACAAATGAATGATGATTAAAACTATAAGACTTTGACAATTTCGTCAAATACAAACTAGACTAAAATGTTAGGAAGTGACTAGTGGACAAGAGATCCAGTATCAGTCATTTTACACTTGATTGCATGCTGAAAATAGTGTAAAATCAGTCATTAGTCATCAAGGCCCGCCAAAATATATTTTAGTCCTGTAAATCAACTAAAATGTGACTAAAACTAAATGAAAACTATTCAAGAGACTGACTAGTCTCAAAATCCCTCACCCCACCTAAGATACAATGTCACGAGGCATAGGAATTAGGAAGCAAGTTAAGCAACAACAGATTATTCAACTGAAACCTGTTGTCCAACATATACAAACTTTACAACATGTTTTAAAAAGTAACGCAATGTAAAGTAGGCCTAGACATGATTACAATTAATGTAAGCGCCCTCAAGTGGATGGTCTCAACGGGTGTTGTTTATTTCCAATTTCTCAACATAGATATAGCTCGTCAACACCGTGAAAACTATAAGAATCAAACAAATGACAATTAGAATAAGTAAAATAATTTTGTCACATAACACATCAAACAATAAAATGCTTTCAATGTTTCATTCAATAGAAATCAGTGCATTCCAATCAATGATCTAATAATTCAACAATAAGGATTAAATTATAATGCAGTGATTTCATAACTCTATACCTTAATCTCAATTCAACTTATTCAATTCAACAATAAAATTCCATTGTGTTTTCAATAAGCCAGTTAATTTACATAACCAAACAAAGAAAAGAACAAAGCAGAATAAACCATAACTCAAAATGAAGTACCAAACAATTACAATTAACTCTAAAGTAGATAAAAAGGAACCAAAAACAAACAAAGAAACAATCCTGGATTCCTGAACCTCAACCAGGGGCACTAGGTCGGTGCAGAAAGCTACCATGGAACTCTGGGGTTCAAACAGTCATAGCACAGCAAGCAACAGGCAGGCACTGTGGACAAAATGAACAATTTCAAAGCTGCATCAACATTTTCAAACTGCTTCAATATTACTTCAACCCACTGGACCTCCTTCAACTAGAGTGTGAATTGCTGCATACAAACTAACAGACATTCCGTACCTTGCCAGTTCAAACTTCAATCCCATGCTGTGCTTCCACCTGTCTCACTCTTTTGTCTGCTCCTTAATTAGGCTCCCTCTATGGGGTCTGCTCATGTGTTTCTGACTGAGTGAAGCTAACAGACTTCAGCTATGTGCACTCTAAACAGGACGTTTCAAATCAGGTGACAGGAAGTATCAAAATGAACAAGAAGTAACAAAATAGGACAAAAATAAATAAAGAATATAACGAAAACTAAAGAAATTATTGTGTCACGACAGTTACAATTAAGCTTTAATATTTCTACAATGACATCATCATCAAACCCGGAAGTTACGCAGGAATGCCTACTGAGTGGCAAAAAACTACTTTCTGGCCTTGACAACCCATGCATCCAAACAGAAAAGTCCTATCTCATTGCATTAAACAACGTTAAACAATGTTAAACTCACTTTGCATGTTGCTTTGCCACTCGATTTGCCACTCGATGTGCCATTCACTTTAAGCATGCGCATATACCCTCTATTGCTACAAAGTCAGTCATTTTGGGACTTAAGTGATATTTCACCATCAAAGAAACTTGTGGTCATTTTATCGTCTACTTGCAGGCTTATGTGAACATCCCAGACAGTTTTTAAATTGCTCAGTATTTAGATAGGCTATTTGATATTCATTTTAACTGCCCCGCCCCCTTCCTATACAAACCCATTGTGCACAGATAGCACGACTTTCCAGCTATTGCCTCACCCTACCACACAGTGGCGCTGCACACAAAGTAATAACACCTGCTCCGATCCGTCTCGCCCCCCAGCAGCACCACCTCTCCCTAGCCTAGTCCCTCAGCACTGCAGGCACATTATATTCAGTTCAAAAGTTCAGTTTTGGTCGCTTGACATGGATTGAACCATTAACCCCAACAGCTTTAACACAACCACATCAATATGGCTAATGATTTTTCTGCTTTGCTTGCTGTGTATTTGGTATTTACAGTAGCCTAACAGTCTATCCCCCAGCCCCCATGCAGTCCAGTCTGAAAGGACTTTCCATAATATCAATCAAGGGTTTTTATTTATTTATTGTTTTTTTTTTAAATATATTCACGAGTGTTTTCCTGGTCGTTACCGTTGATGAGGTAGGACTAAATATCCCTTACTTACATTAAACCAAAAGCAAAACAAAAACTCATCAATGTTTTGAAACTGTAAAGGCAATTTATATATGTCCCGGTAAGAGCTAGAAAATTAAAGCTCTTGTTTCTTTATAGGGTGTTTATTCAGTAACCCTCTCCAGCTCTAGGCTAAACAAACGTTCGGGATAGGGGTTATTACCAAATCAATTTGATCTGCTGTCAGGCAAGCATTTTCATCTGCTATCGGCTTCAATTTAGTCCAAGTATACGGATATTAGGATAGGATATTCTGTTGGATGTTCTGCTCAAATAATAGCATACACAACTCTCAGTTTATTGCGGGAATTCTGTAGACCCTTATGTGTGTAGGCCAGACGCGTCACGTTCCTATAACGGCGGTGGGTGCCACCCCCGCCCTCCCCCCCCTCTCTACCTGGCAGCAGAACAAAAGCCACCTTATTAGCATTTGAATGCCCATGGGCGGCGGCCCAACACCTCTCTGGCCCGCGCCCGACGCTGCACAAGCTGGTATGTGACTACGTGACATTTTCATTCAGGACAGTCACTATACAGTGGGTGCATATTCTGCTATTAAAAGTTTAAAACAGAATGCCAGTGGGTGCAGCTGCGCTTCTGCACCCCCGGAGTTGACGCGGCTGGTGTAGGCTATCACTATCTATACTGAAATATTGTGCCAAAACCTAAAATGAATACATCTGTAATATTTTCAATAATTAGCAATGAATACAATTGTTTTGCTTGTGTAACTTGAACCCCTCCATGTTTATTTGTTACTCATTCCCAGACAGACACATGCACTGCACCGTGCACACTTCATTGAGTCTAGGTTTATGAGTCTCCTCACGCATAGAGCGGAACAAGAAAACCTCCAGCGGCTTTTGACTGTTGAGTGGGACTTTGATTGATATATTGATTGATTGAAATATGTATTAACAGTTTGCAGAATTACAGTACATTTCAAGCACAAACTCTCTCTCTCTCTCTCCCTCTCTCTCTCTCTCTCTCTCTCCGAGCTGTAATGTTATCTTTCCCACATACTATAAGCCCTAACGTGAATGAATAAAGTACATCTTGATTAATTGTAGCCCTCTTTATAGACCTATAGACCTATTTCCATCCCTGACCAAGTGACCATTGATCCGTTCCATAATTAGCCCTGAAACATGATAACTGTCACAATGTCATAATCATGACAGTCATGACGCAATTGAAGCAAGTTTTACGCGACCGCTACATTTACAGTGAAAACGTGTACATAAACAATCAGATTTAAAATATAAAGTACTCACCACGTGTACCACGGGTGTTAGAAATCTGTTAGAACAGCGATTAGCATTGCTGCATTCCGCGTTGTTTAATAAAATACATTTTTATCCGAGCGCCCCGGCTACTTTTCAAACGGGGTGCGTTCGGAAAATCACACCGGGAGCGCACTCGCCTATTAGTTTGTATTGGCAGTGCGGTCAGCGTGCCTCGGTTCGAACACACCCAGTGTTTCAGAGTGCCACACTCCTCTCGACCGATAAGGGCACGTATTGTTGAAAGCCTATGGCAAAAAACCATGCCTTTTATTAAACAACGCGGGATGCAGCAATGCTAATCGCTGTACCACGAAATGTCTAACACCCGTGGCACACGTGGTGCATGGGTACTTTATATTTGAAATCTGAATGTTTATAGGCCTATGTACACGTTTTCACTGTAAATGTAGCGATCGCGTAAAACAGGCGGAAGGTAAGCCATTACGCATGTGAACCATGGCTAATAATATGAATCATAAACTTTGATTACCGGTATAAACTTCGTGCTAAATTAAAGGGTATAACGACGAACTATTTATTAGATTGGGACGTCGATAAAAACGTGTCAAGTTTGAAAATATTATGGATTTATAGAAAGATGTCAGAAAGATGTCAGCCTATGAGACCCCGGCCTGGGGGTTCCGTCAATCACTATATCCGTGAACAAATGAGACACTTGCAGAATACAGTGTGGTTGAGTCCTGACTGACTGTGAACCGTATACTGTCCACTCAAAAGCAGCAGCCATCCCAGCAGCACTATTATTAAACAACACATCATTACACTGAATACTAGAATATGACGTCGACTGAGAGCAGGGAACATTGGAACGCTTAAGCTTTCACATACCAAGTCGCTATATTTCACAAAATGTTTATAAACAAATTATAGGCCTCAGCAGCTATTCCATTCCATTCCTTTAATTGCACATTTGGACTATTCATTTATATATTTAGAATGTCGGCGTGATCGAAAATAAAATATCCTGTAAATTGTATTCTGAACAAATAATCCGTTTGTTAACAGTTTATTGTTTATGGGCTCCAAATTATTAATTAGCCTATTCCTAATTCTTATCTCTCAATATATCCCAATTTTAAATAGCACTGGACTCGGAAGAAAGAATGAAACAATTGGTGCTCAAATGATTCATTTCCATCTTTTTTTTCTTCTTTTCTTTTTTGATGATCGATTTTGCATACATTTATTTTGTTTGATTTATTGAAAGAGCTAGACCTCACCTGACCTATCTACATGTATGGCTACATGTTTACTTTATCCTAAATCAACAGGCTAAAAATACACATTCATGCAATTGCCATGTGGGAACCTATTCAAACAATTACGGTAAAAATGTACGGCATTAATAAGCAAATAATTTCCTGCAGACGGTTGTATTTTTGCTGGCACAACAAACACTATTTAACACACGCATTTTCAGAAACTGTTGTTTATCTGACCGCCGCTAGAGGGCACCCCTCTCGCACACATCTCCGCAACAGCAACAGTCTGCATCCCATAGTCCCGGTGGTTGGTCGCTCTGTGATTGGATAATTGACTGTCAATGAAACATTGAGATATTTTAAGATTTTTGCTATAGTCAAACATTTGTTTTAGATCAATATAGCCTAAAATGTTGTAGGCCTATGCACACTATACGATACTATATTAGGTATAGCCTAAGCCTATACACAACAATGCAGCCCAAAACAGGCTATAGGAAGATGAAAAAGATGAAAAACACAATATGCAAGCAACACATAGGCCGAATACGAGACGGCTCGCCCCTTTGCCAACTCGCCCCAAGCGGCGAAGATCGGTGGGGCGAGCTTCCACGGTTTGGGGCGAACCGCCTTCACATTTCAAAATTCCGGGGCGAGATGATCTGTTACCCATAGGCCTACATTAAAAAAAAAGATCACAAATAGTAGGCTATATAAAAAAAGGATGAATAAAGATGTTCTATTCCGGATATGTGTTTGTGCATTGCACACGTAATGGACTATATTGAACTATAGGCCATCAGGGCCTTCTGAAACCAGTGTCTAATGTCTATATGCAATGTCAAGTTGTCTGTAGGCCAGGCCTAACGCCCAACACACTTGGGCTATAATCCAGAAGTTAGAACACAGTTTTCACAGGACGTGTTTAGCTGTAGGGTAGGCCCATAGGCTAAACTGTACCGTTTTAAGAACCAAAAGGCTTTAACCATGCTATAGCCTACATCACTATTTTAGATAAATATAGGCTATGTCTAAAGCCTACAATGAGCTCATCTCTATATGCTGAGGCGAGACGAGACGTTCCATAAGGTCCATTCCACGGTGGAGCTCTTCAATGGAACATATTTGAAAGATTTCTCCACTGTTCAGTATTTATTCCCCAAGCCCCTCCAAGCAGCACAGAATCATATACGGCTCTAACAGTCTAATCTCCCTGTCTGCTCAAAACACTCAACGGCGGAGGAAGGGGGGCGTTTTAATCTGTGTAATATATTGACTTAAGTCGCTGATTTGTTTGAACACAGGGGTGGTGTGTGTTGGTTGTTGAGAAACATGTATAAACACGTTGGCGGATGGATGGAAGCAGCTTTCGTCGCAGAAATAATGTTAGGAAATAAAAGGCAAGGGGTTGAGACACACAAGACAAGTGTGAGATTATAGTCTGTTCTGATGCATCCCATAGCCCAGCGGGTCGCACTGTCATTGGTCTCAGGAGGAGTCAGAAGAACCATAGGCTAAATGTAGTTATAGGCTCTTTATTATTCTAATAAGAAGGCTCTTGGGATATACGTGTTTATTTGTATGGATGGATAAGTTATTCGATATTGTCTATAACCAAAACACACAGGTGCTGCTTTTAGACTTTTTAGGAGACGGCCATGTCTGTGTAGAGTAGACTGTAGTGGAGGGGGGGTTTTGAGCCTTGAGCCCCTGGCCTGAATTAGGAACTGTTGGTCTCAACCGGTTTCGCACTGGGCCAACCCCCACACGCACGCATGCACGCACCCACGCACGCATAGGTTCTCACATTGGGGCCTATTTGTGGGCTCGCTCCAGCGGCACTACTTCCACATGTGCTAGAAATCTATAGTTACAGCTTTATGCAGGTATTTGGGCTTTAATTATTTGCAGGAAGGGTCAGATCTTTCTGGTTCACACAGATGTGCTATCTGTGGTTGCTATAACAACGCACAGCGTTGCTATAACAACGTATATCAAACCTGGACTGGATTTTCTATATACACATACATTACTAGGCTATACATTGCAGGTTTTCAGCGAGCCCATGCAGTTTCTGCAGGAACTGCTTTTCAAGTCTATATCTATGAAAGCCATTTCTCTGTCAAATATTTGGGTTCCGACCCACTTTAAAAAAAGAAATAATTCAGAAATGTAGAAGAAATGGACATTCTTAATGATAATGATAATTTTTTATCATCTTCAATATCAACCCATATCAGGCTAATTAGTAGGCATATTAACGGGAGTTGGCTAACACCAAGTCTAAGAAAATAATGTATACGTCTATACACGCCTAAACAACTGCAGTAGAGGCCTATATCTGTTCTGCTGATATGTCTTGTTAAGATTGGCCTCGTATATACTTCAATCATTTAAATATTTTAATCAGGAATGTAGCAAAAAAAAAAAACTCAATGCAAGGATTTATGGGCGAGTAACCATTGATATTCTTTGCCTATACCCCTTTAAACCAAAAGGTCAATAAGAGATGAAGACGGTCTTTAGTAAGTTACTTTATATTTGATATTATATATAAATGATATCTTTATAAAATGTAATGTAAATACTTATTTAGGCCTATGAATGACAACATTTTAGGTTTAGTATGGGCCTATAATCCTATAGGCTGGTGTAGGGCAGGCTATGCCGCTGCGGCCTATAAGTCACGTCGTCACCCGACACAATCACTAAACTCAAGTGACTCGACTTTCAGCTGCCATATGAAAACATAAAATCGGATCGGTCGGATATTTTGATATTTTTATTTGAATCAACATTAAACGTATATAGGCCTATATGTGCGTTTGCACATTTCATTTTTCCTTCCGCTGTTCAGACATTTAGCCGCCCTACACACGCACAAGGCAGGCCCGGTAAAGGTCTGTACAGGCAGTTAAAGGTTTTGGAGAATGGCTGTTTTTATTTGCATGCATTTTTGACATTTTGAAATGTCACTTTCCACCGGCCTTGGAAAAGCTATTTACAAAGTGCCGCCGAGCTGCCTAACGCCGAGCACCTCACCGGGGTGCGGTGCTGGCAGACCGTGCATGGTCCCCAAAATGATCACATTCCCTGCATGGGAAAGTTGGAATTTCTCACACTGGGAAAAATATAGCATGGGTGGGCTATACCTCCCCTCTCCTCTTCCTCTTTCCTCTCCGCATTATACCTCCTTCCCTCAAACTTTCTTTCCTCTTTCCAGCTTTTGCTTCCTCTCATCTCCTCTCCTCTCCTCTCCTCTCCTCCCCTCAGGCCTACTGAATATACTGACATTTTATACAGAACAACTACAAAGAGACACTTGGCAGACATGTCTTTGATGATTTGATAAGACGTTTTGAACGTACTGTGTCAGTGAAAATGTTTGAAACAACGTGAAAACATTAACGTCTAAGTCGAGCCTATACACCAAATAGTCTATAGCATCAATTAACACATGCATGCATATATATACAAATTATATTTAACACTCAGCCGTCAACGGTAAAGGCAAAACACCTGCAATTGACTTTCCGTTAAAACAAACAAAGCACACAGTGAACAAAAACATATAGTGAGATGCATGCCATAATGGCCAAAAAAAACAGCCAAGCTGATCAGAATAATATAATTCACAGCATACACACAGCAGACTGAACTACAGATCATGTTGTGATTATTTCACCGCAGTGTCACGAAACACAAAGTTATCCAACAAAACAACAAACCATATGGGAATTAACGCTCTCTCTCTCTCTCTCTCTCTCTCTCTCTCTCTCTCCCCTCTCCCTGTGTGTTATGCGTCCTCGTGCTTCCTCGCGCACAACGGCATCGGCAGCAGCGCACTCGTGGAGGATGGAAGCTGGTGGCGCTCCCCCTCCCCCGTGTGTGTGCGTTTCCGTGTCGCGCATCGCCACCAAACAGCCGCGAGGAGGATATCTACCTAAACAAACAACAAACAGCCCACGAGCGGCCCTGATTCAGCCTCACGAGCGGCACCCCGCGGGGCTCTGCAGATGAGCGATCATTAAGCGCGACGGCGCGAGGCTGCTGTTGTTTTTCAAACGGCAGAACATGCCCGTGTAAAAGAGGGGTTTTACGCACGAAAGCAAATTCTGTTTTAGGTTTCAGGCGTGCGGACGTGCTCTGCCAAGAGAGGCTATTTATGCACAATATAGGCTATTGCAATGTGATCACCTCAGTGAACTTTATCACTCTAATTTAAGGGCTAGGCTACTTGGGAACGATGCAACTTGGGAACCTAATAATATCCGTTGTCATATAGCACCTGTATGTCAGAACAGGCCCTTTTATGCCCATATAGAACACTGAAATAATAACTGACCATAATATACATATAAGTGTACTATACCAACCTTTGTTGCTGGTGTGTCAAACGAAAATCCACAATTTGAGACGTGTGTTGCTGTGTCGGCTATGTAACGAAGCTATATAGCAGAGTGGCTCACAGGCTCAGCATTATGGCCTTAAAAGTCTAATATCTCATCCGAGCCATAATTGGCAATTGCCTTTGGTTTAGTGGTTAAGATGTTGGCTTTCCACGCGGGAGAACATGCAGTGTTCGATTCCTGGGCGTTACACATTATTATACAACATGTTTCCACGAATCGTATACCCTCGAAAGACAACATCTTAACCACCAAGCCAAATTAAAGGAACATGCCTCATGGCTCATGTGACTATATATATATATATATATATATATATATATATATATATATATATATATATATATATATATATATATCCTATTATATATAGGATATGCACTTATAAGTGCATTATGTCCAATGAGCCATGCCTGTGTGAAAGCACAGTCAAATTCATTGGATTCACAACCTTGTTTGAAAAGGGATTCTGACCGTGCCATTACTGCCATATGGCAATTTTAGGGTGACACTGGCAGCTTTATCGTTTCCCAAAACAGTTGTTGAGGTGAACTTTTATACTTTCACCCTAAAATCATGTTTTACAGTCGGAATATCTAATTACAGATGTAATCAGGGATTATATGAACTGCGGGGTGTCATATTTTCAGATTATTAGGCTGCTGACAATGCGGGGAGTCAATATTGTCGGCCCGAAGAAACGAGATAAGATCGTTGCGGTTTTTCCGGTTGAGACACGTTTGGACACAAAAACACCCGCGGTTCCCAACAAGGCTGGAATATCTAATGACTTCACATGCAACAGAAAGAAATAATATACGTCCGCCATGTGCTCCCACACGCACTACGTCGCGCGCGCGCGCGCACACACACACACACACACACACACACACACACACACACACACACACAGAGACACACACACACACACACACACACACACACACACACACACACACACACACACACACACACACACACACACACACACACACACACACACACACACACACACACACACGTCAATCCGCACCCCACCGCCATATCTTCAATATGACACCCCCAGTTTAATCTGGGCTCTCAGCGCCGCCGAGAGAGAAAGAGGAATGAGAGAGTGGAAAGAGATGGAGAGAAGGGCGGAATGGTAGAGAGAGAGAGAGAGAGAGAGAGCGAGAGTGTGTGTGTGTGTGTGTGTGTGTGTGTGTGTGTGTGTGTGTGTGTGTGTGTGTGTGTGTGTGTGTGTGTGTGTGTGTGTGTGTGTGTGTGTGTGTGTTTTTGTGTGTGTGTGTGTGTGTGTGTGTGTGTGTGTGTGTGTGTGTGTGTGTGTGTGTGTGTGTGTGTGTGTGTGTGTGTGTGTGTGTGTGTGTGTGTGTGTGTGTGTGTGCGTGCGTGCGTGACCGCGTAAGTAGTGTTTCAACGGTGCGTTATGACCCTCGGGGGTCCGGGGGCCAAATATTTGTAACACAACAATTGTGTCTAGGATAGGTTTCAGACGACAGATTGGCTGTGAACGGAAGCGAAAGACTCTTTGTTCAGGGAACGGTGCATGTTATCTCTCTCACACGCTTAAACTAATTTATAAGTTTACCTATTCACTTATGGTCATTCTTTTTTGCTTGTTCTTTCTTATATATGACCAATACAAATTTCACACATCAAATACGTGCTTGCATATGATATTAATATATATAAGGCAGGCTATACGTCTTCAGATTTTGGTCATCATAGCAGAGCTGCAGGGAATTAAGAGATTTGCAGCTTCCATTATATAGGCCTACATGCATTGTCATAGCTTTAATATTATTTTTAATATTAGTATAGGCCTATTGTATTGGCCTATTATATTATTGGTATAGTAACCTATATTATTATAGAATATAGGAACATGGCTCTATAGTTCTTCTTATACTTTATTATTATTATTATTATTATTATTATTATTATTATTATTATTATTATCACATTTAACATTGATGTATCATGAAGCTATATATGCAAGATCATGGTGAGAAAAAAAACAAGGAAAATAATTGTGAGTCGAGCAACACATTATTCATATAGAATGTGTATTTCTACGTGCAGCCTGCAGGTTGTAATATTTACCAATCAATAGCTTTCTGATGGATGCTCTACGCTGCACTTATTATAATGTTACAGGACAACTGAATATGTATCACAATATACAGTGACATGCACACCTGCTGGCATCTCTCTGTGGACTATATATAAACCTTCCACCATATTCCGTTTATAGCATTCTATACATGAGAGAGGACAAAAAAAATCCGTGTGGAGGATCTGAAAATATGAACTTTATTATTATTATGATTATTATTATTATTACTACTCTACAGTTTTACTGTTTTAAATAGCCCAAGCCATGTGTTGCCATAAGGGTACACAGACATACTACACTGTGCTATATAAATCTGATGGCTATATATGGTTTTTATCTTTGATTGTTTATTTTGTTTAATAGGCCGCCCTACAGCTGTCCTGTATACAAAATATATTTTGTATTAACACATTGTATACGACAACGTGTTTTAATGACTTGTACTATTATCATTATTATAATAATAATAATAATAATTATTATTATTATTATTATATTGTACACAGCGTCTCAACTAAGCCCAGGTAAAAAATCCTATTAACCTATAGGGCTATAAGATTGTTATAGCTTTTTGTAATATCAAAATTGTATATAGGCTACATGGTATAGGCCCCTAAACTTAAAGAGATGCATCTAAGCTTCTATAAAATCTATAGAAGGAAGCGCTGCGCATCGCACGGGCATGTGGAAGTCATTGTGAAAACATGATTAAGTTGTTATAATTATAACTTAACCTACAACAAGACATCTACCGGTACCTTCACTATAGCTCTGCCTCCGCGCGTCCCTTCATTTACTTCCGTGTTTATTTCCCGTCATGCATGCGCTCGGAATGTAAACAGAAGTCAGTCTGATAGTGACGCTGCTGAGGCGTGTGTGTGTGTGTGTGTGTGTGTGTGTGTGTGTGTGTGTGTGTGTGTGTGTGTGTGTGTGTGTGCGCGCGCGCGCAAGCGCGCGCAAGCGAGAGATTGCCTGCTTGTTGTTGGGGTTGGGGGGGGGGGGGTAGTTGAAAATCAGAATCGTGTAAATATGAGAAGAAGCAGCGACGGGAACAGGGATGATGTGTGTGTGTGATCTGTTTTCTAGTTGTGGGCCAGAGAGAGAGAGAGAGAGAGAGAGAGAGAGAGAGACTTGTGTTTATAGGGATGACTGTAGTTGTGTGTGCGTGTGTGTGTGTGTGTGTGTGTGTGTGTGTGTGTGTGTGTGTGTGTGTGTGTGTGTGTGTGTGTGTGTGTGTGTGTGTGTGTGTGTGTGTGTGTGTGTGTGTGTGTGTGTGTGTTTTGGGGCAACCGCCGAGCGGAGACCGCTGATTGGCTGAACGCGGCGCGGACGCGTTAATACTTCTGTTGCTGTGGTTGGCTGGCGACCCTAAAGACTCCACCACGTTTTTCCTGCCTTAGTGGCTGCGGCTCCCTAATTAATTGTACCTATCTGTCTGCTATCGATGTGTATGTGTGTGGGTGTGTGTGTATGCGTGTGTGTTGTGTGTGAGTGAGTGTGTGTGTATGTGTGTGTGTTCTATTCTTTCGTTTTTTTCTCTCTCTAAAGCGAACATGAAATAGTTTGTTGGGCTATACTTTCTTTCCCCCTTCCTGTCCTGTTTGCGGAGGGAGAGAGAGAGAGAGAGAGAGAGAGAGAGAGTGAGAGAGAGAGAGAGACCGACGGGAGTTTGGGGACGAGGAAAGCGGTGGAGGAGAGAGAGATCGAACTCCAGCGGTGTGTGTGAGTGTGTGTGTGTGCGTGTGTGTGTGTATCGCTCCTGGTTCCTTTCCTCCCTCAGTGCCTGGTGATGTTGGATATGAGCGAGCGGAAAGAAGTCAAGATGATTCCCAAATCGTCGTTTAGTATAAACAGCCTGGTGCCGGAGGCCGTGCAAAACGACAATAACCCGCCGCACCATCACCAACAACACCACCACCACCACCACCATGTGCAGCACCACCAACACCGGGCCCCCGTTGCCGACGAGCCCGACGAAAAGGCGCCTCTCCCCGGCGCGCAGCAGGACAGCAAACCGGACACCGTCTGCAGCGGCAAGACTGACAGCTCGTCGAGTCAGGAAAATACTTGCGCCGCGGACGAGAAGGAGAAAACGGACGAAAAAAAGGACAGCAAAGACGGCGACGGTAACGGAGGGACCGCCGGGGGAGGGAAAGACGGCGAAAAGAAAAGCGGCAAGTACGAAAAACCCCCGTTCAGTTACAACGCGTTGATAATGATGGCGATCAGACAGAGCCCGGAGAAGCGGCTCACGCTGAACGGCATCTACGAGTTCATCATGAAAAACTTCCCGTACTACCGTGAGAACAAGCAGGGCTGGCAGAACTCCATCAGACACAACCTGAGCCTCAACAAATGCTTCGTCAAAGTCCCGCGACACTACGACGACCCGGGCAAGGGCAACTACTGGATGTTGGACCCCAGCAGCGACGACGTCTTCATCGGCGGGACCACGGGGAAGCTCCGCCGCAGGTCGACCACGTCCAGGGCCAAGTTGGCCTTCAAGCGGGGCGCCCGGTTGACCTCGGGGCTGACGTTTATGGACAGGGCCGGCTCTTTGTACTGGCCCATGTCCCCTTTCCTTTCCTTACACCACCCGAGGGCTGGCGGGGCCCTCGGCGGCTACAACGGGACGTCGTCGCCGTACCCGAGCCACCCCATGTCCTACAGCACCATGCTGACCCAGAACAGTCTGGCCAACAGCCACTCGTTCTCCTCCAACAACGGGCTGACCGTGGACCGGCTGGTGAACGGAGACCTGCCCTACGCCACGCACCATTTGACGGCGGCGGCGCTCGCGGCCTCGGCGGTGCCCTGCGGCCTGTCGGTGCCCTGCTCCGGGACAACCTACTCCTTAAACCCGTGTTCCGTCAACCTTCTCGGACAGGCCAGTTATTTTTTCCCCCACGTCCCCCATCCTAGCGCCATGACCCCCACGCAGACCGGGACATCCTTACAGGCCCGGGCGTCTGCGTCCAACTCCCCGCAGGCTCCCACCATCTCCTCGGCCCTCTCGTGCGACTCCCTGCGGCCCTCCCTCCCTGGCTTCTCCTCGGGACTGTCCGGAGGTCTGTCTGACTATTTTTCACATCAGAACCAAGGTCCCACCTCCAACCCGCTTATAGGCCTACACTAACCCTGAACCCCCTATACCCACCCCTATACCCCGACCCTCTGAGTCTAGCCGAATCCCCAAACCAAACCCTGAGCCGTCCTAACCCAAAACAAACCCACCCGAGCCCTCTTTCTGAACCCAGACCTCTTAACAGAAGGACCCTGACTCAAACTGTAAGTTTATCATTTTACATTGTAAAAAAAACAGCAAAAAAATGCAGCAAAAAAGACAAAACTATTATACAAAAAAGAGGAGAGACTTTAACACAAAATAAGAACAGCAAAATAAATCAAACCACACACAAACTGAGAGCGAGAGAGAGAGAGAGAGAGAGAGAGAGAGAGAGAGATGGCATGAAAGGGCCAACGTCTCCAGGTATTTTTTAATATTATCGCTTATTTCTCTTTCTCTTGCATTTTAATTTCTGTGTATATAATGTCTCTTGGCTGTCCAGGATTTGTTTATGAAATTGTCAGCGACGTGCAATGTGATCTGAGACAAAAAGAGAGCGAGAAAGGGAGAGAGAGAGAGAGAGAGAGAGAGAGAGTGTGTGTGTGTGTGTGTGTGTGTGTGTGTGTGTGTGTGTGTGTGTGTGTGTGTGTGTGTGTGTGTGTGTGTGTGTGTGTTGTGTGTGTGTGTGTGTGTGTGTGTGTGTGTGTGTGTGTGAGAGAGAGAGAGAGAGAGAGAGAGGTGGAATGAGACTGAGATCCTGAGGGAGTGAGAAACGTAGATTTCTTTTTGTTGGAAAGAGGCATTACATTTTAGAATGTGTATTTAAATAGTTAGATAATTAAGTTTAATATTAAAATAAACAGATACTATCGCTAATACCGCCGCCTGGCCGCCATAGTGCATGTCTGCAGTATTATCAGGAAATATGTCGCTACTGGACGGGCTATAAAGAAAGATTATTTTATTTTACATGAAAGGAAGAAAACAAAAAACACGATTTTTGTTCTTATTATTTTCTCTTTATTTTTGTATTTTTATTTCGAAGTGCATTTGGAAAGCCCATGGGGAGACATGAGACCATGGCTATACAGCAATGTCTGTCTCCCATCAGTTGTAGTCAAAGATGAATTCATTGACCTCCCTGTGTAACAATACTGTTCATCTACAGACCAAAGACTATAAACAGTAAAATACTGGATGCTAGTTTAACTCTGCGTTCAATCTAGAGACACTGTCCGTTTAACTCCGAGTGTAAAGAGGACACTTGTAGACCTACTCATGTTAATTTAACTCAGAGATTGGTTGGGGTTTAAATTAACACTGACGATTTGTACTGTGTTAACCTATACACTTTGCGTGTTAAATGGACACTGCTGTTGAGAACGTTGTTAGAAAATTCAGTATTGAGTCGCCTATTATAGGCCTACATGGGTGTGAATAGCAAGGAGACTGAATGAACATATACGAACGGATGGATGGATGGATGAATCGATGGATGGATGGATGGATGCCTCCTTACGCTGTGCTGTGCTTTCTTATCTGTTCTGTGATCGCCGTAAAAAGAAAAACAATCGGACGTTCACACTTTTTTTTGTACAATTGGTTTAAAAAATGAAGAGGAAATGTCAGTAATATTGTAATTTTTATGGGTTTACTTTGCGGAAGAACAATGTATAAGTCAAACCCGTGTTTTTGTTATATTTTGAGAGAAAGCAAAACAAGAAAAGAAAAGAAGAGAGAACATGATGCCTCATTAATCTGGTTCTATACTACTGATTGTCTTTTTGTCGTCATCTGGAGATTTTATTTCCATGGTTGTAATACTATTGTGGTGTTATTCCTATTCCCGTGTTTGTCGCTTAACAAAAAAGTTAAAAAAAAAAAAAAAAAATGTTTTAATCGATACAAAAAAAACAAAGAAAAAAAAACAATAAAAGAATAGGTTACATTCTTAACTCACGAAAATCCACTTTGTCTTTTTTGCCCGTTTTTTACCGACTCATCTTCAGTGTGCTTCAGTAAAGGACTTATTCCTAGACGCATAGGTTTATTTTCGAACATGTTTACGGTTGAATATGCATGGTCTGTGGATGTTCTAAATTCTAAAACGTTATGGGCCGCCTGCTCAGGTAGAAAAACTACTGTAGGTCTACATGGCGTTCGTGATTTATTCACCAAAGGACTTTCACACGGTCACAACCCGCTGCTTCATGCCAACTAAACTCAACAACAAAAAAATCCCTATATACAACAACTTTTATGTCCTTTTAAAAATCATTTAGGATTCAAAACTACCCCCCGGGCTGTTAGTTGGTTTTGGCATGGTGGTTAGCGGTTGTATGGGTGTCTTTGTTTGTGGGGCCGCCGGTGCTCTGAGGGGCGGTGCAGGTGACCCCCGGCCTGACAGAGGCCTCCCTGGGTCAAACTCCTCCTGTCCGCTCGCCTCAAAGCAGACCTTTCTGCGGCGTCTCTCACCTGCTGTCACCTGTCTCTGGCCTCACCTCGAAATGCTTTATTGTGAAACAATGCGTCCATATGTTGAGGGTTTTATAGTGTCTGCAAGACATGCAGGCTGATCAACGTTATAACGAGCCAATTTACCCTGCACCGCTGTAATAAGATAAACCCTTTGTCCTTTTTTTGTTCAGTGACGATATTCATATAGTCTATAGACGATGTTTCAATAGAATAGATAATAGGAGTGCCTCACTGCCTCTGCTTTACATGTATAATGAGTGTGATGCTAACGGTGTCCGTATAGGCCTGCAGTAAACCCTATACTTTCTTCGGCTCTTTTCTTCCACCAAGCCTGTAATATTTTCATAATAGGCCTACATTTGATGAAATCGTTGGTCACGGTGCATTAACAGTTAACACCATTAACAGTCTCTAAACTGACGTCTTGCAGAGAAATGTGTTTAATAGTTTGTTGTGGGTTTGGCATGTTTTACGTGTTTGTTGTTTTTAGCACGTGGATAAGTTTTCAAACGCCTGCATGGCACTTGCAACGCTTATAAATGCGTTGAAAACCAATTTGTCTCAATATCTCTCTTGGTTTTTAGTAAAGCAAAGCTATGCCTCTAACCTAGAATACATTAAAACTATATATAATGCTGTACGGCGTATATAGGACTAGAGCAGCACCACCGTCTTCTGTCGTATTGTTGCAGGCTGTTACTGTACAACAATATTTCCGTAATTGTCTCACAATTAATTACAGCGATAGTCGTACATGTTTTCAATTATAAGTATCTCATTGTATGCATGATATTTTGTTTACAGAAAGCGTTAGAGGGATATGTGCATATAGATATTTATTTCCATCTACCATATTTGTATAGTGTCTCCATTTTGGTCGAATATCTTTATGTATATATAGTTTTATTATATAGAAGTAGCCTCCATCCTAAACCCAAACTGCACACATGCACGCTAAACTGCAGTAACCCATAACTAAATAAAACACATAGTGACGTTGAAATATTTAAAACGGTATAAGTAATTTGATCTAAAGAAAGGATGTTATTAAGGGATATAGGGGCGCGTGTGGAGAAAGGCTATAACGTTGACTCCAATTAAAGGAAATGGTGCGCGCCTTAAATCAATAAATGTGTTATTGTATCGAGAAGACGAGAACATATTTTCGAGCAATGTGCACCTGCCATATAGCCTATAGGCCTAATGTTTTCTTTTAGAGCAAACACGGACGACTAGCCTTCATGCTACCATGCAGGGTCAAATGCTGCAGCCTACATTGTCCGTGACCTATGACCGAGAACCTGGTACCATGTTCTCCTTTTTTCCAGTGTTCTTTTAAGCTGATAAAATATGTGCAGTGCAGCCTGACCAGTTAAACCATATCTCCTGCGTTTTATGTGTAATAATAACAGTTGTGGGTTGTGGCTTTTGACGGGCGACACGGCCTGCAGTGCTACGTGTTTTTATTGGTGAAATAGTTATAGTCCTGTTTACACTGCACTGTCTAAACTGTATCGTCTATAATTACACAGTATATGTATGAGGCGTGAGGCTGAGTCTAAATGGTCCGTGTATATTTATGTATATATATATATATATATATATATATATATATATATATATATATATATATATTTATATACACGTAACACACACACCAATGCGTGCGTGCGTGCGTGCGTGTGTGTGTGTGTGTGTGTGTGTGTGTGTGTGTGTGTGTGTGTGTGTGTGTGTGTGTGTGTGTGTGTGTGTGTGTGTGTGTGTGTGTGTGTGTGTGTGTGTGTGTGTGTGTGTGTGTTATGAGAGAGAGAGAGAGAGAGAGAGAGAGATATCAGGCCGCACGCAAGTGTGGATTTGATGTTTTTTCCCTCCCCGAGACATTTAATGCTAATAATCATAATAATTATGACATATCCCTGTATTTAACTGAACAGGTGTCTGTGTTGTCACTGTGTGGTTGCTTTAGGCTAAACTCTGACAAGTGGAAATGCGCGTCAACTGCCACATCCTATTTATGTAACATTTTAGGCATGCAGGCACTTTAGGCACAGTTTTCCTTTTACTCTACTCGATAATAAATAAAATCACGTTGCCATGCCGATATGTTTACTTGTGGAGAGGAACGGTTGCACGACTGCACGTGGTTCATATATCATGCAGTGACAGCTAGTGGGCTATCTGTGCCCCCCGATCTGTACCTGCAGGAGAGCATGTGCTTTTGTGTTTTTGCTTAACTTAATATGTTTTAAAATGCAATATAGACTGAAATATAACAAATCATTCATTGGAATGATTCTATAGGCCTACTTCATCGATTATACTGAATAATAGTTTTAAACGTGGTTTATTTTTTAGTTTAGACTGGACGAAGAACTGACACGAAATAGAGCCTATACACGCGTTTGTGTATCACATTCGCCGTTCTGTGTTGTGTCTCTTAATACATTCACCGAACAAACAGGGTGGCATACCAAAACTATAGGCTATCATATACCGTGTTTTAAATAGAGTTAGTTGATGTTAATAATAGACATATTTTCCTATACCATGCAATTCAATTCAATTCAAATGAGCTTTATTGGCATGAGAAAACATACGTTTACATTGCCAAAGCAAGTGTCAAAATACAATACAAACACTTGAAAATGGGGAAAGGGATAGCCTACAGTTGCAGGGGGTATACAGGATTTTAGAGTGCATGTAGAGTTTTAGTATACAAGGGTTTTAGTAGGCCTACAATTTAGTATTTGATAAGCCAATTTAACATGCTTGTAGCCTAATATAACAATAACAACAATACAATAACGTATACAATAATAACATCACATAATAGTAATAATAATAATAATTATTAATAATAATAATTGTAGCCTATACTTTGTACATGCACGTGCAAAGCAGGTGTTCTGTTCTCTATACAGCAATACCCGGTAAACATTTTAAATTACAAATAGTGACAGTTGAGAGTTCTAGAAGAGCGTGCATGCGTTTGTGAGACCGCGTGTCACGTGCAGTGTGTGTGTGTGTGTGTGTGTGTGTGTGTGTGTGTGTGTGTGTGTGTGTGTGTGTGTGTGTGTGTGTGTGTGTGTGTGTGTGTGTGCGCGCGCGTGTGTGTGTGTGTGTGTGTGTGTGTGTGTGAGTGCGCGTGCGCGTGTGCGAGAGAGAGAGAGAGAAAGAGAGAGAGCGTTGCGTGCGGAGCGCGCATGCATGAGACACCAGTGTATAGGCCTATCTGCATGAGATAAGCAGGCCTCCAGTATGTGGATCCTAGGTTCGTCGACATGTCGTGTATTAGTGTACAATGGTGGACAACAAAGCCATACTTTCAGCGGCCGTGTATACTGGCAGCAATTTGTTCATTTCCTAAAAAGGCTGCGCCTTAAACGGACCCGACTGTAACGCAATAAGCCTCTGGTAGTGCGCTCCCACAATGGAGCTGCCGGGGAACCCTATATGTGCCTGCTAGATGTTATCTGGCCCATGTTAAATGGGGTGACCAGCAGTCAAAAACACAAAAGGGCCAACAGAAGGGGACGGGCGGGGAGAGAGAGAGAGAGAGAGAGAGAGAGAGAGAGAGAGAGAGAGAGAGAGAGAGAGAGAGAGAGAGAGAGAGAGAGAGAGAGAGAGAGAGAGAGAGAGAGAGAGGAAGGGAGGGGGGGTATTCTTTCCTTCAATCTTTCCTTCTTCCTTCTCCGTGGAGAGGAGGCCTATACCTCTCGATATACCTGTCCCCCTTGTAGCCGTGGGCGGATAATAAGCTGACACATGCAGGCTTCTATCGCGGCTTCAGAACACAAAAATGCTTGGAGGAAAGGTTCCCCTGTGGCCAGTTGCACTTGTGGTTAGTTTTTAGATGTTAGTGAGTGAATAATACCCTAAAAATAGTCAGTGTTGAGCTAAGGGAGTTTATATCAGTATAACCGAATGTAAAATCAAACCCCATGGCCCTGAGCGTTCATGCATGTAGCCTATTCTAAAAATGAACCTGTTTTAGGTCCCCTTTGAAAAGCATGGGATTTTGTTACAAGCTGCGCTGCGGATGTCGAAGGGGAAGCTTTCTGAGTGCAAAAAACAAAACAAAAAAACATTAGACCAAATTGAGATTTATTTATTTATTTTATTACAGAAATCAGAGTGGAATACTGTTCACTGTAAGACTGAGTGGAAATCCTATATATATATATATATATATATATATATATATATATCTTTTTTGCATTGTGTTTCTATTCTGTTTTTGCTTGTTTGTGAAATTAACATGCATTTGCTGTTCTTACTGAAGCTATAAGTTGTTAATGATGATTGATTGATTGATTTAAATATTTATTAACAGTTTGCAGAATTACAGTTACGAGTTTACGTATTTTAGTTATAGCCTATATATGCTGTTTTACTTAACGGGACTGTCATGGGTCCGGGTCGGGAGTAGCTTTACACACATTCAATTCAACCGTTGCGCACAAACAAAATACTCTTGCAGTAATTATAATAACACAATAGTGCACTGCTATGTAAAGACATCGTGGTTGACACATGACATGTTTTTAGTCTGAAACCTAGCTATCAAGTTACATGACACACTTTTGTCATAGAATATCTAATGCCAGCCAGATCACAAAGCTTTCCTATATTTACCATCATCTCTGAGCTAATTCATTGCCGACTGTTTATGGCTCATATTTAACATCGCGCCGCATGTTGACGTTGAACGTTTATTTGGTATAATAATTCTGTATAGAAACAACATTTTGACTGAAGCTGCGGATTAGATTTCAGCACCTGACTGCTGTTTGTTTTTTTATCTGGTTGCACATTAAACAACAGCAACACCAGACCTATCAATGACACCGGTTGAGTTATAAGACGACGACGACGACAACAACAACAATAACAACGCCGAGCCGAAGCATGACGTAAATGTTCCAGCCAAATAAGGGATTCCGGTTCCATCTCAGACGAATAGTAGTGGTATATAACTATATACGCTATACCACTGGATTATATTTCTTAGTGTGTACCAGATTTGAAGCTAATTACAAAATCGCCTATTTCAGCATTGGACATTGAGCTCGTGCATCTGCTCATGAGTAGGCCTATAAATAAATATCTCAATCAGTCAGTCAGTTATACAACCCCAATCAGCTCAATGCTTGCTCGTGGATTTGTGACACACGTCAGCTGTAGGCCAATTTAAAATGTCTTCATATTTTACATTTATACACAATTATGTAGGCTATAGAAAATAAAATTGATATATTTATATCACGTAAAGAGGTAGGTATTTAGTAGGCTATATATCAAAGCGCTTATAATGGTTTGAAGATGAAAATGATTAATTGGGGAATTTTAACAGGAAAAAATAACGATGAACGAAGTTATTGTTGTGTAACTATACTTGATTTGTCCTTAACTTTATAAGAACTTAAGTCAGTTCCAGAATGCTTTGAGTCAGTCAGCCTGCCCTGCAGTCGGTCTGCATGCAGAAACCCTGCATCAGTCTTGTGTTACTGCGAGAGACTATACAGTATCCAGAGAGAGTAGAGGTTTGCGTGAGAGGATTTCTTTCCGACTGAGTAGTTTGAGGCCAACATGCCTGCCTGACTGGCTGGCTGGCTGGCTGGCTGACTTATTGAATGACTGAGCTGACTAAACGACTGCATGTCTGCCTGATAGGCTGGCTGGTTGGCCTAGTGACTGACTGACTATACACTACAGATGAATGAATGAATGAATGAATGAATGAATGGTTAATTGACTGGCTGATTCCTGGCTGGCTGGGGGGGGGCTTGATTTTGTTGAAGTCAGGTGCCCCCTGTCTTGTCTTGTCTTGTCTGTCTGTCTGTCTGTCTGTCTGTCTGTCTGTCTGTCTGTCTGTCTGTCTGTCTGTCTGTCTGTCTGTCTGTCTGTCTGTCTGTCTGTCTGTCTGTCTGTCTGTCTGTCTGTCTGTCTGTCTGTCTGCCTGCCTGCCTGAGTGCGTGCGTGCGTGCGTGTGTGTGTGTCATTGGTTATTTTGGTTCCATGCACGCACACACGCATATAGGGCAGGCTATAGGTAACACAAAATGAAATGAACCATACCCGATGCGTGTTTTCTTTAATAGTGATTTTGTTTCAGTGACATTTGGGCTGTCGCTGTGTCACGGTATTAATATTATAATATAGGCCTATTATTATTGTTATTACTTATTCATATTATTGAAACGAGTCTGCAGCTATACTAATCGGGAGAGGTAGGGCATATATTTAAACGCCTATACTTATTGGCCTATTTGAGACACAATTTCTTTCCATGCAGGCATGTAGTGTGCATGTGTGATTGATAGGCCCACATCAATGCTTGACAGACATAGGCCAATCTTCTCATTGTATTTCTTCCCCCGACATAGCCACATTCAATGCACTCTCACGTCTCGTCGTGATCAGCTGATATTAGACAGGTTTCAGATTCAACGTGAGTTTTTAATTGGATGCAACGCAACCACCCTCGAGAGACAAAGCACGCCTGCATGTGAAAGTGTAGACGTTCATTGGGCACATTAAGGTTAATTCTTACGCATGCACGAAAACGTGTGCACTGTTAATATTCCTTTACCTGCAAACATTTGCCGTTTTTGTCACAGTTAGGAAATTTACAACAATGGTCTGGTGACACAGATTGCTGTTCTGTCTGGTCATTTTACCTACCAAAAAATGTAGCCTGGAATGTTGTAGCATGGAATTCGCATAAGAAGATAGCCCATTTCTTTACAACAAAATACATGATTATTCTTAATGCATATAGCCATGCTGCGTGCGTTTGTCGTGGTGCCCCCGTGAGTAAACAAAGAGAAACAAATACGTAGCCATAATATTAAATAAACAACTCCATTGAGTGCCCCTGCTCCACTACCTCAGTGGAGCGCAAATCTCCGCCAGGAGGGTGCATGTTATGTTTCTGTTTTGCTGTATGCACATGGCAACAGAGGAAAGCTATAAGTATATATGTATTTGTAAAATGGTAAATGGAACACAACTCAGGGCAGGAAGATAAATGACAAGCAGTCCCCATGTAGGACTATAATGTCTGTCTAAATGAATAATACAGCAGTTAGAGCAGCCCCATGAATGTAAAACAAGTAAAAAAGAAAGAAAAAAAAAAGAAAATATGGCCCAATGCAATTTACCATATAGGCATTTAGCAGATGCTCTTAATCCAGAGCGATTTACATTAAGCAAGAACAAAACATGGTGATACATCATAAACATAATGCAAGTTGTGGTCTGCGAACGCCCTCTAGGGGGTGCGTGACATGAAAAGGGTAATGGTGGTTTTACGGTATTATTTAACAAACGGCAAAATCTGGTAAACAAAATTATAAGGAGATGTATAGAGCAGCTGTGGGAGTATACAGCAGCTGCGTGTATATCAGTGCAGTGACATTCCATGATTATTTGCCATAAACATATTAAAAATCTAAAACTTCCGGCCAAATACAACGAGAATGCGTCAGCTAGGTCAGGAGGTAACAGGGGGTGCACGGCCAAAAAAGTCTAAGGACCGCTGGTTTAGAACAACATGTCAAACACAACTCAGAATAATTTGAGAATCACTTGACAAATTGAGTGAAAAAGCGCAATGTTTCTCAGACGACCACAGGAACACTGAACACTGTGTTTGACCTGCTACTCTTTTACTATTGGTTTACGTGTAATGTGTCTTATCCAGCAACTGAAGCTGAGTGTAAATCACTCCGGATAAGAGTGTCAGATAAATGTTTAAAACCTGAAATGTAAAAGTACACCAACTTGCCTGGAGACAGACAGAATATAGGCTGCAGAAGATAGTGCATCCCGTTTAAAAATAAGTGTTAAATTAAAAATAAATGTTAAAACTATAGGCACAAACCAGTGAGATGGAAAATTATTAATCAAACACCACACACTTGCAAGACTGTATACCCGTCTCCACACATGAGCATGCGATAATAAGAAAAGAGCTTGGAAAGACAGGGGGCGCTAGTGTGATGGATGTGGTCCTGCAAGGTTATGGCCCATGCAGGGTACGGTAGTCTGATTGCAAAACAGAGAGAGAGAGAGAGAGAGAGACTGACAGACATAAAGACAGACATACACAAAAGCACAGACAGATTCATATGGACTATCTACGGGTGCTATATTAAAGGGTATACTTAACTGGCGTTAAGTGCGGTGAACAGTGCCGGCGGGAAGTGAGTGGAGATGGACTTTTGATATTGAACTGGGTTGGATTAGGCCAAATATAATATGCTCAGTTGATTGTGCAGGTGGTGTCAATCATGACAAATGATCGCTTTCAATGATGTTGCGTTACACATCTATCTGTCTGTGTGTCTGTTTGCAGCGAAGTACAAAGCAAATCAGCATCATATTCCTTGTAAGAACTCTGTTCTTCTCCAAGTATTTTTCAAATCGGTATATGTATAAGTTAGTCAATTACAATTGGCTCCTGTCTCTCCCGACTCATGGTGTACCAGTATAACCAATCACAGACATGACAGAAATTGTCAAAACAAGATGAACACAATATACTGTACATAGCCTGGAAACCAGACAAATTTGCCACAGGAAAAAGTGTCTGGCCATGGCCATGGCCAGGCTACAATATATATTCATCAGCGTCATTTTCATTTACACGAGAAATGTACCAATGGTTTCTCTAAGATATAGAGCTTTAACTGTTGAATAAACCTTTTGTTTTAACCAAAATATATCACCTATAGCACCTTTTTGTGCGATGATACATATAGACAATTGCGCTCGTGTAGGACATCTACTGGTTGACAAGTAGCCCTGCCCGGAGCTCATAAGCCTCATAAGCTTTGGGTGAGTTGATTGGGACATCCCTCTTGAATTAAAATAGGGAAACTTGTAGACAACTTTTCATATTTATATACTGGTCCATATCTAAACAACAATATCAGTATCATAATATAATTATATGGAAATATATATTATATGGAAAGGTGACCCCACAAGGCCCACATGGTAACATAATGGATGCAATGCTCTGGAGGCCTCTGTAAAAGGATAAATTATATGTAAATTGATGCTATGAATATCCTTGCATTTGTTTACAGGGAGCTTATAGGTGACTTTACCAGGGTGGCCTTCCTCCACTCGCTTGACATCACAACTTAATGTTGGAGGCGAGGCAGATTTAGTTGGTCAAACACATTCTTCCAACATTTACAAAAACATATTTATTGTTCATGGAAATACCCATGGTTATAATTGGACTGACAGACCAATCTGTATGGTTTCTCTCTCTCTCTCTCTCTCTCTCTCTCTCTCTCAACCCAACCGGTAAAGGCAGATGGCCACTCACCAGTTATTTATTTATTTATTTAGTTCCTGTTAAAGGGGAATGTTTTCATGCCATCACCACCAAGTGCTTGCTCATGGGGGAATTGTTGGGTCTCTGTCAGAACATGGTCTTGACCTGCTCTATATGTAAAGTGTCATGAGACAACATTTGTTGTGATTTGGCACTATACAGTATAAATAAAATAGACTTGACTTGACACATGCACACAAGTCTCATTCCTGAGACTATGCTGGCATGGTCTTCCACCTTTCATATGGCCTACATCTAATCATATACATGCTATTACGTTTTATTATGATGTACAATTGACTGTCAACTTGTGTAGCCGTATTATCGATGACACAACAGCACTTACTCCCTCAGCGCAAAGTGACTGTGGGGCAGCAAAAGCTCAACACTTACATTTCAAATTACACCGTTTGATTGACGGGTGATACAAACATAATTAACAAAAGGAATTAACGGTGACACTTTGTAAATCACACAGAACATTGAATGACATAAATCTGTTCTGAATTACGGGCAGGATCTACTGACATTGGAATGTATATGTACTTTGTCCTATAGTGATGACAATATGCCACACTACCTTTCGACGTGTTCACTGTCAAAAGATTTGTCTCCTATAACCTGTCTACTCTGGTTGCACCATAATGATGTAATGACCCTGGACAAAGATGGATGGAGGTAAGGCATGCCTCAGGGCGGAGATTTGTGTTCTACCAAGTGCACCTTTCTAGTTATCTATGGGAGCACTGTGCTCAGTGCAAGGGTATTCTGATCATTTTCACAGTGCCATGGAAGAAAATCCTTGGTAACATAATTTCTCCCAAAAGCAAACTGAGGTGCAGAGTCGTCAAACAACAAATCTGCGACACCAGGGGTGGTAGCGGCTCAGTAGGTAGAGTAGAGCTGCCGCTCCGGAAATGGACGGTTCCTGGTGTGATCCCTATATGGCTCCCTCTGGTTTAGTGTCCAAGTCATTTTGTGTGGGTGAACGTTATGCACATTGCAAAGTGCTTTGGATAAAAGGCACTGTGTATGAATGTGACATTTACCATTCACGCCAAACAGACAAATGATGAAAAATTACTTTTGGAGGAAATAATATACACAGTTAATACAACTGATGCTGTTCTAATAAAGCGCCCAGTCTATATAAAGCCCAAGTCATATTTGACAAATTAAGTACAGTATACATCTATTCTACATGGACAGACATCCGCAAAATGACTGCTGTGCATTGCCTCATATGTGTGCTGGGGTCGATTTGGGTCTATGCGGCTGTACAGCAGACCTGTGTTCTGCTGCGTGTCCATGTGTCTTTTCCATGATACATGTTGTCTATAAAACAGGGCTGTTGTGCGCCGAGTATGCTTCCCCTACACTGGAAGAAAGGCAAACGCCAAACAGCATAAATAATACATAAGCACATGTTTGGCTCTAGGCAAAAAGGAACCTGAAAGTATGTGGAATAATCTAGTTGACCAATCAGTAAGCCTATTATGAAGGAGAAGAAACCTATACCTTCAATATTCCCTGCACATCATGATGTTGGATACCAGCATTTAACCATGATCTTGTGTGGGTTGGAATGCATTAAAACACGCCATGTTTTCCAGCTTGAGGGGGCATACCAAAGTGAAGCAGACAAGCACAACACAATAGAGCATGTTTTTGTGATGTTACACAAAAGCATTATAGCATAGTGTAGTAAGTGTACACCTCAAGCTAACACTGCCTCAAAATAGGGTCGTAAGAGTCTGACTGTCAGGAATGAGTTATGGAGTAGGACCCAAAAGCAGGCAAACAGGTGCAGAGTAGATTATCTTCAAGGTATTTATTTAACTATAAATCAGGGGTATTCCAAAAGGCAAAAGATAGGCAACATCAGACACTCACTCGACAAAGGTCTACGAACCAACAAGGACACACTGCAAATAAAGGGCTTAAATAGACAGGGGTAACAGGACACAGGTGAACTCAAATACAATCAAGCACAGGATAGGCCAACAGGCAAACAGAACACAGGTGACTAGGATACAATAATCAGGTAGGTAAGACAGAACAGGAAACACCAACAAGAGGAGGCAGGAAAGCACAGAACAATACTACAAAACAAGGCACAACCAAAACAACAACAGAGTAACAGTAAACCAAAACCAAACACCACAAGGCCAAATACAGAACATACAGGATAAGTCCAAAACCTGGTAATTAGGTTCAAAGGCAACACACATGACAAGCGCTTTCTTTAACATTCAAGGCATTACAGAACATGAACTAAACACAAAATGGTCATGTCATAAGAGTTCAGGGTTTGGAGCCATGAGTCACGTCTAAAATACAAAGGCAGAGGAGTGGGGCGTGACAGTCAACAACAACCACTTGTATATAACATGCTATAATACTGTAATATACCCATATAACCATAAGACTGTGTTGTCGAAACATTGGTCATGCCTATAATCCTTGGCTTTATGGCCACGAGCTGTGCAGAGACTTTCTAAAAACTTTGATCTCATGCACTGCAGTGACACCTCAATGCACTCCTTTCCCAGTTTCCCTTTTCTCTCTCTCATCTTTAAAACAAATAAATAATAATAATACTGTAACATAATTATATAGTGGATCTTAGTGGTAGACTAACCAGATAGATATGCTCGTGATTTATACAGATTTTCTTTTTTCTGATCTTGGTTCATCATGTGAGCTGACAGCAGAGCTTAAGGGACCAAAGGAAAGAGTGAGCCAATAGGGGAGAGGAGGAGGAGGAGGGATAGAGAGAGAGAGGAAGGGAAATCTGAGGGGGCGAGGGATACTAAGGATGGATGGAAAGAAAGAAAGAAAGAAAGAAAGAAAGAAAGAAAGAAAGAAAGAAAGAAAGAAAGAGTGTGTGTGTGTAAGAGAGTTATTTTGTCTGGTCTTGTCAGATGAGGATTACAGCTGCATTGGAATGCAGTCAGTGTTATTTAGCTGCTGGTTTCTGTCAGGACCAGTCTTTAATCTTTTAGATCTAACTGGATAAACAGCTTGACCAGTACACCCTCCACTGGCTGAGCTTTTTGAAACCTTCACAACTCATACCTCAACCAGATTTTATCCAAATCTTGCATGTTTTTGTGTATTTTTCATTGCCAAATTACATTGATTGATTGGGACCCTGACGAAGGCTGAGTGCCGAAACCCGTTGGTCCTTCTTTTTGTGATGTTCTTTGCCATGCCTTAACTCACCTCACTAGAACAGAGTGCCTTGGATCCTCTTCTTTAATGTTACATTGATTGATTGATTGACTGAAATGAGTGATAATAGGTTTGAATAACACTGTGGCTGTCCCCGTCAACAATAAACCTGCAGTCTGTCAATCAATGCACACAAATTGTTTCAGGAGAAACGTCAGAGTAGGACCAAAGGTCAAGGCATTGGAAATGTATACATAACAACATAACATTCTGCAGTAGCCTACATATTTCAGTTCACATTGACAACATAACGGTATGTCACATATGTGCTGTCTCTGTGTTTTGTGGGGGTGGCACGTACATAAGGGGGGAGGGACTCAATCTGACGTAACTGGATAAAAGTGATGAAATGTTTGCATCTGTATACTGACCTGACGAAGATCTGTCATGATCGAAACGTTGTCCATTCAATAAAGTAATTATTTACCAAAAGAATGGTGTGCAGGCCCTACCTCCTTCTATAATGGCCTTATTGGCCCTGCACCCACTGTCGAGGTGCGTGTAAATAGGTATGCTCTGAACATTAAAGTCTCTGTCACGATCTGGTGGTGGTGGTGGTGAGGACCCAAATGCAGGACAGCCAAGCAGGTATAGTGATCAAAACCCACGTTTGGGTATTTTAATAAACAGGAGGTGAACAGAACAGAAATCACAAATACAGACTAACTAACTAAAGCAGAGTGACAACAAACGACAAGGACTGACTGGGGAACAAGACTAATATACACAGGAGGGCTGATTACACATGAGAAACACATGGGGAAGACATGAACATAGAACCAAAACAACTAGAACAAGAACATAGACATGCAACAGCTAGATAAACAGAACATAGAATCAAAACAAGTAGAACATACAGTAAAACATAGAAAAACAACATCTAGATGAGCAAAGTCTGAGACCGTGACAGTCTCTAGTTCACATTCCATTTTATATTGGCAACATAACAATCTCCAGTTCATATTAAACTGGAGACTCACATTAACCAAAAATAGCCAATCTACAAGCTCCCAATGCGTCGCAGAGCGTGTACATTGAATATTTCTGCCGAGGAAATGTGGTGTAGAGAGAAAGAAGCGTTCCACGGTAAGTCCGACTTTGACTACCCTTAGTCCGTTTGACTAAGAATAAGTGGTCGTGCGTGTGCCTGTGCGCGTGCGTGTGTGTGTGTGTGTGTGTGTGTGTGTGTGTGTGTGTGTGTGTGTGTGTGCCTGCCTGTTTGGCATAGACACATTGACCTGCTGATTCTGGCCTGAACCTTTTCCTGCCATCTAAAGCAACAGCCAGCTAAGACGATCAAACGGCCACAGGGAAAGACAGAATTTGAAGGCCAGTCAAAGCTTTGCAATGCTGCTGCTGCTGTGTGTGTGTGTGTGTGTGTGTGTGTGTGTGTGTGTGTGTGTGTGTGTGTGTGTGTGTGTGTGTGTGTGGAACTGGGGGGTCTGTGTGAACGAGCAGGAGAAACCGTTCAACGGCTCGTGAATAATGGTTTTAATGAGTGTGTAAGCAGCGGCAGGTTAAATAAACTGATGACAATCTGATTGTCAAAGTGCAAAGTGTTGTCGTTTCAATTTGCCCTCTGTCCTTTCCTTTTCTCCATACGTTGCTCCTACACACCCTGGCTGTGTGTGTGTGTGCGAGTAACCTGCACCTTATAAGCTGCACCTTATAAAATAGAATGTGTGTGTGTGTGTGTGTGTGTGTGTGTGTGTGTGTGTGTGTGTGTGTGTGCGTGCGTGTGTGTGTGTGTGTGTGTGTGTGTGTGTGCGTGCGTGCGTGTGTGTGTGTGCGTGCGTGCAGAACACAAGAGATGAACCCAGAGAGATCTGTGAAGTTGTTTCAGAGTGACTACACTATTTCTGCTGTTCTCTGTCAACTCACTGCATTTGACACCATGGGACATTTAGACATGCTTGGAACTGGAATTTTGAATTTTAGTTTATTGCAGACTATTTATTAGTATAGTATAGTACAATATGTGACTCAGATCGATATAGATTGATGTTTTTATTGACAAAAAAAAAGCAGACCCATGAACATAAAGATAGATATTCCCTGTATAGGGAAAATGCAGTTTTCTTGGCAGTATCACAGATACAGAAAAACAGCTAGGCGATGATAATAATAATAATAATAAACAGAAATGAACGTACAAGGAATAAGAATAAAGTACCAGAAACCAAAGGAGACTTGTGTATTGTGTATGCTTATAGTCAATAAATACTACAGTAGGCTGTATTCTTGCTTTGCCTTCTGCATCTTCATACAGTATGAGCTTTCAACGCGTATAAATATAAATGTGGTCAAAGTGCACAAACAGTATATTAACTAGAATTAGCAAGTGGACTTAATTTACTGTATGGCATGTTACGTGACAGTATTAGTTTATTGTGTAATGTACTATTTCCTGGTAAATGACACAAATGTAATAAACTATTTGAGCGACAACTGGATTCATGCTGTTGTAGAGCATGGGACAGAGCTGTATATGGTCCGCAGACTCATTAAACTATAACGATAAAATAAAACTGTCACAGTAACTCAGCATCATTACCACCAGCACTGTGCATGGACTGTTTGTGTGTGTGTGTGCATGTGTGCGTGCCTCTCTGTTAGTGCCTCAGTGTATGTGTTGTCTCATCCTCAAACTGTGTAGATTAGCAGCATGGTCTGTGTGTGGTTATGTGTGTGTGTGTGTGTGTGTGTGTATGTGTGTGTGTGTGCGTGTGTGTGCTCACATGCCTATATGCAAAAGTATTCATATCCTGTGTGACCAATGTGTGAGTCCACACTTCAGCGAGCATCATCAACCATGAACAGATTTTCACACACACACACACACACACACACACACACACACACATACACACACACACACACACACACACACACACACACACACACACACACACACACACACACACACACACACACACACACACACACAAAGATTACAAAGTATGCAATAAAAGGCGTTAGTACAATATTTTAATTTAAACAGCAGGGAACCCATTAAAAAATCCCTTCAGGGTTTTAGGACTACAAACCTTAATGATCCAAACATTCAAAGAAAGTAGGGCATAAATTGAAGAAAAAGCTAAAAAGTTGAATAATGGAGATCGATGCCGACTGCAACAAAATCACAGCAAGTTCGTAAAAGCTTTTTCACCACATTCCTCTTTTCTCCCCAATTCAGTCGTTATGTCAATTATAAATTGACATGCAAACAACTTGCACAAATCTTCTTCCCCAATGGGCAACAGTCAGTCCTTTTACTCTTTAATATGAGTCTCCGGAGGTTGCCTATACAGAATGAGAGACAACACTTATTAGAGTATAGTATAACAATAAACAACATCCTGAGAATATGTGGCGTGTGTGTACTGTGTTCTGTATATGTCCCTCACCCAGGAGAATGAGCCTCTGACCGAGCAGGTTGGCCTCACTTTTATCCTTGGCTGATCAGAACACAGGTGTTGTCACTTGCTTGATTAGACCGAGCAGTCATATAGTTTCAGACCCCAAGCCCCTAGCCAAGCCCCCAGAACCGAGAGGGAGAGCTGAAGCGCAATGGACATGCTGGCCCATAGGTACTTCTGCTATACTGCAGCGTATTACGGCTGATGGCCAGATACATGAGCTAAAGCGCATAGAGGTGACCCTACTGCGCATACGAGGCGGCGCAAAACGCGTTACATATGTCCAAAATAGGCCCAGACACTTTTCCATTATTGTATTGTGTTAAATCAGAAAATCTTAAGGATTAACACTTAATTACTGGGAAAAGCAGGTGAAATCCCTTTCCAAGCAGACTAGATGGTATTGATTTCACCCTGAGTCCAATTCCATTATTAGCTGCAGAAGATGAGAAGCCAGTTTGTGGAAACTACTACCCACATACAGGCCTACGGAATTATCAAATTTGGATGAACTATTCAGTTAATTAAATTAATACATTTCACTTCAGTAGGCGTTTTAACGTATAAACACAGTGCACTGGTTCCTCAGTCGGATGAGAGAGGCCTCTGTACGGCTCCTCTGAGAGCTGAGGGGACTGCTCTTTCTTTACACAGGTCTTAACCACTGTCATTATAGGCCAATGGTTGTCGGGGCCCACTGGTGGGCTAGCATGGTATTGCAAGTGGGCCCCCAAATACTCGACAAAACACTTAAGATTATGATGATGATATAACATTAAGTGGCTGAGAAGCAGCAGACAGCAGTGCAGGGACTGTGGGCTTCTTGTGGTTAAGTGGTTGAGAAGCAGCAGACAGCAGTGGGACTGTGTGGTTCTTGTGGTTAAGTGGTTGAGCAGCAGACAGCAGTGGGACTGTGGGCTTCTTGTGGTTAAGTGGCTGAGAAGCAGCAGACAGCAGTGGGACTGTGGGGTTCTTGTGGTTAAGTGGTTGAGCAGCAGACAGCAGTGGTTCTTGTGGTTAAGTGGCTGAGATGCAGCAGACAGCAGTGGTTCTTGTGGTTAAGTGGCTGAGATGCAGCAGACAGCAGTGGTTCTTGTGGTTAAGTGGTTGAGAAGCAGCAGACAGCAGTGGGACTGTGGGGTTCTTGTGGTTAAGTGGTTGAGAAGCAGCAGACAGCAGTGCATTCAAATAAACACTGGATGCTGTGCTCATTGACATCATCAGTCTTTGTTCATCTCCGCTAAATTGGAAACAGTGCAGAGTATTCAGCAGTGTTTCCTAAACAGTGAGGTGAGGACTCACTTAGGGTTCCTAAACAGTGAGGTGAGGACTCACTTAGGGTTCCTAAACAGTGAGGTGAGGACTCACTTAGGGGTCACAGACCCGTTTTATGGGTTGCAAGTAAATATAGGTATATATATTTTCTGATTTCTATATGAAAAGGATATATATAATATAATTGCAAAAGATTTTCCAAAGAATAACTAATACAATACCGCACTGTTGTGATGAAAAGAGAGCCAGAAGGCCAAGGATGAAATGGAGGGATTATATCTCGAAAATCTGTCGGGAACGCCTCAGGATCCCCCAGAATGAAGTTACTACTGGAGAGAGAAGTCAGGAGCTCTCTGGACGAGCTGTTGCCCCCGCAACCCGACTACAGATAAGCGGTTGAAGATGGACGGATGGATAACTAATACAAATAAAAATAAATCATGTAAATAGAATATAACAAAAAATAAATAGAAGGAATTCCATTAATAATACAAATAAAAATAATAATAAACGTTTAAGAAGTATAGTGAAAATAGCCTAGAACAAGCTCACAGCGTGTCTCGATGTGAGCTTGTATAAGTTGTAGATCAGCTATTGTCACTAGCTTGGGTCCTGGGGAGACATCAAATTCATCTTTTGGGTTTTGAGCTAAAAGGTCAGGGAACCACTGCAATGCAGTAGCCTACTATGCCAGTATGCCCCATAGTGTATTTGTCCTCTCCACCCGTTGGAGACTGAAGACTGTACTAGAGCTATTTTCTCTGCGTACCGTCTGTCTGCCTGTACAAGGGAGAGAGAGGGAAGGGGAGAAGGGGGGTTAGGAGATCTTGTGTTTGCCCCCAATATGTTGCAATGGAAGGCTATAGGCTCCAGACGGAGCAGCCACCTGGGTGCGCATGCACGCACGCACACACACGCGCACACACACACACACACACACACACACACACACACACACACACACACACACACACACACACACACACACACACACACACACACACACACACACACACACACACACACACACACACACACACACACACACACACACACACACACACACACACACACACACGATCAGCGGAGCCAGTGCTTATACCAATCCATTTGGCAGTGAACGTTAGAGCTCCATGGCTACACCCTCCAATAGAGAGAGAGACAGACTGGGTGGTATATAGTGCACACACGCACGCACGCACGCACCCCCCCACACACACATAATTATAACTCGGTCTAGAGTTCATATAAACAAAAATGATAGATTACTAATCAATATGCGATCTATCACACCTCAACTGACCAGATGGCAGGAGTTATAACTTCTCTCCCTGCTGTCTGACAGGGTACAGGGTGGTCTCTGACTGGTTGTAGGCCTACAGCTCATTACTATTTACTGGGAGCACTGGCGGAACAAGTCAATACCGGGCTGGGGGGGGGGGGGGGGGGGCAGAGTGCACAACCGAGGTATAGGCATAATAAGTTGGATCTCCAACTTCCATCGTTACCGACTCTGTGATTTACAGCCGGGCACTAGTCTAGTATCGTATATTTGAATGTTAGCTAAAATCTTGTGTTTAATCCACGTGAGTTCTTGTTTAGTAAGGTTAGACTATAGCGCTTGCATAACAACTTGTCATGGGTGCAGGCATTAGTATCGAGAGTCCAACCGCCATTAGTCTGACACCTACCCAAACACTAACCTAACCGCACGCTTACGTAACGCGCTAACGTAAGCTTACGCAACGCATGTCTAATGATTATTGAATACTACTAGTTTTATTTATAAGTCTACTTACAGGACGTAGATAGTCATTTGTAGCACCCTGAGATAATGCTTTGAATGGGCCAACTGCCTGCTGCTCGACATGCAAATCCCTTGACTCCTTCAAAACCGCTCTCAAAGGGCACCTACGGACGGCTGCAATTCGAAACTGGCCCCCATAAAAATCTGTTCAAAGTTCAAAGTGTCAGCAATGTACACTTCTTTTCCTGGCTTACAGGTGAGAATCTTCCTTTGTGGTCACATGGGAACTTGGTGGAGTGATCACTCTCAGCATGGACCTCTATTATCTATATGGCAAGTACATGTTCTTCATTTTGATCCCCTGCCCCTCCTGGCTAGACACTGAACCCATTACGGCTCCTGATATGCAGGTTGGTGCCTTGCATGGTTTCCTATGCCGTCGGTGTATGCATGTATGCGTTAATGGGTGAATGCGAGATATACACTGTAAAGCGCTTTGAACGGTATACTGAATAAATGCAGTCCATTTACCTTTGTCTGCTGACGTGTAAGCACCTACTGCAAGGGCAGCACTTACGTCTTCTCACCCATTTCTGCACTGAAGGCTCATGTGCAAGGCACATTTTTACAGTAAACTAGAACAAAGTGAAGTAATTCATTCCTGTCTGTATACACTCAAACGTTTGTCAATATCTAGTCTAGGACATCGTCCAGGAAATTGGACTATTCATGAATGACAAAGTTGTTGATTTTTGCCCACCTGAGCACTCTCATTAGCCTACGTACAATTATGTTGTACCGCCACTTTGAGGCGGTTAATCTATTTACAAAATGTTGGGAAGCTGTGCCCAATTGTGCACTTCATCTCTCCAGTGCTTTCAAGGCCACAGAACGATGGAATACATTTGGACCAAACTGTCGTCGGAGTTTCAAAGCTGGATACAGTGATTAGCTGCTACACATGAGGCCAAATATTTTACACTTGTTTGGAAACATGTGGGAAGATATGCTGACATATTTGTACATTGTACTTGTAATGGTCCTGTTCATTGTGCAAAGTCAATAGTGGTACAAGTGCAAAGTACAAACCTCAAAGGAACAAAAATGTTGCATTTATAGAGCATCAGGCTTCTGTTCTGACATCAATAGGCTAAGAATGTTACCCATCATGTTTTGTGTGTTGTGACCGCATTCATGCCTTTCAGCATTATGGGAGCATGCACGTACACACGCACAGACAAGAAGTAATCTGGCGAGAGCGCTAGACTGTGGCCGCTGTCGGGTAGCTGTCTTGGGTCACCACTGTGTTCCATCTTTACAAATGACTTGCCATCTATTTTGCATGAAGCAAGTACACATATGTACACTGATGATTTTACACTGTATTATCCTGCAAATACTAGTGGAGCATTAGACAATAGACATTATCAAGTACAATATTATTCTTTGATTGGATGCAACTAAATACATTAGAATTAAACGAACAAAGTCAGACCATCATCTACGTCATCTATGCCTAAACTGTGTCTGTACTTGTCTGTTGCACATAGCCAAGTTAAGCCAACAGGTTGGTAAGGTAAATTACTGGGTGTAACAAAAGATAGTTGACTGTGATAGCGGCCTGGAACACAATGACACAACGGTTAGTAAAATAGGCAACAGCATCTCCATTGGCAAGAAAATTGCATCCTTATATTCCCATTTCTCTTATTTTAAGCCATCAGAAAAAGAAGAATAAACCCATCTGCTCCAATAGAATAATTTAATAGAATAGGCACATCACTTATAGAGGTGCTGGGTTGGAAAGTGAATAATAATAATAATCTTATTTTAAGCCACCTGGACTATTTCTTAACTCTTTGGTTCTCAGCTTCTGTGCTGAGAAAACTACAAATGGTCCAGAACAGATCTGCTAAACTATATTGATTGAACACAGACAGATATGCCAATATAGCCCCTTACACAGTCATAGTCAAATGGTATGGAGTTTAAAAAATCTCTAATCTCTCTAATCTTTATCACATAACTCCAGAGTGTGGCACATAAATTGTGTAACCTGTATGTACTTGTAGTATATTAGACTCAGAATAGTTATTATTATTATTTTTTGAGGGGTGCTAGCCTCATGTGATGAGGTCAGCACATTTGGCTAAGGTCGAATTTAGCCCAAGCCAAGGAGTGTTTTTTGTGCAAAACTAATGCTTGCAATGGATTCAGAATCATGAAAACCCCCCTAGTTTGACACGTCACATGCTACTTAAAGCATAATGAAATTTTACTGTAGGTTGTTAATGGTACCCCAAGCTAGTGGTAAGCATTTCTTTTTCAGATTTGCCACACATTTTGCTAACTTTCTCTAACTATGGAGAGAGATGGGGCGAAGACATGCAGCAAAGGCCGTGGGGATCGGGACTCGAACCCGCGACACGCTGACTGTTTTCTTTAGGTGCCCGGACCGCTAGGCCGGCCCGGGCCAGAGTATATAGTTATTTTAGGTCATACACTTTTGCTCGCTCCAATTAAGGATACTTGAGCTGTTCAAAAAATTGCAGATAAAAAAAGCTCATAGCATGTCGCCAATCAAATCATCACTATGTGGTATACACAAACACACAAAACTGGCCAATCAATTCAACACAAATGTGGAACACACAAACACACAAAGCTGGGCATAGGAGGGCGCCCCTCAAAAATAGATGAGCACGGACAAAGTTTCCTCTGTGCTGATTGGACTTGATGTCTTGTCTCCCTGACAACCAGCCAACCCCCTATAAAGCTTACATTTGGTAAAAGTAAAATATTCAGCGAATGGTCAGACTCAATTCCCATTGGCTTATCACCCGACGACAAAAATGGATGGTATAGTAGGATTATAGCATAATCAACATTTTTGCAATTTATAGACATCCTGGTTCTGTCTTTGTCCTAGCTGCTCTTTTCACCTCCATCTCTCTTGGCGTTTTTCACACCTTTAGCTTTGTTTTACAAATCTCGAAAAGAAAAGAAACAAGAATGACCTAATGTCATAATTGCCAGCTGCAGCAAGCCCTCGTTTATGAAGATCTATAATCAGTTTGTGTGTATGCAGCCAATACAGTTTCACGTTGCAGTGTTCAGAGTATGTAGCCAATACGGTTTCACGTTGCAGTGTTCAGAGTATGTAGCCAATACGGTTTCACGTTGCAGTGTTCAGAGTATGTAGCCAATAGCCAATACGGTTTCACGTTGCAGTGTTCAGAGTATGTAGCCAATACGGTTTCACGAGTATTGGTTTTATGCCGTTCAGACTATGGGTTTCATGGGTAAGTCTCCCATTGGCGTAGAGGCAGCCAATGATGAAAAAGTTTCCACTACGTTGCTACTATGGTCGTTATAGAGGTAGGTGAACATATTGTCCAGCCACTTTTCAAGCAGCTGGCAAAAAAAATGAAGAATGTTGGGATAGATGTTTTAACCCTTCACTTTAATCTGTCTCCAGATCTTGGAAACACAAATGTGTGTGTGGAGAAAAGTAGCACAGTGCACTTTTTCCTCTGAGGTTTCACTTATAATATACCTAGCGGGGCAAAACGGCTCAAACGTCCATCCATCATTTCCAGTTGTCAGTAAGATTACCTTGTAGGCTTAAACTCGACAGTGGCTGTAACTGTGACATCTTTCACTTTTCCCTGATTCATTCTGACACCCTATTATACTGATGTGACTCTGACATAGCCGCACACGAACCACCACGTTTATTCTTCGGTTTCCTGTACTCCAGAGGGAGGCGAGCCCCAACAGGAGCACACAATTAGTTCAGGAGCAACACGGGAGGAAATTAGGTCTCTAGTTCTGTCAGGGTGTCCTTATGTCTACCCTGAATACAAATAAAAAGTGAATTTGAGTTGAACTGCAAAATGGCACAGCATGTCTGACAATGTGCAAGACTAACTGTATATAAAATATGTTTGTAAATGACTTCTGAATTGAAATATGATGTAGAAATATACTGTATGTGTGAATCTACTCTGCATTGAAATTATAGATCTACTCTCTATTAAAAAAATCTGTATAATGTTATTTGTACCGTAGAAAATACAATCAGCCCAAAACAGGCTTCTTTGTAGGTTGTTAATCTGACTGGGTGTTTGAATGTGATTTTGTTTGAATTGTGTCAATTACAACAAGTGTGCATAATTGAGGGTGCAAATATCCATGGTTACCAATTTGTGCACCCGCTGTTATATTAGCAGAAAAAGTGTCTTTAAATGTTTGTTTTTTTAGCGCTATACACGAGGGTGTCCATATGTTTGCTAATGTGATGTCATGAGCAGTCTGTGGTGTTTGAGTCGGTGAGGCCTGCATTGTGTCCGTGACGTTATGTGTCAATATGTCCACCATTACACCATGAACTCCGTTGTGTTGCTCCATGTTGTGCACTGCTGTGGTCTGTCATGGCCAAAAAGGTTTGGGAACCGCTGCTTATATGGGATTATTAACAATCTGATACCAAAATAATAAACAAAATAAATATCACGTGACTCTGATCAAAAGTACAGAGAAAGATGTTGTGAAAGATGGATGTTTAACTTTAAGGTGGTATGCATAACGATCTCAAAGCTTAGGAGTAAGAACCAGTTGGTATCCATCACAGTGCCACACTATGCATACGTTGCATGTTTTCTTCGGTTCAGTCCGTTAAAATATGGAGATAAGAGGTTTCTGCCTGACAGCAACGACAAAATATGCAACCAAACATTTATAGATTGTTGTTCACTGTACTTCCGATGATGGATGGAATTAGTTCATTCACCACAGTGTCCAGCCATACCAAGAGAGAGAGAGACAGAGACAGAGACAGAGACAGAGACAGAGAGACAGAGACAGAGACAGAGACAGAGACAGAGACAGAGAGAGAGACAGAGACAGAGACAGAGACAGAGAGAGAGACAGAGACAGAGAGAGAGAGAGAGAGAGACAGAGAGACAGAGAGACAGAGACAGAGACAGAGAGTGAGACACAGAGAGAGACACAGAGACAGAGAGAGAGAGAGAGAGAGAGAGAGAGAGAGAGAGAGAGAGAGAGAGAGAGAGAGAGAGAGAGAGAGACAGAGAGACAGAGAGACAGAGAGACAGAGAGACAGAGACATAGACAGAGACAGAGACAGAGACAGAGACAGAGACAGAGACAGAGACAGAGACAGAGAGACAGAGACAGAGAGAGAGACAGAGAGAGAGACAGAGACAGAGACATAGAGTGAGACACAGAGAGAGACACAGAGACAGAGAGAGAGAGAGAGAGAGAGAGAGAGAGAGAGAGAGAGAGAGACAGAGAGACAGAGAGAGAGACAGAGACAGAGACAGAGACAGACAGAGACAGAGACAGAGACAGAGACAGAGACAGAGACAGAGACAGAGACAGAGACAGAGACAGAGACAGAGACAGAGACAGAGACAGACAGAGACAGAGACAGAGACAGAGACAGAGACAGAGACAGACAGAGAGAGAGAGACAGAGACAGGGGGGATTAGTTGGATGCAGAAGGAGCAGAAATGGTGTCAGTGTCTTGTTTATCCCCGGAGCAGATCTGTGCTTATCGGCTGTGAGTGTGACACACTGGGCTCTGTGCCAGCGCTGGAGGACATGCTGCGTTCAGCCGCACAGCAAGGTCCTGACAAGTGGAGCAGCACGAGGCAAACCACCAGAGAAGCAGACGGATTGGATGGATGGATGGATGGATGTCCAGAGTTCAGCTGGACTGGAGAGGTATAGGGGGGAAATTAGAACAGATAATGTCATCTCATCGTGGACAGACTGGAACTGAGAAGAATCGAGTAGGAAAACAGAGAGTAAAATAGAACAGAACTAGAAAAAGTGCCCTTCTGGGCACAGGTCTCCACCAGGTTATCCACAGATCCGTGCAGTTAGAGGTAAAAACACTTTTCGGCCAGGTATAGCGCCACCTTGAGGCTGAGTTGAAATTGTTCATGTGGCATTTTGTCCTCGGCCTAGTGGGAATGTGGGTGCACAATTTCACGGAAATCACGCGATGTGTTCATGATTTGCAGCATTTTGTTTGAAACTGAGCACTCCTGTGAACTTTGGTGAACTTTGGAAGCCAATCTTAACCAATCAGGATGGAGTGTGAGAAATCTGAAAGACCGGTTTGGTTGAATGGCTCTAGAGAGACTGTGTACCAATTTGCGTGATGTTTGGACAAAATCTGTAGGTGTGCTGTGCAAAAACCTGTTTTGCACAAAGCGGCCTCCTGGTGGCGCTATAACAGGCCGTTCTGGAAAGTTTGGGGCAGAGGTTCATCGTTGGCATCCAGGGAGTGTGTGTGCAAAATTTGGCATCGACCGGGTTAACGGTGGCCGAGATTAGCTGCTCACGGACGGACGGACACACACACACACACACACACACACACACACACACACACACACGGACGGACGGACGGAGTGCAAAACATACTCTCCCCCCATGCCTTCGGCCTGGTGGAGACAATAAAGTAGAATAGAATAGGATTCCTATTTATGGTGAATGTCACACACACACCGTGTATATGTTTGTATATTTGGCGACACCTCTGGTAGCTATGCGGTCATTGCAGTGTCTGTTAAAAAGCCATTTCCATGTGTGTAGTGTAGGGGGCAGACGCTCATGACTAACATACACTACTATTTTTGTATAGATTTATAGAAGAATGAAGTGTTCAAGCAGGTTCACGTGTTTATGGTCCTGTTCATTGGGATTTGTTGATTTAATGGAAGCCAAGGCATCATCAACATTTCATCCATCAGGGTTTGTGCGCACGTGTGTGTGCTTGTCTATGTGTGTGTATCCTGTGTGACCAATGTGTGTGTTCCAAATATCATTTAAAAGGATGCTGAGTCACACGATCAAAGAAGTTTAAACACTCATTCTTATTCATTATATTTTACACTAATAAATAAACACTAGTTGGGAGTACCGTATTTCATGAATCCCCACTGGTACCAACCAGTGTTTCTGGTAGCTTGCTAAGCCTCTCATCAATGGAGGTGTGTTTACAGTGGATTAGTTGATACTTGATAAAGGAGGCTGTAAGTGTCCTTTCTATGTCACGGCTGTGAACCCCATTGGAATAAGAATCACTTTGAGATGACGCAGGCCATGAGCCATAGAGTAAGACAGAGTCACGACAACTCCGCTCACTTCATGGGGCCAGGCCCTTCTACAAAACTTATATTGGCACAACCGGAAGTTTACAGAATGCATTGGAGTCTAATGGGCTCGCACGAGTACATGAACCATGTGACCAGGCTGTCTTCTGCCCCCTCAATGTCGTAACTCTGTCTTACTCTATGGCTCTGGCGCAGGCTACCGAGAAGCCTAAACAGAGACATTAACAGACATTAAGTTAAAGGCACAATATGTGATCATATTGTAAACAAAATAATAAGTGGCAATGGAGATATTAGTTGGTTGACCTGAGCTCTTGAAACAAGGTGTAACACTAAACATATTTTCTCCTTTTGCCCCGTTGTACATGTATATGTTTGTATTTGTTGATGACATGTATAGGCTATTATTGTGCAATTTTTATATCCTTACATGTTGATGAATTGATTACATAGGACCACAATGGAAACAAGTCGTCAGGTGAGCCTTAGGGCTGTATTTTGCTTTTTGCGTGTCTTAAGTACCAGGTCTTATTACCTAACTTGAGTAAACTAAAGACCTAGAGGCGTGATCAATGCCATTTGGCTATTCTGAGTGGCCAAAGAGCATTGATCACACCTCCAGGTCTTTAGTTTACTCAAGTTAGGTAATAAGACCTGGTACTTAAGAAACGCAAAATAATGTCTTACTGTACCACGTGCTATCAGTAATAAAGTATAAACACCATAAGCATTTTAATCTGTTAGATCTCTACCCATTCTGTTTTACTATTCAATTCAATTCAATTCAATTCAATTCAATTCAATTCAATTCAATTCAATTCAGGTCAGTTCAATTTAAATGTGCTTACTTGACCATGATGCACATCAGTACTTATTTCTGAAGCTAAGTTACCACATTCAAATTGAAATGACATTCAAATAACAATTGCCCAAACAATATATACTCTGACTCTCTCTCTCAGATGATATAGCAGCATGTGTACAAACAGTCCATGCATACTGCATATTGTTTTCCTCTGTCTCTATCCCACTCTCATTAATCTTCTACCCTGTCTATCTGTTACCTTCACAGCTCTCTATCCTTCCCTTCACTCTCTCTCTCTCCTGCGCCCACGGTGAGTCAGCCCGGCCTGTCTGTCAGCCGCGCCAAAGGCGACAGCAAGTCTCCACACCGTAAACCGATCCACCCGGCCGAGAGAGAGAGAGAAGGCGAGAGAGGGAGAGAAGGAGAGAGAGGGGGAGAGAAGGAGAGAGAGAGAGAGAGAGAGAGAGAGAGAGAGAGAGAGAGCAGGCAGGCCAAGTCAAGGAGTATTCTTGATACTGATCTTACCTCTAAAACCAAAAGTCTTAACAAAGCCTTGTCTGTTTTGCTGCCATGTCTCTTCTCTCCTGCCCACCAATGCTTAATGTTTTCTTTCTTTCTTTCTTTCTTTCTTTCTTGCTTGTCAGAAATAAAACCAACCAATTCAACCAATTGTGTAGCCTTGATAAACAGAAATGCCTCTTGGTAGTTCTCTCTCAGTGTGTGTGCGCAACACTCTTTCTCACTGACTCGAACATACCTATTTCTTTCAATTCTCTCTTTCCCACATACCTCCGTCTCCCTCTTGCCTATACATACCTCCACCCCTTTCCCATACCTCTTTCTCACACACACACACACACACACACACACACACACACACACACACAAAGCTCCATTGAGGGGCAGGTATCCAGTGTTGTTTGAGGTGACTTGGAGCTAATTGGTTCGTTCTGATGTTTCATAAGAGGCTGTTAGCATCCAACGGACGGATCTGCTTGTTTAACACAGATAGATTACACTCAACACCACACACACACACACACACACACACACACACACACACACACACACACACACACACACACACACACACACACACACACACACACACACACACACACACACACACACACACACACACACACACACACACACACACACACACACACACACACAACTTTATTAGGTGCACACCACACAGGTAGGTTTACCTAATAACGTTCAGAGATGCTGTTTTTCACATGGCTGTTGTACTGAGCTGTTATCATGTTAGCTTTAAGTAGTCTAGTAGTCATTGTCCTCTGACCTATGTCATTATTTCCACCAGGAGATCATGTTTTCGTGTGTGTGTGTGTGTGTGTGTGCGTGTGTCTGTTTCGTGCACGTCAGACTATCTGTACGACTCGTGTATGTGTGCACAAAGCCAATTTGCTGACAGCGGGCCAAGGACCTCAATTCTCAAATTGACAGATTATTTTTTAATTACATAAAACCCAGGACCTCCAACATACAGTAGGTGACATTGTGGTGCCTGGCTCTCAACCTACCACCAACTTAAAGTGAATACCTGGGCTGGCAGCAGTGTTGTTTTTGACAGCAAATATTGATTTTAGTTTTAGTCATTGTCTCTTGAATCGAGAGAATAGTTTTAGTCTAAACTAGTCTAATCATAAGATTTTAGTCGACAACGCGTCGCAGCAGATCGGCTATTTTCAGCATGCAGCCAAGTGTTAAATGACTTATACTTTATCTCTTCTCCACTAGTCCCTTCCTAACATTTTAGTCTAGTTTTTATTTGTTGACGATTGTCAGTATATTTACTCTTATTTTTTGTCATCATAGCTAAGTTTTCATTTAGTTTCCATAAAATTTTCGTCAGTGGAAAAAGGTAGTCGACGAACATTTTTCGTCTTACAAATCAACACTGGCTGGCAGCCTTTAATACTCAGCTGGAGCAATTAGTTTAAACTCTGGACTCAACCATGTCAAAGGGTAGAATAACAAATACATAAATAATAAATATACAATACTATACATAAATGAACTCTCATAAAATATATTAAAACTCCAGGAACTACACCTGTCGGCTAATGATTCTCCCTACATCATTACACTACAACAGGGGTGCCCACACTTTTTGTCTCCACCAGGCCGAAGGCATGTGGGGAGAGTATGTTTTGCACTCCGTCCGTCCGTTTGTGTGTCCGTCCGTGTGTCCGTCCGTGTGTCCGTCCGTGTGTCCGTGACCAGCTAATCTCGGCCACCGTTAACCCGGTCGATGCCAAATTTTGCACACACACTCCCTGGATGCCAACGATGAACCTCTGCCCCAAACTTTCCAGAACGGCCTGTTATAGCGCCACCAAGAGGCCGCTAAGCTAATCTCGGCCACCGTTAACCCGCTCGATGCCACATTTTGCACACACACTCCCTGGATGCCAACGATGAACCTCTGCCCCAAACTTTCCACAACGGCCTGTTATAGCGCCACCAGGAGGCCGCTTTGTGCAAAACAAGTTTTTGCACAGTACACCTACAGATTTTGTCCAAACATCACGCAAATTGGTACACAGTCTCTCTAGAGCCGTTCAACGAAACGGGTCTTTCAGATTTATCAGACTCCATCCTGATTGGTTAAGATTGGCTTCCAAAGTTCACAGGAGTGCTCAGTTTCAAACAAAATGCTGCAAATCATGAACACATCGCGTGATTTCCGTGAAATTGTGCACCCACATTCCCACTAGGCCGAGGACGAAATGCCACATGAACAATTTCAACTCAGCCTCAAGGTGGCGCTATAACTGGCCAAAAAGTGTTTTTACCTCTAACTGCACGGATCTGTGGATAACCTGGTGGAGACCTGTGCCCGGAAGGGCACTTTTTCTAGTTTGACTTGAGAGCTACTTTCATAATGACCAGCTCAACAAGATCTACCCAATGAAAACATTATAATAGCATTGCTGAAAATTGCTTTGGAATAGCGGCGCTGGCATTACATTTAAGAAAAATGCACTAGGAATGGGAAATGGGAGAATGTTTTTGGAGTTTTTTGTATTTCATTTGTAATCTACCGACATTTGCGCACAGCAACACTCAAAGCACAAAGTATTGCATTATGGGTTTGAGCTGACATGGGCCCGTTTTTATGTCAGTCAATCAAGTCAACTTAATTCAAATGGCAGATGCCAAAAATAGTTTTTAGATTTAAATTAAATATTATTTAGGGGCGTGTCCTGTGATCTACCTGCACAGCCATTGTGATCTACTGGTAGATCGCGATCTACCTTTTGGGCACCCCTGCACTACAACAACAATATCCTTAGCAACTCTAAACACCATTTACAACACCCCCCCACCCCCACTTAAAACTATTTTTTCTCCCTGGCTTTAAATTATGTTTGGCTAAATTAACTTAATTGTGTAATACCCGTCTTTGCTCCGTTGTTATGCTATTTGTGTTTAGGACCAATCCATGCACTTTGACACTCGTATAAAATCAGTTAGCCGGACATGCTTTTTTCACCTCAGAAACATCGCCAAGCTTGGAGCAATAGTCTCACACACGGAACTAGAACAAATTATCCACGCATTTGTTTCCTCACGGCTGGACTATTGCAACTCTCTTTTCACCTGTATAAATAAAACTACCATGTACCGCCTTCGAATGATTCAAAATGCTGCAGCCAGACTACTCACTAGGTCCAGCAGATTCTGCCACATCACTCCAATCCTGGCCTCCTTGCATTGGATTCCGGTGAACTTCAGGGTCCAGTTCAAGGTACTTGTGCTCACCTTCAGAGCGATGCAAGGTCAGGCCCCAGGCTACTTGATTGGCCTGGTGCCTCGTTATGTGCCCAGAAGGGCCCTTAGGTCTGCAGAACAGGGTCTGTTAAACAAGGTGACAAATCATTCCAGGCCGTAGCGGCCACACTTTGGAATGCTCTTCCACTAGCGCCGAGATTTGCACCCTCTGTGGGCATTTAAAAAAATCGCCTCAATTTCTTTATTTTTAAACAAGCATTTGTGGATGGTTCATAACCTAAGTTACCTTTTGTTTTATGATGTATTTATGATGCTCCTATTGTCGTCTTGTTTGAGCTGAATTGTACAGCAGGTGCTATATAAATAAAATTTACTTACTTACTTTCTTGTATGCTTATTTTTATGATCTTGTACATCACTTTGTTTGACCTTTGGTCTTAGAAAATGTGATATAGAAATAAAGTTTGATTTGATTTATAGTTTATGTAACTCATTCATGGGAAGCTCTTTTATACCTTGTATAAACTTGACAATAAAGTCAAGTTTAAGTTGAACTTAGTCCAAACTACCTTAAGTCAGTCTTATCCACTTTTAGACAGGGCTTAGAGTGCAAATCACCATACACCGGACGTGATATATGTGTTGTATGAGCTCTTAACAGGTATTGTAACATTGCGTTTGTCCTAGTGATAACAACATGCCGCACAATCTCTCTTATGTGTTCACTGTCCAACGATTTGTCTCTATAGAGCCTAGTCTACTCTGGTTGCACCATGATGATGTAATCAGAGTCCTTTATTATATCCCTTCCCAAAAACATATTGTCATTGCATGCCCCAGACACAGACAGACATGCCTCCTAGCAGAGATTTGCGTTCTACCGAGTGCTTTCTTTCTAGTTAACAAGGTGTTTTCTCCCACAGACCTTCTACTGGCTGGAAGGCCTATTGTTTATCACATTGTTCTGTGTAAACTAAGACTGAAAACCCCAGGAGAGAAGCTGGAAGCAGCACGTCTGGCTCCAACAATCAGACAACATTCAAAGTGGCTTAGATCCGTGCTTCTCAACATGGGGTCCGGTGGACCCCCAGGGGTCGTTGAGGGGGTTCCAGGAAGTCCCCAGCTAAATTACTGATCCAAATGGCAAGTATTTCCTATACAGCTTTACGTCCAAAAATCTGAACTAACCCGGACGTGAGTTAAAATAAATGGACATCAATGATGGCAGGCTGGGCTTTTTTGATTAAATATTCTTTACTCATACTGACCATGATACTGACATGATACTGACATGATACTGACCATGATACTGACATGATACTGACCATGATACTGACCTGATACTGACCATGATACTGACAGGATACTGACATGATACTGACCATGATACTGATACTGACCATGATACTGACATGATACTGACCATGATATTGTCATGATACTGACCATGATACTGACCATGATACTGACATGATACTGACCATGATACTGACCATGATACTGACATTTTACTGTCACGATACTGACATGATACTGACATGATACTGACCAATGATACTGACATGATACTGACCAATGATACTGACATGATGCTGACCTTGATACTGACATGATACTGACCATGATACTGACATGATACTGACCATGATACTGACATGATACTGACCAATGATACTGACATGTATACTGACATTTTACTGTCATGATACTGACCACGATACTGACAAGTCATGATACCGATATATTTTAAACTGTGGCGATAACAGTTCATTAAGTCCATGATGTCAACATGTATGGCTTTCTACATCAGTAACAGTTGGAGGACCAATGTGACATCCAGGTGGGTCATGGCACTCGCCAATGCCCAAAATCAGAGCTCATAGCCGGCTAAAAGACGTTCATCTGAACAGCGTCTGGAGGTCAAACTCTAGCGAGTTTCAACCCCGCCTCATAGCTGTGATTGGTTGAGATGCGGACAGTCACATTCCATTGGGAAATACGTAACGATAAAGAGATGAAATCCTCTCAAAAATAGATTAACAATCAAAATACCATTTCAGTTCATTTTAACACTATCATTTTCCACTTTCTCATTTCCTTATTTCACTGTTTCTCTTTACTTCCTTGTAGTTTTCGTCTTTCCTTGTTTCCATCTCTCAAGATTGTGTTTGCATGCGTGCGGACGAGCGTGCGTGCGTGTGGGTGGGTGTTTGTGCGTGTGCGAGTGTGGGTGTTTTTCAGGTTCCCAGGTAACAGCTCCGCCTGATCATATTTCATAAGGCAAGATGAGTGAGCCAATTGTCACATTGTGACATCATCTGTTGTGTTTTTATTTACTGTAAGTGAGAAACAGAGAGGGGGGGGGGGGGGTGAAGGCAGGGAGATGGCAAACAAAGACTGTTAGTTGATAACTATAGAACTGTAAGGCGTTCACCCATAGAGATGTTTAATTAAGCAGTATCACATGAGAGGGAGTGCTGTTGCCCTGCATACGAGCGTGGCTGTGATTCCGGGCATCACGGTCACAGGCAGAGTGTAACGCTCCATAGGGTGGGCGTTTGGAGACCCCGGCAGCTTACATCTACTTTATACTTTGGTTGCGCGCATGTGCCGCGCACGGAAAATAGCAGATCCACAAGCCCACAGCGCTTCGCTCCTCACCACATCGAACCTGCGGGACTTTCTGTTTTCCAGGTGGCCTCAGTCTTTACCCATTGACCTGTGGCTGCTCTGATTGCAAGGCTCCATTGCTACTGTTTTACTTTACAGGCACCCCTTTGTTTTCCTTTATGTTAATTGTGTTGCTGTTGCTACAGATACAGATATTTTATAGAAGCAGAAGATCCTACATACAGGCCGACTCACTGTAAAAAGTCAAATAGGGCCCAGGCCGTAGCGTAACGGTCTGGGCACCGGACTGGTGATCCAGTCGCAGTGTGCCGCGGGTTCGACTTCCGGACCCGACACGGCCTTTACTGCATGTCATCCCCCCATCTCTCTCCCGTTTCCTGTCAGCCTACTGTCTGTCCCTTCAAAAATCAATAAAAGGCGTAAGCCGCAAAAAAAAAAATCTTAAAAAAAAAAAAAAAAAAAAAAAAAATATCAAATAGAAAAATGTGCACACACACTCACTCACACTAATAATTTACCACCAGAGTTTAGAAATGAACGCGCGCGCACACACGGCACGGGAGGGGCGGCACCTGCCGGGGGGTGGGGGGATTATCGTCTTATTGCTTTACTTCTTCTTGAGTAAAAGAAACAACAGTACTTCTTCCACCACTATACGTAAATACTCCGGCTCAGACAGAGCCCCGGCTGGCCGCGAGTGTCCCACACAGGAGGGTTTCCTTCACACGGTGACAGCACATTTACAACTAAATGAGAAGATAATGGGACCTGAGCTGCTGCTATAAACAGGAGCTGTGATCAACCAGAGGCTACACTCACACACCCCTGAGAAAACATGTATTCTCGAGGTGTAGGTTGTTAGCAGAGCTACGGTACAGTAGCAGTTGGGGTCCGATCCCAGTGGGCGCTGAAACAATAGTCCCGCCCTCCCTGGGGAGCTGTGTTAATGATAGGAGCCACACAGCTGTCAGTCATCCAGCTGTGCCCAACCACACCTGCCCACCCTCCCCTTTGCCAGGAAACAAACAAATAAACACACCCAAACTACCATCCATCCATCTCTCCATCGAGTGAGTGAGTGAGTGACTGACTGACATTTACTCTTCTAGGCCGGTCCCCAGGAGCGCAGAGGGCAATTCATAACTGGAGGTGTCCGATTTGGGGGTCGCGCACACAACTTTTCAATGCAATGCAAAACAGCCGCACACCACAGCCAGCCATCCTCACCTGATTGAGATGTCTTGACTGTGGCTTGAGAGCACAAGCAGCTATAACAGTGAACACAACCACCCTAAAGACTAATCATTGTGTATATTCCTGCACTATACCTGCATCGAGTGATCTTGGTACATAGAAGTTGATCTATTGAAGATCCTGACCTTCAATGTACATAATCTTTGTTTTGATTGTATTGCTGTATTGTTGTATTGTTCGTTCTGCTTTGGCAATGTAAACGTATGTTTTCTCATGCCAATAAAGCCCTTTGAATTGAATTGAATTGAATTGTCTGCTTACTGCATAAATGCTGAGACATTGTCTTCTACCATTGACGACTGACAAAGTAGGCTACTCAACTTCATGATAGGGAATCTCAACTGTTCACTCTTTGTTTTCAATAGTTTTCAATAATAAATATATTTGTAATTGCAATCACTGTACGTGTCAGGCAGCAACCTCTTATCTCCATAATATTTAAACGTATGCCCCCCCCTATAAATTAATGTAAATTAATTAACTGTAGTGTCACACAAAATTATTTTTGAATTTGAATCCTGAAAAGTAACAGTTTTGAAATATGAGGTTTCCACCCAAAAGAAACCATAGCATACAGCCTACGACGGTATGCTCATGTCATACAACATATACTGTATGTCTGTCGGCATGTGTCCGTCTGTGCCCGTGTGCATGAATCAGTGTGTGTGTGTGTGTGTTTACTTGTTTTAACATGTTTAACTCGCTGCAGAATCCCTATGTTTACCCACAAAGCCTTGCTTCCCAAAACAATCACAACATGAGCTGTTATAAAAGAGAGCGAGAGACAGACAGACAGAGAGAGAGAGAGAGAGAGAGGTGGAGAAAGGGAGAGCGGGAGAGATGTTGAGAGCAGCGGAGTGACTACATGTATAAATATAACTGTTACATTTGTTATTGTTTCTGCTCTCTGCTTCCCTCCCACCCCCTTCAAAGCTCTGCTCACGCACACGCACACGCACACACGCACACACACACACACACACACACACACACACACACACACACACACACACACACACACACACACACACACACAGCTGTTTGTTTCACCCATGCTGTGTATTTAGCTCAGTAATTAACGTTCATAAGATTGTGTGTTGTGTATATTGTGCCGGGTGTTGACAGTGTGTTCATTTATGTGTGTAGCATAGTGTAGTGTACATCGTCAGTGTGAGTTTCGAGGTTGGACTGAAATTATCTGAAAATATTCCAGGTATTGTCTTAATACAAATATGTCATCGTTGATTCGTTACCCATAGTGTGTTCCAGTGGTTCTCAACCTGTGGGCTATAAGTAGCCCACCAAAAACTGGCAAAACCACCAAGACTTTAATAAATATAACAAATATTATTTCTTTTTCATTGTGATACTGCTATATAGGAACGTAACTGTCTCCATGTGCCACATGACGCCTTATGACGCCTCCCCCTTAAAGGTATACTACGTTAGTTTCCAATACATTGTTTGAGCATAATATGCTATATGGAAATACACACTGCCCAGTGCCCACCCACCTGACCACTCAACAGGCTGCTGCGTTGTGTGGTCAGATGGGTGGGCCGCAAACACTGGTATATACTAACCCTAAAGTATAGTAGCATCTATATCCGGATACGACACCGATAGCAAACGATATCAAGCAATACCGACATATGTGGTTTTCCCAACAAAAAAAATAAATCTGTGAGAACTTTACATTAATTAAAACAGATGAATTAAAACCAATAACGTTATTTTCCCCGATACATTTTTATGCAAATATGGGCCGGTAATATCGGGAGGCCAATAATATGGGACATCCCTAGTAGCATATCATTTTTTGGGGTTGACATGAAATAGTTTGAAAACCACTGATAGATACACAGGTTTTTCCAGAGAACTGTCATGATTTAGAAGACACTTTGTAGAATCTGGTCTCAGTCCATTGTTATGCTTTAGCTATTGAAAAATAGCAGATCTACAAGCTCATATCGCGCCACCGAGTGGCGCGATACGAGCTTGTAGGTCTGCTATTTTTGAATAATCGAAGAACGACTGACATTTTTAGAATCTGATCTCAGGTCAGAATGGGTTGATCAGACCAGTGTGTGTCCAGTGGAAACCTCGTATGAATCTGATCTCAGGTCAGAATGGGTTAAAGCACCAACACTGCCACGCCCACCACAAGTGCCTCTGACTCCATTGTGTTTATCAATTACTGATCGATTGTGAAATCCAAGACAAAAGGCACGTGGCAAACGAGCATTTTAGTTTCTATTCTGTGCATGCAAAAAAAAAGTATTATTTCTCAGTGATTAGGGGTGATGCGATGTCGGTCTTATTGGCTAAGTGTACAGTATGAAGATCATTATGTGTGGTTGCGGTTCTGTGTGTGATAACATCAAGGCTCTGCACTTCTCTTTGTGTTTCCCAACATAGGCTCCAAGTTTACAGACATGAAGCCTTCTGTTACTCCACCTCACCTCTCCTGGGTGTGTGTGTGTGAGTGTGTGTGTGTGTGTGTGTGTGTGTGTGTGTGTGTAGTACTGCCAATGCCATATTAATACTTCTCATCATGTTGTTTTTCTGTTTCTTTCTGTGTTTGTATACAGAATGTGTGTGTGTGTGTGTGTGTGTGTGTGTGTGTGTGTGTGGTAACCCAGGAGACCAGTCTGTTTGTCGTCATGACGATCAGGGGAATTTGATCGCTCTCTAGCAATCTGTTACATTTTTCTCTTCTCTTCTTTGTTCACTATAATATCTCTCTCTCTCTCTCTCTCTCTCTCTCTCTCTTATAAATATTTATTTGCTCATCAAGATTCCACACAAAGCAGTAATGATTACTTTCAGACTACAGCGCTTTTTTCATAATTCACGCCATACTTTTAACAATCAATTCATTATGACTTGATGTGATGAGTACAAACTCAATAGAGCAGCACTTCTTCAGCTCCCTTCTACATGCGTGGCCTCAAGCTCACAACGAGTCGCGATGCAAACACACAAACAAACATAAAATCACACATGTGTGAAGTGAGCGGTGCAACTGTACCGTGTGGGGGTCCCCGGGGGGGTCCCGCAACATCCATATCCACATCCAATAAGACATTTATATTCCTTTTTCTCACCGAGATGTGGTTGAAATGCAATGATAATGTTGCAATGAATGCATTGTGTCCCACTAACTGCAAATATATCAGCGACCCCAGGCCCTCTGGCAAAGGTGGTGGTTTAGCTGCTGTTCTCAAACTACAGTTTAATTGCCGTTCTGTGGTTGTTGGTGCTTTTAACACCTTTGAGGTGCATATCTTCAGGATTGGCATATCAAATCCTTTTTATTCCATTTTGATCTACCGCGTACCTGGTCCAAACAATGGGCTTTTTAACAGAGTCAATTAATAATTCTTTGTGATTTCAACATACATGTTGACCTGGAGGCTGACAAGCTTGCTGTTGACTTCCTACACCTAACGGAGTCTTTTAATTGAATTCAGCATGTAACTGGTCCCACGCACACGCATGGTCATATACACTGGACTTAGTTTTTACCTTGGGTCTAAACCTCAGTGTCCTTGTTATTGATGTGTTTGTATCTGACCATAAGGCCATTTCTTTTAATATTGTTTTTGATGTTGACACTAAACTCACTAAACGCAACATCCGTTCACGCACTCTCAACAGCCACTCTGCAAAAAAAATCACAGATATTTTCAGTGATTATTTCAATTATGTTTTTGTTGATTTCTATGTACTGTTCTGTTTTTATCTATTTCTAGGTACTGTCTTTGCTGCTCTGTTTCTTATTTAATTGTTGGTTTATCTTCGATTGTGATGCTCTTGTTTTATTCCTATTATTTTATTGTACAGCACCTTGTAACAACTGTTTTGAAAGGCGCTTTATACATAAAATGACCTTACCTTACCATCCAGACCCCCAGGAACGTGCCCAGGGGGGCGGTCCGGTTCCGGCGAGACGTGCGTTTTTTTTTTTCTGTACTCGCAGAGAAGTGGAGGGGCGACAACGCAATCGTAGTTACGTATAGGTGCGATCCCGCGCGCTCGTTTCGTGCACACGCCCGCAACTGACCAGACCTGGATTCTGGATTCTGTTTAGCTTTTTTTACGCTTGCGTTAAGTCACATCCCTCAGGAGCAGACCAGGAGCAGACCAGGAGCAGACCTGTCGTTGATCCAGGCGACAACGTCTCTGTTAATCGATGCCCGTTTGAAAGGCCCTTTACAGTGTAGAACGGTTTATAACGCCAAATAGAGAATGATCAATGTTCATCTTCAATAGAAGTGCCATATAGGCCTACCAATACAAATACACTGCAGGTGTTCATCATGAATTACATTTAAACCATGTACTTTGTTGACTGGGGTCCCTCATGGGCCAATACTTTTCTCTTTTCTCTCTACTAATATCTTTGCCGAAAATAGCCGAGCTTGTTGATCAGCAATTTTTTGGCAAACGTGACTATTTTTGACAGAGTGTTTGTTTGCAACTATGACATGCCAAGAATAGGGACTAGGGTTATTGCGGTTAATACTTTTGACTAGTGTATAAGAACATCTCTTCTTGCCCTCCTCTATGACTATGACTATGACTCACACACACACACACACACACACACACACACACACACACACACACACACACACACACACACACACACACACACACACACACACACACACACACACACACACACACACAGCACCAATCACAGTACACCTGTGTTGTCACAGTGACCATCTCCAGCCAGCCAAACACTTACCTCGTTCTGACAGTGGGAGTTGGCTAAACAACTGGCTACCATGCTGTGCCTGTGTGTACAGTTTGTGTGTGTGTGTGTGTGTGTGTGTGTGTGTGTGTGTGTGTGTGTGTGTGTGTGTGTGTGTGTGCGTGCGTGCGTGAGTGAGTGCATGTGCGTGTGTGTGTGTGTGTGTGTGTGTGTACTTTCATCAATCGTGTAATCAATGTTTGGCCTCAGAAACACACCAATAAATCTCTGTCTGTCTTCCTGTCCCCCTCGCTCTCTCCCTCTGTCTCCCTCCCTCTAGTCAGTCAGTCAGTCAGTCAGTCAGTCAGTCAGTCAGTCTCTCAGTCTGTCTGTCTGTCTGTCTGTCTGTCTGTCTGTCTGTCGCTCTCTCTCTCTCTCTCTCTCTCTCTCTCTCTCTCACTCCCCCCCCACCCCCCACCCAGATTGGGTCTCCAGCATTTGGGACAGCTCCTGGCTCCTTTCACCACAACAGGGAATCAGATCGATCAGTGTCTGACAGTCAGCCAATACCATTACCTGTTACACACACACACACACACACACACACACACACACACACACACACACACACGGACGCACGCACGCACGCATGCGTGCTGCGTGTGGTATTGAAATGGTGAGAGGATGAGATGGAGAAATGTTTGACCAAATAATTACAATGTGAGCAATCATATTCATCTTTTATGTATGTAGTAGAAGAAGAAAAGATGGTGTGTATGTGTGTGTGTGTGTGTGTGTGTGTGTGTGTGTAGGGCTGTCAGAGAAATAAAGACAAGAAAAATAAAGAGACAAGGGGTGGAAGAGGGAAGGTTAGCACAGAGATCTTTTTGATCTCTGTTAAAGGTTAAAGGTTAAGGTTAAGGTTAAAACAGAGATCTTTCTGAGAGGGAAGGTTAGGACAGAGAAATTTCTGCAAGTCTAAAAGAGATGAATCTATCAGCTTTAAATGGCTCTTATTGATAAAGGACGACTTCACCACTTTTTTACCTATCTTCATATCCTCACTAACGTTCATGATAAAATAGCAAAAAATAAATAATCAAAAAATTAAGTTAAGTAATAAGACCTGGTACACGCAAAATACAGACCATAGTCTCTGGACCGATTGAAGTGATACGGATCACTGCAATGTGAAAGCACTGAATACAGTTGAATGAAGTGTACTAGGATACGGATCACTGCAATAGGCCGTTTCGCGGATACAGCCATCTTGAAAAGAACGCGGTGGATTGTGGGTAGGCGCGGAGCATTGTGGGCCGAAAAGGGACCAGGAAGTATCTTGCCCGCTGTGTTTACTATTGCGCTTCTGAACTTCTCCGTGATTTTCTAATATTAAAGTATTTTTTGATAAACATAACAATAGGTGGACCACACCGATGTGCTGTTTACATGTGCAACAATAATCGGCGATATAAAGCCAAGTAAGTGGAAATTCATATATCTGTAGAATTGTCGCTAGAAAGTGTGCCGTTATCTTAAGGCTACTGCCTCACTCTGTCAGCTTGCTACTGCTAATAATAAAGTCTGTTATGTCCCTTAGTTTTTATTTGTATTTATTTTGCATGCATCGTATTAGTCCTATTGTTGTTCTTTTTTGCTATGGTCAACATTTAAGAAGTTCATGTAGTATATAAGCATATAATAATGTAATCCAACATGTGGGATTGACAGGCAATCTAAAAACATAGGCTACTGAAATCAATGTTACTTTAATGTACACACTTTAATTTCAGTTCTGTATTTCTGTTGTTTTAGGTGGTTAATCTAAGCATCTATCTCAGAAGACAACAGAAAATAAAGAAGAAGGACAGCGGCCGTCACTGCAACAACAAGAATACAACCATTTTAGCTTATGCATGTATTTGTAAAGAAACAATTTTAGTATTTCTTAATGGTGAACATTTATTCTAAACAAAGTTAAAACCCTGGCACACATATATATATATATATATATATATATATATATATATATATATAGCATATGTGTTGTGAACATGAGCCTTGGTGTATTGCAAACAAACAGATTTAACAGATTGAAAGAGCCTATTTATTTACTTGGGTGGATGTGAGCTGTACTATTCACATGTAATTCTGTAAAAGTAGTGCATATAAGGTCATAAGGATGGTGTTCCATTGTCATTAAAGTCATTGTTTTGTCCGAAAAGTAGTGTCTAATTGGTCAATTAATTATTCTATAGCTTTACATTCCTATATGAAGTGACTTTGTCCACGTGTGAAACAAATGTGTGAAACCCAGTGAAGATGTGGGGGCTGGATATTATGCATTGCATAATTTATGTATCACCCTGTCTATGCTTGTCTCCTCAAATGGAACACTCAATCAAACTGCTATTGGATGCTAAGTTCTATATATTACATTAGTGAAATTCCCTAAGACACTAACATCTATTTTTGAATGGTAATAATGTGTTTAAAATTATATTTTATGTCTAGACAAATTATTGTTCACATTTTGGAGAAAAAAACATGCACCGGTAACTCTATGACACCGGTACGTTGCATTTTGGGAATGCGCAAAGCATCCTGGTTGGAAAAGGCACCAGCGCGCACCTCCTCTTTCACCCTGCTTTCAAAGATGACAGACGTTCAGGATAGTTTTAGTCATTTAACTGTTCCTCAGTTAAAACAATATTTGTCAGATCGTGACATTGTTGTCTCGAATGCACTCAAAAAAGATTTATTAGCCCGTTGTCGTGCCGCATCTTTTTTAAATCTGCAACCTAAGCTTTCACCAAAAGAATATTCAGCAGAAATTGAGAACCAGAGACGGACGAAACTTATTTTGGATGGGGGCATAATTTCCCTCCCCGATCCTGATACCCTCCATGACGGCTGGGAAGACAGCCCAGCAAGCTATCCACACTTGTTACAGGGTGGTGTAGAAACCTACCTTGATAAAAGTAAGTAATTAAAAGTAAGCAAATGAATAATAATAGGCGTGTGGGGGGGGGGGGGGGGGCGGGGGGCGTAGGTGCCGCGCGTGTATGGGGGGGTGTAGGTAGTCTGTGTGTGTGTGTGTGTGTGTATGGGGGGGGGGGGGGGGGGTAGGTAGGCGTCTGTGTGTGGACATAGGAGATAGATAGATATTAGCCCTATGTCATCTATATGATTTATTAATGTATGTAAAGGTGGACCCTCTTGTAAACAAGTGTAATGCTTAATTGGGTCGTCCACTCACAGTTGCAGTCTTTGTATTGAGTTTGTGCTTGAAATGTACTGTAATTCTGCAAACTGTTAATAAATGTATCAACAGTTCAATAATATATGTTTTATTCTCTCAGAAAACCGTGCAATTGGCATATCAACTGGTGGTGCTGAGGCTTTGAGAGATGGAAAGTCGCTTCATCTATCAGATCATGTACAGAATGTACAATATAATGGCATAGGTGAAAACGTGCCATATTGTTTCCTGAGGGCCACAGTTATTAGGGAAACCAACATCTCTAAGGCACCCTATCAATGCTGGATGATTGTCCACAAGTCTAAGGCATTGCTAGTGGAAGCCTTCTGCTCCTGTCCTGCAGGGTATGACCCTTCTTATTTAATTTAAATATAGATGCAACTACAGTTTTCCACAAACTAGTTTAAAAGTATTTTGACCAAGCCACCCTAATTCATACTCTGTGTCCTCTCATAATACAAAGGTTACGCGGCACATGCAAACATGTGGCATCCCTTTGTCATCTGGTAATTGAGAAAGTGGCACGAGGAGAGAACTCAACCGTGACTCAAAACAGACAAAGTTGGCATGCGCCATCCAAGAAGCTCCACAGTGCACAGTTCCTGGAAAACATTCACATTCAAAAAGTTAAAGGTATGTGTACTGTACAGTAATAATTTAATTGATCATTTATTTTGTTTAGGTGGCTGTCATTTTCTGTGTTTTTCCATTCTTCCCTTCTATCTGTGATACAGAAATGTACACAAATAACTAAGTCCATTTCATATTGCTGTCCACTAATTACATCAAAGTCTAGCTCTTGTATATGTGAAGCCTCAAGGCCCTATATTCACTTAAGCCTGCCAAATCATATTACCTAAGACCAGTTTTTAATTTGCCAATTTCAGGAAACTGTGTCATTGAGGAGACAGTGTGTCGGTCTCGGAGGTTTCAGTATGACCCTCGTGCACTACCTCACAGAACCCCAAAAAGTATCCATGACATGGACCTTGATGGGCTCAGGGAAGCTACGAATGGAAGTGCTGCGATTTTATGCTACCTACCAGTTGCCCCTGATCCAGCACATACATTCCCTGATGTAAGGGACTGTGGGGTAGTACATTTTGAGGAGGCTATGGAACAGGAGACAGTACTACAGCAAGTGAATGCTGCTCTTCCCCCCACTCTCACAGCCCTAGCAGCAACACACAACACTTCCCCAGATGAGTTTTACCATGCAGCTGTAGAACCACTGAACCCAGATTGTGTTTTAGCTGTGTCTGAATACACAGCTGATCAGGCAAACTCTGAAGACTGGCGTGAATACAGAGTTGGGCGTGTTACAGCCAGCAAAGTACATTCAGTTTTAACCAAAGTGAAGCATGATGGAGAAATAAGCAGCAAGAACACTTCTTTGCTGAAAGAAATAATGAACTACATGCCACCAGCTCATTCACCAGCAATCCATTGGGGCAATTATAATGAAAAATCTGCTGTGCTCAACTTTGAGAAGCTGAACCGACGCAAACACAAAGGCATGAAAACAGTCCCATGTGGGCTTATTCTCTACGGCCAGCTTCCCATAATGGCAGCATCACCAGATGCTCTTGTGACCTGCAAGTGCTGTGGCACTCGGCCTCTTGAGGTGAAGAACCCGTTCAAACATCGGGCTCTCAGTATCTCAAAGTTTGCTGAGCAGCCAGATTCATGCCTTCATGTGACATCAGCAGGTATGGTCAAGACACACCTACCTATACATAGTACCTACCTAACCTACCTACCCACACACACACACACACACACACACACACACTGTGCATTCATGTATATTACTCTTCTCTACCAACAGGTGAAATAAAGTTGAAGGCAATGCATCCTTACTACTTTCAAGTCCAAATGCAGATGCTTGTCACCAGTGCAGATGTGGGATATTTCTTTCTGCAAACTGCTTCCCCATACAACCGACACCACTCAGAAGAAATCTGCTTTGACCCCTTGCTGGTGGAGGAGATTATACAAAAGTCGACACATTTTTTCCAGTCTATCATACAACCAGAGTTACTGGGAGGAGGGTTGAAATGCACAATGGAGAAAGGTGTGGATGGGGTGGCAAGTACAGCAGGCCCAGAGGTGGTTGAAAGTGCCACAGAGCTGCCACCATCAGTACTTGAATAAAATACATTTGAAAAAAACAGTACACTTGAAATGACTGTTGTTTACATTTATTTTGCATTACATATGCATAACTTCAGTTAAAATGTATTCACTTTTTGTTTACAATTATTAATGCACTGCATCCGTTACACTAACTAACCAAAATGTCACATTTCAGTACTCAGAAATTACTTTGTTTACATTTAATTTGCATAACATATGCATAACTTCAGTTTTTTTGTTTTTTTACAATTATTTGTTGCACTAACCAAACCCCCTATGCCTATATGTCAGTGTCATTTCAATGGAATTATGGGTGGCTGTAAATTAATCAGAGCTGCCACAACTACTACAATATCATCAAAAATGTCAAACATGTCTAATGTGACTTCACATTTCATTATGTCAAACTCCTTAATCCTGCCGATAACACGTTCAATGTGAATTCGAGCATTAGCAACTTGCTTGGTTCTTCTATCATCAGCATCTGAAAACTGCTTTTTGTTTTTCAAAAATGGAGGGATTACAAGGGTCACTCCTTTGTCAAGAAGTAGTTCTTGGATATTGAACCCTCTGTCTGCCAGCAAGTAATCACCCATTTGTAGTAAGTCAATGATACCTGACCTTTTGACTATTTCCTTGTCACTCATGCATCCACCTGCTGATTTTGACACAAATGACACAGTTCCTGCTGGACTACATGCCACCAGAATTTTAGCAGTAGGTCTTCCCTTGTATTGTGAGTATATCTGGCTATTGGCTTTTGCCAGTGAAGGCCTTTGTATGGGTACCTCAGTGCAGTCTATGATAGCCCGCACATACTTGTACTTTTTGAAGCACTGTGGGTAGTACAGGTGAATCTCCTCTCGTTTAGGCCAATATATAAGAGGTTCTAATTCTTTTGAGAGCAGAGGCACCCATGTAGATATGATATTGGATACAACACTGGTGCAGATTTGGAAAAGATGGGCAAGGAACCTGAGTGACAGATTTAGTTTCAATTTCATCAGAGTCAACAAAAGTTCATTCTCATGGGACAATTTCCGCTGTGGTCCTGGTTTGTTATCTGCAATCAACTGGTACTTCTTCACTGTTTTAGACTGCATTCCTTTGAAATACTGTAGAGAGGGCAGTTTGGATTGCACCTGATTAAACACCCACTGGAAAAGTGCATAGTTCTGTAAGCCTGTGTGCAGACGCATCAGATCATCAGAATGCTTAATGGAAGAAATGTCATAGTGTACTGGCAGTGGCAATGAAGAACTATGTGTCTGGTGTGATAACCTTCGCTCCAAGTCATCTCTCTCATGTAAGAGTTCATCCTGGAGGTCAACTCTGTTAGCAGAGAGCCCATCTCTCTCCTGCACATGTTTTTCTTTCATTTGACAGTTCTCACACACACATGAACATGTACAGGCACTCATTGGCTTCATACAGTAGTTGTGTTGCTCCTGCAGGTCAGATGTACTATATGATGAAGATTTGTATGGTGATGACTGAGGTGTAGATGGCTCAGAAAAGTGACCAACATTCTGATTCTGTATAGTAGGCCTATCTTGAGCACTGTAGCTGTGGTCCCATGACAAAAGACCGATGGGGGGTAAGGGTTGACTTGTGTCTTCCTCATTAGGGCCTGGGGACTGGCTAGAGGTTTCTGTACCGGGCCCTGTTCTTTTTTGTTTGTTGGTGGGAATGTCCTCAGCACTCTTTCTCTTCACCTGACCATGCCTTGTTGTCAGATATGTGCTGTCATCAATGTCCGGAGACCAGTTGCTAATTATATTTTGAATTTCAATGTTGTCACTGTGGCTGTCCTTGTATAAATACCCCCTCATATACAGGGATGGATGGGGATGTATTCCAATGGGTTTTCCCAATAGAAAATGGTTGCTGCAGATTCGTGTGTTGTCACCGATATTGTCGAGATCTTTTCTATTGATGAGCTTCAGCCAAAGTGATCGCCATTTGGGAGGGCATGTGTGGAACTTCAGCTCATGGACATGCTCTTTGATTACCCACCTAAAACGTCAGAATATATACACAAACATTGTTTACCTAATGCTTAACATGGCTTTACACTCATGTAATGTAAAATAACATCAAATTAAACAAACTGAAATTACAGTAGTGTGTAGTTCGAAAATAAGTAAAATAAATAATGTATTTAGATATGTGTCAATTAATGCATTGATGGGATTACATTAATTATTATTACTACAATAGGCGTACTACAAATTAAAATGTTGACCATAGCAAACAAAGTATTGAACTAGCAAACAACTCTAAACATGTATTAATTAAATCCCTTCAACTGGACCTTTTTTCCTGTCAGTAATAGGCCTAAATACTAATGACACCTACAAACGAGGGAAAGGTGAAAAAATTAGACAGTAAAACGTCAAGATCTATCCAGAATTCCACATGTAGCTATATTTACATCAGAGAAATAATACATGGGCAGTTCACTACCTAAATAAAATAAAGTGGAGCACTGGCGACTATATGTAGGCTGGCTATTTACACTCACTTGGATTTATATCGACGATCATTGCTGCACATGTAAACGGCACAGCGATCTGATCCACCCATTGTGTTGATCACAACATAATTTTCTTATTGAAAATGACGACGTGCTGAGATTGTCAATAAGATGATGCGTGTGCAGGTTAGTAGGTTACCTTTCACCCATAGGCCTTTGCGCATACCCAAAATGCAACGTAGTTGATTGATTGAAATATTTATTAACAGTTTGCAGAATTACAGTACATTTCAAGCACAAACTCAATACAAAGACTGTTAACTGTGAGTGGACGACCCAATTAAGCCTTACACTTGTTTACAACAGGGTCCACATTGTTCAATTCATCAAACATAGATCTGATAGATTCAGATGTAGCCTGTTTCTCCAAAATGTTTTAACTTTCATGTGAACAATAATTTGTCTAGACATAAAATATAATTTTAAACACAATATTACCATTCAAAAATAGATTTTAGTGTCTTAGGGAATTTCACTAATGTAATATATAGAACTTAGCATCCAATAGCAGTTTGATTGAGTGTGCCATTTGAGGAGACAAGCATAGACAGGGTGATACATAAATTATGCAATGCATAATATCCAGCCCCCACATCTTCACTGGGTTTCACACATTTGTTTCTCACGTGGACAAAGTCACTTCATATAGGAATGTAAAGCTATAGAATAATTAATTGACCAATTAGACACTACTTTTCGGACAAAACAATGACTTTAATGACAATGGAACACCATCCTTATGACCTTATATGCACTACTTTTACAGAATTACATGTGAATAGTACAGCTCACATCCACCCAAGTAAATAAATAGGCTCTTTCAATCTGTTAAATCTGTTTGTTTGCAATACACCAAGGCTCATGTTCACAACACATATGCTATATATATATATATATATATATATATATATATATATGCGCCAGGGTTTTAACTTTGTTTAGAATAAATGTTCACCATTAAGAAATACTAAAATTGTTTCTTTACAAATACATGCATAAGCTAAAATGGTTGTATTCTTGTTGTTGCAGTGACGGCCGCTGTCCTTCTTCTTTATTTTCTGTTGTCTTCTGAGATAGATGCTTAGATTAACCACCTAAAACAACAGAAATACAGAACTGAAATTAAAGTGTGTACATTAAAGTAACATTGATTTCAGTAGCCTATGTCTTTAGATTGCCTGTCAATCCCACATGTTGGATTACATTATTATATGCTTATATACTACATGAACTTCTTAAATGTTGACCATAGCAAAAAAGAACAACAATAGGACTAATACGATGCATGCAAAATAAATACAAATAAAAACTAAGGGACATAACAGACTTTATTATTAGCAGTAGCAAGCTGACAGAGTGAGGCAGTAGCCTTAAGATAACGGCACACTTTCTAGCGACAATTCTACAGATATATGAATTTCCACTTACTTGGCTTTATATCGCCGATTATTGTTGCACATGTAAACAGCACATCGGTGTGGTCCACCTATTGTTATGTTTATCAAAAAATACTTTAATATTAGAAAATCACGGAGAAGTTCAGAAGCGCAATAGTAAACACAGCGGGCAAGATACTTCCTGGTCCCTTTTCAGCCCACAATGCTCCGCGCCTACCCACAATCCACCGCGTTCTTTGCAAGATGGCTGTATCCGCGAAACGGCCTATGTGAAAGCACTGAATACAGTTGAATGAAGTGTACTAGGATACGGATCGAGGCAATGTGAAAGCACTGAATACAGTTGAATGAAGTGTACTAGGATACGGATCGATGTAATGTGAAAGAAAGCACTGAATACAGTTGAATGAAGTGTACTAGGATACGGATCGATGCAATGTGAAAGCACTGAATACAGTTGAATGAAGTGTACTAGGATACGGATCGATGCAATGTGAAAGCATTGAATACAGTTGAATGAAGTGTACTAGGATATGGATCGATGCAATGTGAAAGCACTGAATACAGTTGAATGAAGTGTACTAGGATATGGATCGATGCAATGTGAAAGCATTGAATACAGTTGAATGAAGTGTACTAGGATATGGATCGATGCAATGTGAAAGCACTGAATACAGTTGAATGAAGTGTACTAGGATATGGATCGATGCAATGTGAAAGCACTGAATACAGTTGAATGAAGTGTACTCCGGTGGAGAAGAATCCAGGCCAATGTGAATCATGGCCAGCGGGGACCCGGGAACCGTATTCGGGAACAGTTTGAATCAAACGGACTCAGTGTGAATCTCAGCTCAGCTGCTATAGTACCACAAGAAACGACTGACGTTTTGATCTGTCGTTCTTCCTCAGAGTCATCAGAATACCAGCAGGGTTCATGTGCGTGTGCGTGCATGCATGAACAATGGCAGAGATAATTATCTTGTTTAAATAATATTACTTCCACTGTTAATTCTTTGTATATTTGTGTAAATCAAGTCTGTGAATAAACTCAAACCAGACGTCTCTCTCCACTTCCATACCTTTGTATATCTCCCTCCATCTCTTCCCAAACCATCTCTATTTTCTTTCCCCTTTCATCTTCATTTTCCTCTTCCTCTCTCTCTCTCTCCCTCTCTCTCCGTCTCTCCCTCCATCCCAGCTGTTACCGTGGAAACTGTCTCCAGGCCGACAGCCCGCTGGCTGAACCCTTCACTTAGCCAGCTGTGAAACACACACACACACACACACACACACACACACACACACACACACACACACACACACACACACACACACACACACACACACACACACACACACACACACACACACACACACACACACACACACACACACACACACACACACAATCTTGTAACAGACTCTCTCCTTCACTCCGTCTCTGTCTCTCTATGCGTGCATGTGTGTGTGTGTGTGTGTGTGTGTGTGTGTGTGTGTGTGTGTGGTAGCCTGCAGCGCCTTCTGTGTTTAGTTGGGATGACAACAACAGCTTCTCTCTGTCCCCATCCCAAAACACACGCACACGCACACACACACACACACACACACACACACACACGGAAACAAAGACACACGTTCATGTAATGGATCATGCACAGTGAGATGGTCGTTAGTAGAAATTACTAAAACTATGACGAAAAACGACTACCTTTTTTTTTTCACCGACGAAAACTAAATAAAAACTAAGCCATGAAGAATAAATATATGGACAAATGTGTCAACAAGTGCACCACTCAGTTCACACGGGTGTGATTTTTTCTTTGTGAGATGATTTGAATTTTGTTGTTATTTTTCACGTCATGATTATGATTATTGATGATTTTTTTCAGTGCTATCCGATTCCTTTTAGACTACAGTGTTTGACTGTACTCTGTGCGGTTTACATTTCTGTCTAATAAAGTATTCTCTTCTTGCTGCGAGAGTGAGGTCTAGCCAACACCAACTCGGGATTCCTGGATCGCTGCCCTCCACAAATTCCTATCCAACATCAGGTTCTTGAGTTCTGCAGTGTTGTCAGCCAAGCTGTCGCACCGCATCATGTCTACATAGGTGGTACGCTTCTTACCCCTCCTGGCTTTGCCCTGGGTTGCCTCCCATAGTCAATTTACTTGCCTCAAGTTCTGGGTGCCTGACGCAGTGCTCTGCCAGCCTCATCCTTCTCTCTCTGACTTTGTCCGTGACCCGTGGTAGGTCCCCATAGATAGAGGTCCACATTTCTGATGCGGTCGGTCCAGGTGACACCTAGTGCCATTCGTAGCATTCTTGTGTAGACTCCATCCAGGGCTTTTTCCTGTTGTACTGTGAGGGTCCATGTCTCGACCCCATACAGCAGTACTGACTCCACAGTAGCTATGAACAGCCGCCTCTTAAGGTCTTCTCCCATGCCTGATTTCCACACTCTCCTCATCCCGTGCAAGGCTTTCCAGGAAAGTGCTCTCCGAATAAAGTATTGAATCAATCAATCTAATATCACGGTTGAATCTGCCACCCACCGTATGTCAACAACCTGATCTGGAGCAGTCTGGAAGAGTTTTTTTACCGGATTAATCACCAGATATACAGCGTATGATCATTTGAGTGCACCAGAGGCACACTACTATGCCGAGGGCTGGTGCAGGAGGGTCGGTGTGCCCTCGCACTACACCGGAGGTATACAGGACCGATGATAGGAAAGTAGTGGTGGAGGATGAACTCCTTAACTTCATTGTCATAAAAATGAGAACTTTGACTCAAGATGAAATTGTCTTGCTAACCTGTAACAACTTCTCGTCCGAATGGATTGAAGAGTCCAAACGGATTCTGTTTGAAATGTGCAAGACCACTATACGCAATGTCAAGCACAAAGGACTCCAGAAAGACTCAAATAATGTAAAAGACTGCATGAAAGTGCTGAATGAGTGCGGGGAAGACATCCCCAGGTTTGTCTCACACCATCTGGACCAGCTTCCACCTGTTGGATTTGGCAGCATTGATGCCTCAGCACTGCTCAGTAGAGTGACACAGCTAAGCTGGGAACTAACCCGGGTAAAGGAGACCTTGGAGGCCCAGTCTGGTGTAAATGAGAACCTGGGGGAGGCTGCAGCGACCATGGACCGTAGGCTGACAGCGATGGAAAAACTCTGCGGACCCTCCGGCCGGACACACAGAGCGGGGGAAGCACCAGTGGTGAGGCCCCGCGGATCCGCTGATCGGGCCCACGTGGACCCTCTGGCCGCGCCCGTGGGGCTGGTGGAGCCTCAGCGACGGTGACGGAGCTCCGTGGATCCTCTAGCCGGGCCCATGGGGCTGGCAAGATGCCAACGACCCGGGATAGGGGGGAATTGGACCTGGCAACGCCCGACCGCCAGTCACGGGATGAGAACCTGAGCCCCTCACAGTCCCCAGCATGGATCACAGTCGTCAAGACGGGGATAAGTAAGCAACCCAACACCGGCACTGTACGTCCCAAACAGGCGCAGAGGAGGAAAATAGGAGTAGTAGGTACGGGCACCGAGAGCAACATCACAGCAGTTACAACCAAGCTGGTGAGTGTGTTCGCTACCAGATTTACCCCTGGCCTTGAGGCTGTAAAACATCTCTACCGTCAAGTGTCGATGATGCAAGTGGCCCGGATGACATATGTAATCTGTGGCAGAAAATAATCTCTGATTTATTTAACTGTATTCCAAGTAACCCTTGTTTTACTGGGTTTTTAGTTCATGGATCACTACCAAAATCCATTTTATCTGTAATTCTAGTGCCCGTCATTAAGGACAAGGTGGGTAAGCTGAATAGCTCTGAGAACTACAGGCCAATAGCTCTAGCCAGCATCTTATCTAAGGTACTGGAAAGAGTTCTCCTCAGTAGGCTGGAGCAGTATTTACTGACAGCTGATAATCAGTTTGGTTTCAAACAGAAACATGGCACTGACATGTGTATCTATGCGCTCAAGGAGATATTGGACAAATATGCAAGTCTAAACACCACAGTATTTACATGTTTTATTGATGCTTCTAAAGCTTTTGACAGAGTCAATCATTGTAAACTTTTTAACAAATTATGTTTGCGAGGGGCCCCTAGATGTGTAATAAGGATTCTGGTTTACTGGTATGCACACCAGACTATGCTGGTTAAATGGGGTAACTCCATTTCCGCTCCATTCCATGTGACCAATGGGGTAAGGCAAGGCAGCATTTTATCTCCTTTCCTTTTTAATGTTTTTATGGACGATTTATCTGTACAGTTGAATGCCTGTAAAACAGGGTGTATCATTGGTGACTGTTTCATCAACCACCTCATGTTTGCAGATGACTTGGTGGTTCTATGCCCATATAGTGCTGGTCTCCAGCAGTTACTAAAAGTGTGCTCACAGTACGGCCTCGATTTTGATGTGAAGTACAACGCTAAAAAGAGCATAACTCCTAATTGTGAGAAGTAAGGAAGACAGTAAGCTGGTATTTCCTGATTTCTACCTGTCTGGAATGGCATTAAAAGAATGCAAAGAGACCAAATATCTAGGTCATTTTATAACAAATGACCTATCTGATGATAGAGATATCTTTAGACAGCGGCGTAAACTGTATGCTCAAGCCAACACACTCATACGCAAGTTTAATTTCTGCTCTGTTCCTGTGAAAATCTCACTTTTTAAAGGGATTGTGACATTAAAAAAAAGGTTTTGGAATTGTTCTTGGTTTTTTTAGGTTTTCTAATTTCAATTGCACCCAAAAAACATGAACTTTTAACATTCAGTAGATTTTCTGTGATCTGGGGTTTTCTGGCTCAAACAGGTGCTCTGATTTTCCGGCAGTAAGTGACATCACTTACTGCAAATCCCATATATGTCAATGGGATTTGCCAGCAGATGTCACTGTTTCACTGTGTTGCCTGTTTTCATTGTAGCTCAAAAGGCCCAAAAAACCCCAAAGAAAACTTCAGACCACAGAAAATCCACTGAATGTTCAAAGTTCAGGTTTTTTGGATGTAATTGAGGTCATAAAACCTAAAATAATAAATAAAAATAAAAATAAATGAAAATTAATGTCATAAAACCTTTAAAGCTTATTGTACTCTGCCCACTTGTGGCGACACTACAAAAAGGGAAGCCTGCAAAAAATGACAGTGGCATATAATGACTGCATGAGACTGCTGCTCAAAGCCCCAAGATGCTGTAGTGCCAGACAAAATGTTTGTAGAAATAAATGTACCCACTTGCCTTGCTGTGCTACGAAACCTGATGTATAGATTTATGTGCAGGTTAACAGACTCTGAGAACAGCATCATTGCATCACTTTCTAACCCTGCTAAGAGCTCTGTCAGACTATCATCTAAGCTGTGGAGCCACTGGCGTTCTAGCCTGTATGTACAGAGATAAGTCCCCCCTGTTTGTTTGTTTATACTTTGTTTATTTTATTTATAGTTTGTTTACTTTTGTGTTTTTATGTTTTATGTGGACCCCCCCCCCCCCCCCCCCCTCCCCTGTGAGTGTCTTGAATAAAGTTTGAATTGAATCAATCAATCAAGATGTGATTTGTCAAAAGAAAACAGGGGGGACATTTTCTTACCCGGATGTCCTGATGCTGATATATTTTATTTACAACTGAGCCAGAGCCTGCCTGCTTGCTCAGGGGAGAAATTGAACTTGACCGTCAGGTAGTACTTGTTGTACTCAGAATCTACCTTTGGGAGACCAAACACAACCACTGCAGTGGTGTTAGTTATATTGCACGAGCATAACTCTACAGATTGGTTAAAATAACATTTTATTCAGGAGAGCGAAAATAGCATAGCTGTACATGCTCACAACATGCATTCGCATGATATAGGGCCTACTGCATGTATTTCCATGTAATCAAAATTAAATTGTTAAATTGCTATATTTTATTGAGTCTGACCAGAAGCAGCGTTATAAAACCTATAACACGATACAAATTAAATGAACCCATTTAGAACTGAGGACAATTCTACAAATGTCTTCTAAATCCTGACAGTTTGCACACACACACACACTAAAATACTCACTATAACTATAGACACTTTAGTTGGAAAGTATGCAGTAAGTCTGCCCTTGACACAGAGTAGACAGTTGTGAGGGTGTGTGCACGTGTGCATGTGCGTGACGTGTGTGTGTGTGTGTGTGTGTGTGTGTTTGTCTGTGTGCGCGTGCCTGTGTGCGTGTGCGTGTGTGTCACACAGTCCCAGTAGTGCTATCACCTCATCATCACATCAGTATCTGCTACACTCTGTCTAATGGACAGACATGTAGTGGATTTACTATATATTTTCAATGCACTCTCGCTCTTTCACTCTCTCTCTCACTCTCTCTCTCTCTCATGCGCACGCACACACACACACACACACACACACACACACACACACACACACATCCTCGAATTTTGTAAGTGTATTAGGATTCAGAACGTGCTCCATGGGATTGAATGCCATTCTTCTCTCTCTCTCTCTCTCTCTCTCTCTCTCTCGCTCTCTCTCTCTCTCTACCTCTTTCTATCTACTTTGTATCTGTCCGTCCGTCCATCCATCCGTCTGCCTGTCTGGCAGCTATTACTCTGTGCTGCCAGTGACACCGGGCTGAGACGGAGGCTGGCTGGAGATCAGCTCCTCTCTATTGTCACACAGAGACACGCGCCATTAGACACAAACTATTACTATTGTTACGCTATTCATCTGCCTTCCTCCGAGTCGGCGGTTGAGGGGAAGACGTGGGGGGAGGGGGGAAGTGGAGGGGGGGTCTGGTGGAAGCGGTGCAAAGGCATGGAGATGGAAGGAGATTTCTTAGAATTGCTTTACACTCAGCATTCACATTGACAGTCGCTGTTCGAGCCAGGGAACAAGAGAGGGAGAGAGATAGAAGGTGATACAGAGGATTTTACACTCACTGCAATTCTCTCTCTCTCTCTCTCTCTCTGCTGAGGCGGGGATGCATTACTTTCTGCAGGCAGTAATGGGTGATGGAGGAATGTTAGCTTATGTATAGATACAAATGAATGCCACAATATGCACGCTCACTCACACACACAAAGTATATAGTGTATAGGCAGAGGACTTTTGATGTATTATCTGATTGTGTGTGCATACATATACTATCTCTGTGTGTGTGTGTGTGTGTGTGTGTGTGTGTGTGTGTGTGTGTGTGTGTGTGTGCGCCCACGCGTGCTCGTGTGTGTGCACGTTTGTGCGTGCGTGCGTGCAGCTCTCTCAGATGAGTTACGTGATGATGAGTACGACCTTCAGCCATATAGACTCATCTCTGCACGGCAGACCGCAAAGCTACAGGCCAGTCCTTTGTGCAAGTCTGTAGCCATCAGGCTCCTCCACGACCAGGCTATACTTTAACCCCTCTGAACTTCAACCCTCTAGTCCAGGGGTTCCCAAACTGTGGTGCGTGCACCCCTTATGGTGTGCGAACGCCCGTGTGCGTGACATGAAAAGGGCAATGGCGGTTATATGGTGTTATTTAGCACAAATGGTAAAATCCGGTAAGCCACTGTTGTAAGGAGATGTACAGTATAGAGCAGCTGTGGGCGATTATACAGCAGCTGCATGTCTGTGACATTCTGTGATTATTTGCCATAATCATATTTAAAAAATATTTTCGACCAAATGCAACAAGACTTTAGTCTTGAGGGGTGCGTCAGCTAGGTCAGGAGGTAACAGGGGCTGCACGGCTATAAAGTTCAGGGAACCGCTGCTATAGTCCTATAGTGAAACAGACTCGAGTTGCAACTGTCCTTCTCATCTCATTTTCCACCTCTAAATCTCTATGCCAATTATTTTTGGGCAGAGGTCCCCCCCCCCCCCCAGAATATGGATGCTGGGGTTCAAGTGGTTAAGACCTGAACAGTAGTTACTGCACAACACCTTCAAGTAAGGGGTTAAACTACAAGCACCTGCACGGCACTTAAATCTCCCAAATCCGAAAATTAACAAGCCTTCGTTAAATTGACTCTACCTTCATGGCAGCGTGTCGGCAGCCACTCTGCCCTCATCAGGGGACACACTGTTACTGCATTGTGCCTGGTCCAACCTCTCTGTCTTTCTGTCCTGCATGCACGCACTCACACAAACACAGAAGAGAACAGCCAGTTACAAAGTACGTAGACGGCAGAACATTGTTACAGTATATTTGACATAAATCATGCATAAAGGAAACAAACAACGACTCCTCCAAGTTGAGCGGCTTCCTATAACGACTGATACTGAGCAGTATACCCTTTGCTTGCCTGGCCCTCCTTCTGGGGAGGCCAGCCATTTGTAAGCCCCTACAACCAACTTGTGCACATGCCCTATAGGCTGCCTAAAAAAAAGAAAATGACATCTGCAGCCTGGCTGTGAGAAAGATGGTCTGCTCTAGCTGTTGATATTTCAGCACTTTGGTTAGAAAGGCTTCTTCCAGGCAGGCTGTAGTCAAATCATCAAAACATCAGCAGACCTCAAGAATGAACACCTCTCTATGGTTTTCATTCGCTCGCTCGCACGCACGCACACACGCACAATTTCAATATTTGGAATAGACATTCTGCTGTCTGAGTCTGCTGTCTCTCCACACGTGTGTGTGCGCGCGCGCACATGCATGTGTGTGTGTAAATGGTGCCAAACAGACATACTCACTCTGTATGCAAAGCAACCAATTACTAAATGGCTGGTAGTTGTAAAGTGTCTGTGTTTGTTTCTGTGTGTATGTGTGTATGTATTTCTCTCTGTGTGTTTGCATGCATGCGTGAGTGCGTGCGTGCGTGCAAATGTTTCTTGTTTGTGTAATGCTATACTTGTGAGGACCCAATGTCTCCTTAGAAATGGATGTTTTTCCTGATCCTCACAAGAGAAATCATTGATTTATGATTGAACTTTTTTTTTACAGGTTGGCTTATTAGACATTTAGACGTTGGCTTGGAGATAGAGACACCTGATTTACATTTGGAATTGGTAGTGTGCTGTGCACCGGACAAATAGCTGATCTGCGACGCATTGTGTCTTAAAATGTTGATGACCTCACACATACAGTGATATAATACAAACCTGTGTGTGCGTACATCTGTGTGTGTGTGTGTGTGTGTGTGTGTGTGTGTGTGTGTGTAAGATGTGTGTGTGTGTGTGTGTGTGTGTGTGTGATGTGTGCGCATGCATGCGCACGTGCGTGCACATGTATGTGTGCGTGTGTGTGTGCGTGCACATGTATGTGTGCGTGTGTGTGTGTGAGAGATCGGTGTGTCAGGCCTGTGTGAGCTGCTGTGATTCCCTCATTATCCTGCTTCAACAGACCTCAACTGGTTGAAGAACAAAAACAGACAGAGAGAGAGAGAGCGAGAAAGGAGAGAAAAGGAGAGTTAATTTGCACTCTTCCGTAGCCTCCTTGGCCCCTCTCTTCCTTTCTATGTTGGAGTGCAGGGGGCGAGCAAGGGGTCCCCTGAATAGTGGCTATGATTGTCACCGCCTGCACCCGCCACCCCTCTCTCACTGTTTGTCCTTCTCTCTCGCTCTCTCTATGTCCGACATTAATTGGTAGTGTTGAATAAGGAGAGAGAAAGAGAGAGAGAGAGAGAGAGATGTAATTGCTGTGAGCTGTAAAAGGTGTATGGTGTTGGTTTAAGGGGCCCTGACCCCACAACCGTGCGCACACACACACACACACACACGCACGCACGCACGCACGCACACACACACACACACACACACACACACACACACACACACACACACACACACACACAGTGCGTGCATGTGTATAACCTCTGTTCCAGATTGATCCAAAGTATAGATTGTGTGATGGATTATATATATATATATATATATATATATACTATATAAACTAGAGGTTCAGGCCGTTAAACGCAGCACTCACACATGCGTTGCACTGCCGATTTGACTGATATGCCCATTATATGGACATCTCTGTAACTGTCAGACCTTGTCCCCTTTGTGCCCATATATGGAGCAGAGTGATTTTTATTCCCCATTTTTCTTCTTTATTTTATTATGAATAAACATCCATACATGTATTTCGGGGCGTGGCCAAATCCCAATTGTTTAGGGAAGCTGCTCCATTGTAATTGCCTTACGGATCCTACACGTTTTGTGTTTGGTTGTTTTCCGTCCTGCAGCAACACTATATGGTAAAGTATTGAAGTGTCGGGAACTGCCAAAACAGCAGCAACAGAGGAAATAAAAACGGGACGCCCAAATTGACTTTTTCCTTAATTGTTCCCAGCCACAAAAAGCAACCGGAGAGAATAGCACTAGCTTTGAAACACACATAGGCCTACGGGTATTTGGGGGGGGGGGGGGGTACGTGTATGCTGGTTTATGCTAACAGCTCTAGCGGTATAGAGAAGATAAGAGTTAATGACACAATAAAATGCCGCCCTCACTTATCCTTTGACTTTGGCCTGTGGGTCTTTGGCCTGGCAGCGCGAGTGGAAGGCCCGGAACATCTCGCTGCAGGTCAGCTTCTCGCCCTTCATCAGCAGCCTCTCCCCGTCCGCGTACGTCACGTCCACCAGAGGCTCCGACGCGTCGTGTTTCACCAGCGCCGTCACCTCACAGCCGCCGTTGGTGGAGCGGGCCCGCTCCGAGCCCACCGCGGCCAGGAACTCCCTCGTGGGCCGCGCGTTCGACTCAAACGGGCAGAACTGGACTACTATTTTCTTCACGGTCTTCAGCACCGCGGAGTGCTTCACAGCTGCCATGATGCTGCCTCTTCCACAGTACTGCACTGAGTGAGTCTTTTTGTGCCTCACGACACACACGTTGAGGTTAGACGACAACACTCCATATTTGGGCACAGCTGCATTGGGAACTCCTTATATGGTTATGGCTGGTTATTGTCCGATGTCAAAGATCGTGAAGTCGAGTTCCCAGTGCAGCCATGTCCAAATATGGAGTGCGTTTCCTCAGTATGTCATCATGGTGCACACGAATCACTCAGCTCCATACATGGGTACAAAGGGGGAAGATAGAGATCTCCTTATATGGGCATAAAAGGGACAAAGCCTCACAGGTCTAAATCTATCTCCATATCGGTGCGAACTCTGGATTCCAGGACCGCATAGCGGCCGGAACCTGTAGAGAATGTCACATTGGATTGAGTCCAGGTGTTATGAATTATACTTCTGTCAGTTGGCTTGCAGACTGATACTGTTGAATAGGAAGCAAGTGCAGGGCTTTGATTTATTTATTTGACATTGGTTTATTAAAATCTTCCCTCTATTTTGTCTTTATGGTTGATGCTTATGTGCTCACTTTTTATTTAAATCTTCCTAATATCTTGTCGATTTGGTAGTATAAGGGAAAGCGACGCAATCTGTTTTGTTTTGTGTCATTGTGTTTTGCATTTGTTTTATATCATATCCATGTACATTTATAATGCATTATGTTGTGCAATTATGTTTTGTAATGTTTTTCTCCTATATTTTCTTATGTTATTGTGCCTCAAAAACGTTAAAATCCCCCCAAAAAACTATATTTAGAATTACATCTGCTATTCTTTGGCTTATGTTCCCTGCAGCATATGGATGCTTGGGTTCAAATGATTCAATATTTGAATCTTTACAGCAGAGATAAAATAAATAAATAAAACAAAACATGACGCTGCCGGGGTCATGTGGTTAACTCTCTGGCAGTAGACAGATGATGAACGACGCACAGAGAAGATGATGTGAGGTAATACAGTCCTTTATTCACACAGCCATTCATCATTTCCTGCCTGGAGGTGAATGTGTGTGTGTGTGTGTGTGTGTGTGTGTGTGTGTTGGCAGCCATGTTGGTGAGGAGGA
>NC_139718.1:36846897-36896897 GCF_964188405.1 Protomyctophum parallelum | reverse complement strand
CGGCACTGACTCTGTTGGGTATCAACATCCTGTTGGTGGGATGAAACATGACTAATGTGAGAACGCAGTGACCTCTGCTTCAGTCAGGGGTCAAACTCTGTCACCATAGCAACCCTAAAGGTCCCGCCCCCTCTCAGTAATGTGGCCACCCCCCCCCCCCCCCCCCCCCCACCCATTACCTTTCCAGGGAAAATAAACAGAAAGGATTCTGTCAGCACTCTGCTGTACACATTGAACACACACACACACACACACACACACACACACACACACACACACACACACACACACACACACACACACACACACACAGGGCATGTATGAATATGTTTCAGTTTTGGGAGTGGTGGTCAAGATAGTTTGGGAGTAAAAGGATAGGAGAGGAGAAGAGAGGAGAGGTAAAGAGAAGAGAGGTGAGGAGGTGAAGCGAAGAGAGAAAGTAATTTAAGCTGTTAATGAAGGTGGGGGGACATGAAAAATGACTGGAGAGAGAGAGAGAGAGAGAGAGAGAGAGAGAGAAAGAGAGTGGGTAAGTGGATACCTGTTGGACTCAACCCTAAAAGCTACAGCAACTATTGTTCCTGCAGGGTGTGTGTGTGTGCGTGTGCGTGTGTGTGTGTGTGTGCGTGCGTGCGTGCGTGTGTGTGTGCGTGTGTGCGTGCGTGGGTGGGTGAGTCAGTATGGCAGGACCTCATGAATCATCTTACCACCTCCTCTCCTCCCGCAGGGCAACATTAGCGGCAGAGGAGCTGTCATGTTCCTTCTGAGGAGCGCTTGTTTTGTTGTACCCGAGGACAGAAAACACAGTGAAAACATACACATGTACCTGCAGCCACAAACTATGTAAACACACGGCACAGGCATGACGGCCGCACACAGGCGCGCTTGTTTTGTCGTACCAGCAGCATAGCAAAACATACACATGTACTTAACGGACAAAAGTATGTCAATAATATACGGAAGACATGGAAGGTGGGAGGAGTGAAGGCGTTTGTTTTGCAGTATGGAGTCAGACTGGCGGGTGGATGTCCATATTTAAATGTGTGTTTTTTCGTAAATTAATATTACAATTAATATCATATTACAGCGTCACACAAAAGCATAAAAAGTAGATCTGTAAGCTCGAAACACAGCACGAATCTATGTTTTGAGCTTGCAGATCTGCTACTTTAGCTATTGTATACACTTTAATGCAGTGGGTTTCAACCAGTGGTCCTTGAATGGGTTCCAGGTGGTCCCCAGTTAAATGATAGAGATGGTAACCAAATGGACCCATATTAGATTTTTAACTCTTGAAAGTAAAGTAAACATCTGCATTACTTAATTTACAAGAAGTCTACACAATTAGTGAATGTAGAATAATTGCTATTTACGTTTTGATCAACGTTTGCCTGTTGTCTCTCCTATGGTACCAACGTCAATTACGATTTACGACAACAAAATATTCTACGTTTTGGCTCCGAGAGGCTAATCAATACAATACTGTTTGTTTTGTGCACCCTGTCTCTCCATCTCTTTAGTAAAAAGAAAATACATTTTCAGGCGGGGATACCTATTTCATTCAGTCAGGAAAGAAAACTCACACAGGATACAGGATAAACCAGTGAACCCTGGTACTAGGAATTAAACACTAAAACAACGATATAGACTATAGTGCTTTATCTGAACTATTTTAACTAGGGATGTTAATAGCTAATCGCTAATCGATTACTCGATCGTTAAGAAATTATTCAATTAAACGTAACAGTTCACAATTAATCAAAGAGTCTGCAGTTCTATCATTGGGCGGTTTTCTGTGAGTGTAATGCTGTCTGCACACGTGCGTGGCCGGTTAAAAAGTCCCCCCCAGTGCCCGCCTTGGTAGCAAGAGAAACGTCTCTATCTTTTGCATGTGATGTGACACACAAGACAGTGAACTTTTCATTTCATTGTATTCCTCATAAAAGATGCCATTGCCTGGCCCTGTATCTCAAATGGCCAAATAAATATTTGATTAAGGAATAAATATGCCTTTTGTATTCTTTCTGTATATCAGCACAATTTAGATTTTTTATGTAAGGCATTGAGGGAAATTAATTTTCAGAAAAAAAAGAAGAAAGAAAACGCTACTCATCAACTCACCGGCTAATAGATCAATTAATCAATGAATGAATCAATAATTCCCATCAGAAGGCACTTAAAGCACCTTGAACAGAAGTTTTGTTTCGTTTAAACGGAACAAAACATACTAGGCATACTGTACTTTTTAGGAAGCAAAGAAATAGTGAAACAGTAAGTTGAGGCTGAGCTTGCTCTGTTGCTCCAGAATGTGTCATTGTGTTGACAGACACAGAAAGTGGAGAAAACGTTTGTTATCTCGTTTTCAGAGAATAAACCAAACCAAACGAAAGCGATGATGTAAAGATCAAAGTACAACTGAGATAATGTGCGTGTGAGTATGTGTAACAACCATCAAACATAAGGGAACACACACACGCACACACACACACACACACACACACACACACACACACCATTTTGTATGTCGCAATATTCTCCATAATTAATGAGAGATTTCCAAATCCCTATCAGCTGACTGCGTGGTAGGAATAAGAGGAACATGCCTGCTCTTTGGACAAAGATGATACACTACTGCACACCTCCAATAATCTCCTATAAATAGTAGATGGTAAAAAAACTACTTGTTACGGTCAAAAGTGCAGCAAATAGGTGCAGTATATACAGTATATGGGCAGATGAATGTACAGCAGGGCTGGGTGGTGGAAACTGTCCCTCATATTAGTCTAATAGTCTGTTTGTACTGTATATCGTCTCCGTCGGGTGGAAAACCTCATATGTCCAAAACTGTTACTTCTCAGGATTCAAATTCAAAAGTAGCAGATCTACAAGCTCAAAAGCTAATTGGAACACAAGAAGTTAAAGCATGGAGATCCAGAGCAACGATGTGGCATTTGATATTGCTGTATCGCCTGTGTGAACAGATTGCTGCTGGGGCATACATTGTCCTTGATAATCCCCTTTGTCTTGGCTACAGTATACATATACACCGCATCGCATATTAAGGCCTGGAGGGACTGAAGCTCACCTCCCTATGAGGGCCTGTCCGCACCACACTGTAAGTAAGTAAGTAGGTATGGACGGAGAAGCTTATCGTCGGTATCCCCGTTTCAATGCACTGGAGTCTAGTGACTAGACGAAAGGAGACATATTGCTGAGGTGGAGCGCAACACCTACTGTACCATCAGCTTCCAGTACTTACTTATAGTTACCCAAGCTGTGCTACTCATACGCTGAGTTGGCAGCGTATGATGGAACACAGAACCTTGTGGTCCAAAGGCAAAGTGCTCAACCGACTGAGGTACGGTCTGATGAAGCAGCTTGTCGTGGCACTGTGGTACGTCTTAAGGATGCTCATGCTGAATTCCTTCAGTTGTGTGAGGCTGCTGGGACAGGCGCTGCGGGGCCCGGCTAGGCGTGAGGCTGCTGGACAGGCGCTGGGGGGCCCGGCTATAGGCCTGTGCCGTGTGAAGTCCTCAGAGATCAGAATGCAGAAGAACGTGAAATCCACTGACTATTTGCATTTGCGTCACCGTCGATTAGGATTGGGATATCGTCGCTGTCGGGCAGAAACCTTATTAACTTCACATTATTTTTTTCCAGTAAATGAATGTCCTATACTTAGTGCACTCGATCCGCTACTCTTGCTGTTTTTTAAGTTGAATCTTGTCCACCCGACAGTATGCCCCCCTCTCTGCTTCCTGAAGTCAACGATCAGCGCCATGGTCTTCTTGATGTTGAGAGGTCAAGGGTCACGGGCACCGCCAAATCAGCAAATGAGTACCACGGCTTGGGGCACGGTAAGTACTGGGAGCTGATGGTAAGTGTTGCAGTCCACTACAGTAATCCATGTCCCAGTTAGGGGTCTGCGCGCACGCACGCACGCACGCACGCACACATACACCTGTAACTTGTAAGGGCCTTATCAGTCTAGACAGGTATGTCCTGACACACACTACAGAAATAGTTGGCACACTAAGGAAGAGCAAAGAGGAAGAGGAAGTTCTTGTTTGTCTGAATGAAAGCTTTGTCTGTCTCATACGCGTAGTGTTAGTGTGTGTGTGTGCGTGCGTGCGTGCGTGCGTGATGATACTCCGGGGCGATAGTCCCTGCCCAGGGACTATCGCCCAGCTATCGCCAATCCTGCCCAGCTCTCTAGGCGAGATCGTGGCGCCAGTGCCAGAGAAATGCGCAAAATAAGCATAAAAGAAGAGTCACTTCCGCCCGATCCGGAAGTGATGTAGTCTAAATCTGTAGTCTAGCGAGAGGCATACAGGTGGTGGACTGTCGCCCCGGAGTATCATCACGTTTAGGGCAGCCTGGATGAATGTTCTAGGCTATATGGCACTTTAAAACACCAATAACCCCGCGCGCATGCACGTGTACCGCAGATGATCATGTAGGCTGTTTCTACAACGGGAGGCCTATGGATGTTAGCGGCAGAAGCTAACGGAGGCAAAAAAGAAAAAGGTACAAAAATATCTGTCTGTCTGTCTATCTGTCTGTCTTTTGGAACAGTAGAAGGAAGTAAAGTAAAGAGCGTTTGGAAACAGGGAACAAGCATTATGGTGTGTGTGCGGCCGTGCACGCACATGCGCACGTGTGAATGCCTGTGTGTGTGGGTGTTAGTACTGTGATACGTGCCCCAAACCCCTTCCTCGGCCATAAACACCTGGACCCCCTCCCTCTCTCCAACTTCTTTTGATTAAAACAGCAGAGTGAGTGAGAGGACAATACCTAACCTCACGCACATGCGCATATACTGTAGGCACTCGTGCACGCACGCGCACACGCACACGCACACACACACACACACACACACACACACACACACACACACACACAGAGACAGAGGTGAGATAAAGGCTATTAAGGCTCCAGCGGTAATTACCCACTCTCTCAGGTGACAGAAACCTCTGCAAACCTGTGTGTGTGTGTGTGTGTCAATGTCACCTCTCTTGACGTAACATGAATATAACAGAGTCTTTAGTCATATCGAGTTATTGACCAACAGTATGCTCCATGTAGCACAATATACTTTCTCATAACAGCAAGCAACACCAGCAAGCTGTTATACAGAAACATCCTGGGTATTTAAAGGCATGCTATGTGACTTTGCTCTGTGTTTTCACTGCTTGTTTTAACAGCCCCCAAAAAACATCCCTTTCTCCTTTCCACCAACACCTGTCTACCTACAGTGAGAGAGCAGTGTGTTTCCACAGGTACACACCACCGTGACCACACTATTCCCACTGGGTGATAACTGCTGCTATCTATAGAGGGAAATGATGGGTTAAAAGCTATATTTATTGTTTCTGTGAAACTTTTGCTATCACAGTTACAGTTGTAAATTACGCATGTTTGATTTTGATGCTACTGTTTGTGTGTGTGTGTGTGTGTGTGTGTGTGTGTGTGTGTGTGTGTGTGTGTGTGTGTGTGTGTGTGTGTGTCCATCAGGTTGAACGTAGTATGTGTATTGTGCGTCTCGGTACAGTATATGCGTGAATCGGAGAGATACCGCAGGAGTGTGTGTGGGTGTGTGTGTGTGTGCGTGCATGTGTGTGCCTCCAGCTATGTGTCTTTGTACGTGTGTTTTTGTCTATCTCTTTAAGTGTGTGTGTGTGATCTCTGTATGTACCTGGTCTTGTTGTGGTCTAATGGGTGTGTGTGTGTGTGTGTGTGTGTGTGTGTGTGTGTGTGTGTGTGTGTGTGTGTGTGTGCGTGTGTGTGTGTGTGTGTGTGTGTGTGGGTGTGTGTGTGTGTGTGCGTGTGTGATGGATGTAAGGCACCTATTGTTCCTCTTCTCTGCTCTCCTCCTCTCGTCTCCTCCTAGCGCAGATTCAGTGTCAGCCCCAGGGCCATGCTAGGCCGCTAATGCTAGGTTCAACTTTCCTCTGGGAAACATCAAAGAGAGACAGTTTGTCCTGCAGAGACAGAGAGAAGGAGAGAGAGAGAGAGAGAGAGATGGCGAGAGAGAAAGAGAGATGGTGAAAGACAGAGAGGGCGCGAGAGAGAGAGAGAGAGAGAGAGAGAGAGAGAGAGAGAGAGAGAGAGCACTATTAGACTATGGACTGTGTTAATTATGAAACACAAGACAGACGAAAGCCTACAGAGTGGAACTGATCGGCTTACATGATCAATGCATGATCAATACGACCAACTGTACTGTCTGACCCTCGTCTAATTCACCATTTCAACACACACAAACGTGAACGCACGCACACACCGACAGTAGGAGGGACATGACACGGAGTCATACATTGAAACAAAATCACAAGAATCTGAAAACACGAAGAGAACCGTGTTTCCAGAGACTGGCTTCAGGGCGTGACTTCATTATGCGTCTATAATATGGTCCGTCCATCCGTCCGTGTGTTCCCTAGCCGCGTACCCCGAGAACGTCACTCACGAGGGAGCCATGATGCCTATAGTGAAAGTCCCGTCGGTTTGCCGGTCGTCAGTCATACACTGTCACTACTATGATGACATCATAGGTTATGCTGATGTCATAATATGACATCAGCATAACCTATATATAGTCCATATATAGGCATCAAAGGTGACATCTCATACGAAATGGCAACAAGTCCACCCTGGGCAAGACCTACGCTGAAAAGACTTATCACCGGAAGTTGCGGGATTTTAGCGGAAGTATTGCCCAAGGAAATGACGTTGTTGATGCTTTGCAAATCAGTTTACATTCTCCGCGAATGAAACAAGTGTTGTGATTGGTCGGGAAAATATCGTATCCGGGGGAAATACATCGGACGGATATTCCCTTGATGTGAAACGGGTTTAAAACCATATCTAGTTGGATAACAATAATACAAGGGCACATGCGCGCGTGCGCGCGCGTGCGCGTGCGCGCGCTGTGTGTGTGTGTGTGTGTGTGTGTGTGTGTGTGTCGAATTGTCGGCTGTGATTGTGTAGAAACCCAGCTGAGTTTTCCTTCTAGGCTCAGTCAATGTAACAACATAGTCTTCAGACACACACCGTAGCCTATTCTAAGTTTGCACAGAACACAATTATTCTATCACTGACTATACATACATTATGGCAAAAACAGGTTACAATATTTACAATGCAATTCATTTATAACTTTGAATTATAATAAACATAAATTAAAAGGTTTATTCGAAATGTTGATCCCCGATAAGGCAAAATTAGTCTAATATTGCATTTTGCCATACATATGTTTATTTAGTATTATTATTATGAATTTCATTTATTCATTCATTTTGGAGGGGTTGTGCATGTTGATTCCAGGGACGTGACACATTAGCATATTCATGAGGCGTTCCGTCAGGCGTGGCATAATTAATAGATCGTGGAATTGTTAATGAGGTCACAGACAGAGCCAAGTTCAAGGTGTGCTGCATTTATAGAGGTCTAATCCAACATTATGATTGGTGACACTGTTGTTTTTTAATTGCTTGCCAATAAAGTTCTATTTATAGTTCATAGCCCATTCATTGAATTTAGATGTCACCTGACATAGTCGAGAACGATGGGGTGCACACGCTTATCCGACAAACCATAGGACCGACATGCGGAATTAAGGTTTGGCGAACATGCGTTAACGGTGGCGAACATGCGTTAAGGTTGGCGAACATGCGCTGCTCCCGTGCTGGCGGTTAGGGTTATAGGTTAGTGTAATAGAGTGTCTTCTAGGTGAAAGAGCATGCCACTGATTGAGAACATTATTTCCACCTGTGCTGATTAGCAAGATCCCCTGCAGCCTGTTGTAGCCTCTGGGTGTGCTGTGTGTGTTCAGTTCTGCATTGAGAGTCACCAAGTAAAGACCTGTTTGAATGCTCTCCAAGTGTGGTTATTTAGAGTCCCAGGATATTACAGTCAGGGTTTGAGGTAGGTTGTCGTTCTAATGACAGTCGGACCAATAGTATGTTGGAACCATAGAGTATTAAACGGATAGAGACTGAACTGGCGCGAAGCTCCGCCCCCTCCGCTATTCATGTCAGTGGAAGTTGCTCAGTGGCGTTTTGAAGCACGCGGAAGGCTGCCGGAAGGTCCGTCTATTTCCGCATTTTTTCGCTGATTCAGCATTTGGGCACCAAATTTTGGTGCCCAAATGCGGAAGTGCAGCTGGGCTTTAACGTTGAGCGCTCGGTTGCACGGGGTTTCCTCGTCAAGAATCCACGGGTCCGCCTGCAGTCCTTCCTCTTACCACTAGGGCCCAGTGCCTAGCTGGCCCCTTGGTTGGAACTAAATCCTGGATCTCTGACACTACAGGGGACCACACAGCTGAAGTGGGCGAGCGTCGTCGTCATCTTCTCTGCTCTCTCCACCTCCATAACAGTGTGGTTTTGGCAGCACCACCACTAAACAGGACGCACACCGGGCTGCACGCGGCACATAATCAGGTCTGCACAAAGGATTATTGGTTTAAACCTAATCCCTCACTCAGAGGTCTCTTCACTGCCAGAGCCAGGAAGCGTCCCGGAGACAATCACCGCTGAACCCCCCGAGAGCATCCCGGGCCAGAACATCTTTCAAACAAATCAAATCAAATCAAGCACTCTTAAAAACAACCGTGGTCGACCAAAGTGCCGCCCGAGTTAAATGAGAAAAGCGATACGTGACGTGACGTGACAGCAAGGGGATGCGTATATACAGTATGTTTATTTTATATTTGTCCTTTTGTATTATAAACACAATCATAAAATAAACCGACATGGATAGTTATACAGCAGTACATATCCACATGTTCACGCGCCACAAACATAAATTGCACAAAATGTGCACAAATCTAAAAATAGAAGATGCAGGGAGATAAATACAAATAATTAAGCTTAACTGTGATTAAAAGCCGTTGAAGTCCTGTCCCTCAGAAGGGAACCTATACGAGTATACCTCCAGACATATAGGAATAGCATCTCCCTATACATGTCAACGCTCTAATGAATATTATAAAGCTATTTGAGCTGTCATTGCGTACACGTCCGCAGGGCAACGGCTGCCAATCATATACACACCCACAGCCGTGGTCATATTGTGCAATACTTCATCAATCTATTCATTTCAGTCACATATGACTCACGAATGGATTTAACCAATGTTTATCATAGAATGAATATACATGTAATATTTTATCTCAGCGTTCGGCTCCGCTATGCATTTTTCTCCCCGCTCGGCCCAATTAAACACCATCATTAAAACCCATTTTGGGCGGGAACCCCTTTTGGTGAAAAATAGCAGATCTACAAGCTCATAGCGCACCACCGAGTGGTGCGCTACGAGCTTGTAGGTCTGCTATTTTTGAAAGATCGAAGAACCACTGACATAGAAACATAGCTTTTTCAGAAAACTGTCAGGATGTAGAAGACATTTTTAGAATCTGATCTCAGGTCAGAATGGGTTAACATTAAGAGCAGGGAGATAGATATACAATAACAACCCAACATGGGGATCAACAAACAGCAGAGCCCTCCGGTGGTGCTGGGGAGGCGGTGGAAGCAAACATGGCGCATACCGACAGTCCAAGGAAAAATGACCGCAGGAAGAACAGAGACTGTGTGGTGAAGCTTAAATAACCCGGCAATAAGGTCAGCTGAAGGCCACGTCATCGTAAGGCAGACGAAACATGTGTCGTACCAATGTAATATGCATGAATGCGCCCATGAGCATAGCATGAAGCCGCGGCTCGAGTATAACCGACTGAACTAACTCCGTTAAGCTACGTATCATTTAGACATTCATTCTATATAGAGTTTATATTTAGTGTCTCTAAACTCTTGTTACATCTATTACATATGTATGTGTATATCAAATGCACATGCACAAACTCACTTTATATCTCTCTACACGTATGACCGCTTGCCAACTCACAGCACATGACTTAATCATGATTTGACAGATGGAACCACTGTAGTATGTACAGTAGGACCAGTGTTGGGGGTAACGGCGTTCAAATGAACGCCGTTACTGTAACGGAATACTTGACTGTGTCAGTATTTATTATGTGATGATATCTGTGTACTCTAAGTGGGTTAATGTGTGTGCGTGCACGCGTGCGTGCGTGTGTGCGTGCGTGAGTGTGTGGGGAATGTTTTAGTGTCTGTGCTGCACGCCTTTTCTTGTGGCTGTGGATGTGTGCTTGAGTGCACCTGTGTGTGTGTGTGTGTGTGTGACTGTGTGTGTGTGTGTGTGTGTGTGTGTGTGTGTGTGTGTGTGTGTCTCATATTTCAGCAGGTATACACACTCTCTCCAGACAAAGGCGTGTTTGTGTTGGTTTGAAACGGCTGTGTCACCTCTCCCAGCCATGTTTACCCAGCATTCACCTCTTGTCTCAAAACATCCTGCAGTGTGATCCGAGAGCCGGCGTCCAGGGACACAGACTGCAGTCTCTCTTTTTTAACCGGTTAGATCCAGTTCTAAACAATAACTTCTTCTTTTTTCACCAGAAAAGGTTAACTTAAACACACGTGTATTGTTTTACATTATTGTACTATTCTTTATTTCTATCCTATCTATCTATCTATCTATCTATCTATCTATCTATCTATCTATCAGCAGTAAGTGATCACAGCTCTCAGCTCCACTCTGTTCTTCTCAAGAGCAGCTCTCATGTTCTCTCTAATGACCTGTCTCATTTGTCTTGTCAGAGAGAGAGAGAGAGAGAGAGAGAGGGGGGGGGGGGGGGGACAGACAGACAGACAGACAAGATAGAGGGGGACAGACAGACAGACAGACAGACAGACAGACAGACAGACAGACAGACAGACAGACAGACAGACAGACAGACAGACAGACAGACAGACAGACAGACAGACAGACAGACAGACAGACAGACAGACAGACAGACAGACAGACAGACAGCAACTGCAGTTGGCCTCATTCACTTGCTTGCGGCCAACTTTTGTCCCGAGTGCAGGATATGTGATACAAGCCAAACTTCACATCAACACACGCACACGCACACGCACACGTACACACACACACACACACACACACACACACACACACACACACACACACACACAGCAGTGAAGGCATGCCTGAAGGTGCACGCACGTATACTTACATGTGCGTACACTCACACAGGCATGCATGCAAAACCTCACGTTCACTTACACTCACGTGTAAGCCCGCATGCTTACACGCACGCCCGCGCGTACGCATGCACATAGACACACACATTCCAGGGAAGACAGACAGAAGAGACTGGTCAAATGTCAAGCTGCTCTGAGTGTGTGTTTACTAAACACTGAGGTAGTAATGACTTTAATAGCAGAACACACACATGCGCACATGCGTGCGTGCGTGCGTGCGTGCGCGCGCGCGCACGCACGCACGCACGCACGCACGCACGCACGCACGCACGCACGCACACACACACACACACACACACACACACACACACACACACACACACACACACACACACACACACACACACACACACACACACACACACACACACACACACACACACACACACACACACACACACACACATCAAACATATAGCTAATGAATGAGAAAACCTCCTAAGCAAAACCTTTATTTCTTTTTATAAGAAATTACATATTACTTTTGTCACACTCTAGTATGATTAAGTAGGGCATTAATTTGATGATGAGAACATTTTTAAAGTTTAAATATGGAGAGGTGCAAGGTGAGACGTAAATATAATTTAACCAGGAGAAAGACAGAAGTAGTGTGTGGGCTAAGAGAGAGAGAGAGAGAGAGAGAGAGAGAGAGAGAGAGAGAGAGAGAGAGTAATGTAATGTAATCTGCTGATGTTCATGTGTTGGTATGTGAGGCTGTTTCAACACAACACTCCACTCTGCCTGCTAATGCCCATCCTCAGACAGACAGACAGACAGACAGACAGACAGACAGACAGACAGACAGACAGAAACACTGAGAGGGAGACAGTGTACGGGAGACAGACAGTATAGGAAATATGAGACACAGACAGTGTAAGAGAGACAGACAGTAGGAAATATGAGAGACAGACAGTCATCAGTGTAAGAGAGAGACAGAGAGTATAGGAAATGTGAGAGGGAGACAGTGTATATAGAGAGTCAGAGACAGTGTGAGTGAGGGGAGAGAGAGAGAGAGAGAGAGAGAGAGAGAGAGAGAGGTAGGGGCTGGTGTTAACAACCAATAAATATCCTCTTGTCTTTTCCTTTAAATGAGTGAAATGGGTGGTGAGTGTACTGTACATGCATACAGGTCTATCGCCTTTCTTTTTTGAACAATATACTGTATATACTAGGGATGTCCCGATACGATACACTGTTTTCGTTCCCGATCCGATCCCGATACCACAATTATCGGCACACGAAATGTGCCAGTCTACTGAAATATAGGGCTTACTGTTTCTTGTCTGTCTGAACTCCTTTCTTTCTCTCAGCCTGTCCGACTGTCACGATAAGGGTGATGAACACTAGCCTACATTTCACTGGTGACTCATTTATCTGACAGCCTTACACACACACACACACACACACACACACACACACACACACGTATGCAGACTACGCACGCACACAGACACACACACAAGGCGAGCAAGCACGTGCACGCGCACACACACACACACACACACACACACACACATACGTATGCAGACTACACACACACACACACACACACACACTTAAAGACATCAATGAGTTTCACTGTGTTCCACTCATTAATAGCTAACCGTAATAAAAAGTGTTTAATGATGGAACTTTAATAATATTAAAAAATATATTTTTAAATATTAAAAGACTTCAGAACTGCTCTGTTCCTCTAAAGCACTGATGTTACATTCCTGTATTGTATTGTTCCACTCACTGAAGTTGGATAATTAATACGGCGCATTTGACAGCAGTGTAGTAATACTAATTAAGATGATGAGGACAAAACATGAATGTGTCGTAACGTTTGTCCACTTCCTCTAACCCATTTTGGGGGGGGGGCGATGCATGGTAGTAAACTGTATGCTCTCTCTCTCTCTCTCTGGCTCTCTCTCCCACAAACACGCTGTTAAGTTACCGCGACTAAGACTACATTTCCTGTCAATAATAAGCAGTGTAAAATGTAGTTCATTGGGAGTTAAAGGGAGACGATTTTATTGTGAAGGGCCATTCACGGCGCAGGCAGGAAATAGAGTGTTTAAACTGGGCTGCTTACTGGTTGCACGTTAGAGTAGATAGACTGATTTCCTCCGGTCTGTCCGCTGTGGCTGTATACAGTTGTTAAAGTTGAGTTTTGATTCTTTGAACAGTCAAAACAAGACATAAAATTACCACAGGCAAAAGAGGGCAAGATTGATGGAGTAGGCTAAAGGTGGAATACAAACACAACAGCAGCAGCTCCATGAACATGCACTGGAGGTGAGTGAAGTCTCATGAAAAGAATACCAAGACAACAGTAGCCTAATCATAAAGATGGACGGACATGCCCACGTGAACTTTACCACTTGAATTTAAACATTAAGAGACTATTTAATCAACTTTCCCGAATCCCGAAGCTGTCCCATTCATCACAGCCATGACGGCAGGCACCGCACAACTATATTAATATGTGTGAGTAGCAGCCCTGCTACACCCTCCAGTATTTGATTAGCTCCGTTAGGAGTGAATGGTTATGGATATGGACATTTCAACATGTAACCTGCGAGGCTACATTATGTGTATTCATTGCCTCAGGTCTGCTGCAACTGAGCCACGTTCAGGGGTTTAGTCCGAAGTGGTATTTACGGTCCCGTTCAGCGGCGGCGGGGGGAGGGGGGCTTGTTGGGGTAGCACCAAGGGGGGGGGGGGGGGGGGGGGGGCGTGGCGAGATGATCCAACCGCCACTGGTGGAGTGCATTATCCTGACTGACCAATCACAGAAGACAAGGACCGTTCCTTCACATTCTATAGGCCTTTTGCCAGAAAATAATAACGTTTATTTACAAAGCGTTGATCTCGTCATGAAAGTAAGGAGGGGCCGTGCACTCTATTCATGACATGACCCCTACACCCTATCCTGCACACTTAAAGATCAGCTAACACAGGACATCTGTCCATTACTTGAGTATATACGACACCTTGGCCATCGCGCCAAACATCCTAGACCAAGGATGTCAAAATGCCGGCGGGCGGGCAAATGGGCCCAGTTCATTTATTTATTTACAACAGTTTAGTATGTATTTTGTACAGTCACCGCTACCTCTCCCTACCACGGTATGTAGCCTGCAGTACCACAGCGTACTTCCGCTCCGATTCTGGGGCAAACATAAAAAATACGAGATCTACAATCCCACAACTCGTAACTTTGCGTTGCAAGTGAAAAGCATTAACTTTTTGATTCAATGCAGAATATGAGCTTTAACTTTTTAATAAAAAAGTTTGGTTTTGATGAATATCACTTATGCCACCTTTAAGGCAAATGGCCTTAAAACACACGATTACAGTGTCATTGTTGTCATGGCGTAGATGCAATTCTCATTCCACTTTGACATTCCAGTCGATATAAATTGGCTCCCACTTGCACCGACGGAGTTGTTAATTGTGTTTTGTACCTTGCATGAGTGACAAATAAAACCCTCTTGGATTTCTTGGATCACCGGGTAAATAATTACATGCAAAGCACTATGTACAATGAGCACTGTGTTTGTACAAAAGACGAGGCCAGCATGATGGGTGCCTGAGTGAGTAACTTCCGTTCGCAAAATTGAAGAGTTATAACGGAGAACACAATGCTGTCAATTCCATCCCACAGGTGCAAGTCGTATAAAAACACAATACGCACAAACACAGGTGAATGCACCGCACGTTCCGGTGAATTTTGTTTTGTAAAAAGCAGATGTCAGTCGGGGCAGGAGGGAGAGGGGCACACGGAGGACAGGTACAGAGACCACCAATGAGGGGAGATTGGTTGTGCAGAGCAGTTCATCCCTTTTGTGCATTCAGGATAATCCCCCCCCCCCCCCGCCCCCGCCTTGACTGCAACACTGTAGCATCCATAATTCACCATAGCATATCCATATTTGATGCAAAGTACGTTTTGGGTGTTGGGATTTACGCAATGATTAGAAGGATGTACCGAATGACTCGTGTGTCTTTTGATGCATATGGTTATCATTTTTATTGTTATACGGGTTGTCTCCTGTGCACGGACGATACAGTCTCGTGAATATTGTTTGCTGGTTTAGGGATTTGCATTGAGTTTTTTGAGTTTCGAGAATGAGAGTTTCAGGAAATGCGTCCAAGCGATCGCAATTATCTTTGTTCTCGTATGCATTGTGGTAAAAAATACACCCACTGACAGATTTTGCCTCGGAATACAAATACAATACAGAAAAAAACGACATCGGATCTCTTGTGTGTGTGTGTGTGTGTGTGTGTGTGTGTGTGTGTGTGTGTGTATGTGTGGGTTCCAAGTGGGACACCCAGGGTCTTCCACGCGGGAAAGGTCAATAAAGCCAAAATTCTCTTATCTACAGTACTATAGCCCAACGGGGAATTCGCCCTGACCAGGAAGATAGCTTTCAGGTAGAGGTTCTGAGCCACTCACTCACTGACTGACTGTCTACATTTCTTAAAACACTGAGGTGTTTTTGGCCACAAGGTCAATCAAGTTTTTATTTATATGTAAAAAAAAATATATATATATATATATATATATATATATAATGGCTGGGGTAAATGGTAATCGGTTGTAAATAGTAAATATTAGTATAGCGTCAAATATTTAAAAAAATATATCTAAATTAATGTTGCTTGGTGGCAAACCTAAATGGCAACCTCCCAACATTTCAAGTCTCACTCCGAAGGTTTTCTGAAAAGTTGGCAGCCCTGGTGTCAATATTGGATGTCAGCAGTATGTGAAACATGTCGGCTGGTCAACTCACCGCTATCAATTCTACCCCCCCCCCCCCCCTTGTATTTTTTTGCAGGCGTAGGCAGGCAGCCTTTTAAAACACCATGCGCACTAACACCCATGAATCTGAGAGCCTTTGGAAAACATTATGTTAGGTGCCTCAATCTTACTGCCTGCTGACATTTTACCATGGCATTTCTCAATCTGTACTTTAGTATTATATATAATATATTTCAGATACGGTACTCTCTCTCTGGGTAACAACATGTTCTGCAGTTCTGATGCAAATTGGGCCAGCTTCCCGCTCAGGGCTGACATTTTCACAAATGCGAAGTAAATGGCTATGGGTTCAATTACACCGATCTCCTCTCGCCGCCTCTCTCTGGCTCCTTTCCTCCTTCCTCTCTCAATGCTTTCGTCTCACGCCTTGTACGAAATTGCATTGCATTTGCCTCGCTCATTCATAGCAGGATAATTATATGGCATTATAGAGCCATGTGAGACAACCAGAGTCCTCTCAGAAAGCGGGGACTAGCGGTTAGCCCAGTGGGCTACAGCAGCGGGGCTAAAGAAGGCTGCTCTGCGGGGAGACTGGAGCTAACGCTAAGGCTAACGACGCTACGTTTGACGTGCAGGAACAAAGCAGCACATTCTGGCCAGAGTCTTAGCTGTTTATTGGCTCACGGGAAACACACCGGCGCGTCTCAAAGTGTTGTCCAGGCACCCTCATGGTTCCTTGACGGGGTTTGAAACGGCCCCTTACGTGGGTAGCATGGCATTGGTTTGACCTCCCGTTAGTCCGACCATTACAAACACTATCCCAAACCCTAACCCAACACTAACCTCACAGGAAGCCACAGGTGATTTGTAACCTGCTGCACGGGCGATTTGTAACCCGCAGCACTGGTAATTTGTAAGCCACAACACGGGTGATTTGTAACCCGCAGCACGGGTGATTTGTAACCCGCAACACGGGTGATTTGTAACCCGCTGCACAGGTGATTTGTAACCCGCAGCACTGGTGATTTGTAACCTGCAACACGGGTGATTTGTAACCCGCAGCACTGGTGATTTGTAACCTGCAACACGGGTGATTTGTAACCCGCAGCACTGGTGATTTGTAACCTGCAACACGGGTGATTTGTAACCCACTGCACGGGTGATTTGTAACCCGCAGCACGGGTGATTTGTAACCCGCTGCACGGGTGATTTGTAACCCGCAGCACGGGTGATTTGTAACCCGCAACACGGGTGATTTGTAACCCGCAACAAGGGTGATTTGTAACCACAGGTCGGACTAACAGGAGGTCTGTAACTCATAGTTATGGGAGTCCTTGGAATTAAAAATGTTTGAGAGCCACTGGGCTACAGAAAATGGAACAGGGACTTCATACACCTGTGAAGAGTCATTGGAAAGATGTCTTTCCAATATGGCTACTGTGCATATAAGCCCAGGCTATTATGATATGCATCTTTTTCTTTCCTTAATGGAGATAGAGTGCCATTCCAATTGCATGCCAGTACATCTACACAATCATTTCATCAATAGGCTGGGTGCGGGATCCAACAGAGTAACAAATAAGAAATAAAAAGCACACCTTTTTCTGCTCCCAGAAATATATTTACTTAATGTAGTCCAGACTCCTTTTATTTCTTACCTCGCGCTCTTATCATACATCATCATCTCATTCCGGCCAATCACAATTTGCGTCCTCACTTTTCTGTCCTCACTTTTTGAGGGCCGCCTATATCCAGCTTTGATTGTATGTTCACAAACGTTGTCCTGTCCTACAGTGACCTACACAAACATTAAATATGCATTGAGAATGAATGTCAAGTTTTACGTCATAGAGCAAATAGACATATAGTTTCTATTTCACGCCATGATGATGTACGATGATGAGAGCGCCCCTCACTTCACACGGGTGTGATTTTTATCCTCAATACGTACTTTGCCCAGCCAATCAAATCATCTCAATTCTGTGATCAGCCAATCAAATCATCGCTATGATTCACACAAACACACAAAGCCCATGGGGCATATAGTAGGGGCTTTAGCGCACCTCAAGGATAATATTTCTGCATTAATTAGGTCAATGTTCTACTTCAGGGCTGGGCAACTTTGACGATGGAGAGGGCCACTCTATTTCCACACTCACTCCAGAGGGCCACATTGCATATTACTGTCGTAGACAAAATAGTAGAAAAAATAGCCGACCTTTACTGCATGTCTTCCCCCCCCCCCCATCTCTCTCCCCATTTCCTCTCAGCCTACTGTCTGTCTCTCCATGAAAAAATATTTTAAAAAAGGCGAAAGCCACAAAGAAAAGACAATAACATTTTAATACTAGTAATTAGCTGAAATCAAGAATATATGAATGTTCGGTTATTAACCTGCATGCGGGCCGCATTAAGTGATGCTGAGGCCGCCAGTTGCCCATGTATGTTCTACATATCCTGAACGTGCAGTGGGAAGTATACTGAAAGCTGTGTCTAACATCATATGGTCCAAGTTTATTCACCGTATACTGACTTATGTCAAACCATGAAAGACAAACTCCTAAAATCCTTTAATGCAAAGCTCCCCTACATGTTGTACAAACAATGTATGGCGCACGCGTGCACACACACACACACACACACACACACACACACACACACACACACACACACACACACACACACACACACACACCTCTATCTCCATCCTCTATACCCCTCCTCAGTCCTCACTCTTCCTCTGTCTCTCTCCTCAGTTTGATTGACAGGAGGACCAGATGCTGCTGTATAACCAGGTAATGTGATCTGCAGGGCCCATCTGCTCCCAACTCACTTCAATTCACACTTCACACACACACACACACACACACACACACACACACACACACACACACACACACACACACACACACACACACACACAAGTGCGCACGCTCGTGGAGGCAGACTCACACCCAATGACACACACATGCACATATAAAAAGACACACCCACACACAGCCAGGCACAAACAAATATAGACACACACACACACACACACACACACACACACATCTCTGACAAGCAGACAAAAACACAGACAGACAGACAGACAGACAGACAGACAGACAACCCAGGGGTCTACTAATCATTAAAAACAGAAAAGACTTGATGTCATCTTCCAAAAACAATGATGTCATTTCACTCATGTTGGTGTCAAATTGACTGTGCTGATCGCCCTCAGAGGGGAGGGGGGGGGGGAAGAGAGAGAGAGAGAGAGAGAGAGAGAGAGAGAGAGAGAGAGAGGAGACAACGTGGTAGGATATAGAGGTATACTGTAGTGTTTATGCAGACACTTGTCCATCTAAACATTTACACACATGTCTGATCCATGACCAAGCTGGCTACTGCCGACAGTGTTGTCATTCACGCATGTGATTATTTTCTATCAAGCAATACTTTCATTAAGCCATACATTGACATGCCTCTGCAAAAATAGCTGTAAATAATGGTTAATTAGATTAAATAAATAAATACACAATGTGTGTGTGTGTGTGTGTGTGTGTGTGTGTGTGTGTGTGTGTGTGTGTGTGTGTGTGTGTGTGTGTGTGTGTGTGTGCGCGCGCACGCGCGCGCGCGAGTGCGTGTGTGTGTAGGGGGGGAGGGTCACATGTTTCTGATCATAATGGGTTTTTTTTTTACTTTACCTGAGTATTTCCATTTTTCGATACTTAACTTAACTCATTACAATTATTTTATATTTATTTTATATTCGATACTTAACTTAACTCATTACAATTATTTTACAGCTTTTTAGTTACTAGTCACTTTTCAGATTGATCAAAAAAAGTTATTTTACTTTGGTACTAGTATATTTTGATACCATTACTCTATACTTTTACTCAAGTAAAATGTTGAAAACAGGCCTTTCATGCGAATATTTTTGCTAGTTTTACCTAAGTAAAATATACTCTGAGTGTTTCCTTCCCACATATTAGCTCATTCATTCATATGTTCATTTGGGAGGGACATAATGATGAACACCACACCACAAATACAATGCAATGTAAATAGCCAGATTTAGCAAGAATGCTAATTCCCATTCATTGTCCACTCCACATACAAAAAACAAGCAACATCCCTAAAAGGGTGCAAACAAAAGCAAAAGGGAGGAAAAACATTCCGTGTCACACAGAACACAGAACCACATTCAAATGATCAAAGTTAGGTGTTTACATGGTGACTTCTCACTCACACAACAATGCATTGTCTTCAAGGACGAGCTTCATTTTCACAAACCATACTAATTTAAACAATTAGCATTGCTGAAGGACTATCGCCAGCAGCAAAACATATAGTCTACTAAACTAAACAATGCCAAAAGCTCCCAAAACTAGATTACAGACCCCAAGTTAGACCCCAATAGTGCTATTCCTCTTCCTCGTCGGGTTATACTGTATAGTGGGGAACGTGGACATTTTAATGTCCCCGTGTACCAGTAGGGGCACCATTGAGCCACATCTAGGGCATGAATCATATTTCTAGAGCTTGGTACATGACAAGGAATGTTGTTTCGGTACAACAAACAGAACTGGCAAATTAGCAATAAGCACAATCTCTCATCAGCGTCCCTTCTGCTGTCTCTCCTACAATACACTGTCTACTGCCAACTTGCTGTCCTATTAGTGTCCCTGTCCCCTCCTAGTATCACTTACGCATGCAGTGCCACGCACGCAAGCACGCACACACGCACATAAATCAGAACTTCTATTAACCACGTAAACCTTAAATATTTTGTTGACGGGAGTCCCCCAGGGATGTACTACCGATAGAGGCCCTCTCCTTTTTTTCCCCCCATCTACACCAAATATTGCTGAAAATACCCGACCTGCAAGCTCACAACACAATGCATTGTGAGCTTGTAGATCTGCAATTTACCCCCCAAAACTCTGCCCTTAGAATAGGAACAGTAGGGTGCATGTGGTTTAAATGCATGTACTGTATTCCCACAGTCTATATGGGAAGACTCTAATCGCTACCTGCCCTCTATGCCCAGTGCTATAGAACAACCACAGGCTAACCGCTAAGTGGCGACAGCTAATTATTTACCATATGCCTATATGGTAAATAGGTAAATAGGTCCCTACAGGACCTATCATGTTGTTTAGCTATTAGTGCCGGTTGGTGCACAGCTCCTAGCTTGGCACCAGGGGCCTTAAATTGCGGTGGCATTTCCAGAGGGGTAATTATTACAAACCGGTTAGCAAATACCACTTAGCCATGGCTGGAGGTCAGCGGGATTATGGGAAAGTGAGTTTTTAAGGTGAGGTGTGTTGTGGATAATGATAGACTGAAGTTGGCTGTATTTGACTATTTGCTCAGAGGGTCACAGTTTCACGCTAGACTCAGACGCCGTTCTTTTCCTCTGGCTCCCTCATTGTTGCCCGCTCCCTCCTCTCTTCCTGTTGTTCATATACATGCTACTTTCTCTCTCTCGTTCACCCATGTCTCTCTCTCTGTACTCTGACCCCTGCACAGGACGGGCACCAGTGGTGGTACATTTACCCATGCAAGTACTGTACTGTTCTGTCTTTTTTTCTTTTTCTCTCTTTTTAACAATGTTGTAGGCCTACAATTTTGAGGTACATTTACTTGATTCTAGTATTTCAATACTTATACTCTATTAGTTATTAGAGTTGCAAGTTACTTTGTAGATTTAGATTACTCACGTGTACTCTTTTAATGAACATAATGATATCGCCACAAGGAACCTGAGAACCTGCAAACATGGTGTTACAGAAGGCTGTTGAAAGGTCATTTTAAGTGTTACAATAAATGCATTTCGGACATCTACAGATACCGTAGACCGCTTGTTTGTTCTGACACCATTGGCTATAACTATCGACTGACAGTTCTGTCTTCATGGCTCACTGACTGGCCTGATTCTATGACCGAGTGAATGACTGACCTAACAATGACAGACAGACAAGACAGACAGACAGACAGACAGACAGACAGACAGACAGACAGACAGACAGACAGACAGACAGACAGACAGACAGACAGACAGACAGACAGACAGACAGACAGACAGACAGACAGACAGACAGACTATGAGCGGCCTTTCACCGTCTGAAATCACAGACCCCTGCCAGGGCAGTGAGGGCACATGTTTGCACACTTACAAATTGACACACTCATCCGCACGCACGCAGACACACAGGTTGCATTGATGCTGTTGACTGAAGCCATGCGATGACTGACACACCACTCCAACTGTTGGACAAACTCTCTCTCTCTGGACCTCTCTCTCGTTCTCTCGTTTTCTCTCCCTCTCTCTCTCTCTCTCTCTCTTAAGGTTAACAAAAGAGACAGCTGGTCTTGTGGAGTGACTGACAGTCACAATCCAAACTGTAAAATATGACACAACACACATAAAAACCTGAAGGTGTCCGCGAGCGCACACACACACACACACACACACACACACACACACACACACACACACACACACACACACACACACACACACACACACACACACACACACACACACACACAAAGTGCCATTAATGACAGTAACGCAAACCCTCAAGTGTAATATTGCGATTATACAACAGTTACCCTTAAAACTAAGATATAGCCGCCAAAAACTAATGTCCCAAGAAACTAGCTAGCCTAGGTTCAGGTTCAGGTTCAGGTTCAGGTTTATTTGTCATTTGTATAGATACAGAGTATACATACCAAGCCACCAAGTCTGCTGCGCTCTGGGAGAACAACACGGCTGAATTCTTTGTTTTAATTAGGTGTTCCATGAAGTTGGTTTGAAGCACGGCTAATGGCTATAGAAGGCCGTTTCAACCAATCAGATTGCTTCCTCGAAACGACCTGTTCTCTCCTGTTATCTTTGAACAAAGTGTTCTGTGTGACTAATCCCTCGTAGGTCCAAATGCCAACAATATGAAAGTATCAGCGTCCATGTCCTAATAGGAGACCTTTCAGCGAACGCAGCAGATCTGCGACTGGTTGTGAGCATTTTAGTGGCTAATGGCTATTTTTGAGGAGAGCTAGTCCCTCCTATATATAGCTTTTGACACCACACGTCTCAATATTTGCCATTGACACTGAATGGAGGAATTAGATCAAATGTCAAATGAGTGATTACTTATTTAAAGATACTTGGTGTTTGGAGGATAAAGGGGGGGGGGGGAATAACTTCTCAATCAAAATAACTTCTCGAACCCATTTTGTAACCTTCACATTTCCATTGGTTAGCAGAGATAATTGCACATTGCACACATTTGACCGTGCCACTCTACAGTATCTCTCCCTCGCCCCCCTCTCTCTCTCTCTCTCTCTCTCTCTCTCTGATGTGATCCAGTCCTGCTAATAGACTCTCTCTCTCATGGTAATCTGGGTCTAAATACTGACAAACTGAGTGGACAAATAAAGTGAGGAGTCAATAAGCAGCTTCTCTACTGAGCCAGGCAGGAAGACATTCATTACATCACAGGCAGGAAATCAATCACAACCTCCAAACCTGATTACACAAACAACACTGTTACAGTTGTGAGGAGGTGGGGAGAGAGAGAGAGAGAGAGAGAGAGAGAGAGAGAGAGAGAGAGAGAATGTATAACTATCTCTGACAGAAAATGCACAATCTTTTTTTATAGTTTCACAAGATAGTATATGTATGTAACACAGCTCTGTTTAAATGTTTATTTTATTGTTTTATCTTGATTGTTTTGTTCCACTTTTGCTTTGGCAATGTAAACGTAAGTTTTCTCATGCCAATAAAGCTCATTTGAATTGAATTTAGAGAGAAAGAGAGAGAGAGAGAGAGAGGGAGGGGGGGGGGGTCATTGATGGTGTATAAATGACGATTCTATTTGTTTTGTCAGTGGAAGAGAGACCTCCAGACCTGTGGTCTGGGTCAGATCCCACCACTGTATATCCTCTCTCTCTCTCTCTCTCTCTCTCTCTCTCTCTCTCAGTTAAAACCATATACTTTAAAGCAAACCAGGTAAAATAAACTGTTTCTCTATACCGCAGCTAAGAGTGCGTTTGTGCAACCCCGCTTTGAAATGAATACAACAAGATTTAAAGTGGTACCACCATTAAACCGACAAATTTGGCCGTTGAAACACTTAACACTGACTGGAAAAACGGACCGAAATAAAATATCAGAACCGGAAAAACAGTTACAAACAATGGGAGGGACAGGGAGGGAGATGAGAGAGAGAGAGAAAGAGCAGGGGGGGGGGGGGGATGAGAGAGAAGGAAAGACAAGTGAGAGTAAAAGGAATAGGGAAAATAGGGAAGAAAGAAGGAAAGATTCTAGCTTGAGAGAACCTCTAGTGCCCCCCCCCCCCCCCTCCTCCTGTGGTGGTCGTCTCTGATTGGATCAGGCAGATCGGGTGTCAATTACACCCAGGAAGTGGCGTCTTGAGCGCGCTCACAAGACATCTGTCCTCATATTAGCACTGGCACAACCGCTAAAACGCACGCACGCACACACACACACACACACACACACACACACACACACAAGCGCACCCACATACACGCTCGCACACACACACACACACACACACATACACACACACACACACACACACACCATTAAAGATTCATACACAGGGCTTTTAAAGTGGGTGGGGTAAGCATGTGGGGTGGTGGTGGTGTCTGCGTTTGTGTGTGTGTGTGTGTGTGTGTGTGTGTGTGTGTGTGTGTGTGTGTGTGTTCAGTGAAAGCTGCCCATTTCAGGGGGAAAATATTGTTATTGATCCTTCATTTGAGACGAAACTGAAGCCGTTAAGTTGTTCTTTGTGTTAAGAAGATTTTTAAGTGTCTCTTCGCCACCGGACACGCACATGCATACACACACACACACACACGCACACACACACACACACACACACACACACACACACACACACACACACACACACACACACACACACACACACACACACACACACACACACACACACACACACACACACACACACACACACACACACACACACACACACACACACACACACACACACACACACACACACACACACACACAGGCATATTATGGTCTGGTGTGTTGTCGTCACGGCGACAGGGCCAAGTGGAGTTATGAAGATGAAGTGATGTTGGGATGTAATTGATCTGCGCCTTTTTAGTTTTTATTCCTGGTTATTGATCGACCAACGCTGACAATATTGATACGAGCAGAACAGCAAGACAGCTCAATAATAACACTGATATCAACAGACGACAGGAGAGAGAGGGGGAGAGAGAGAGAGTGGAGGGAGAGAGAGAGAGTGGAGGGAGAGAGAGAGAGAGAGAGAGAGAGAGAGAGAGAGAGAGCAGCTTGTCTCTCTTTGAGTTTGAGTATTTCGGTTTGGCCTCCATCTTGTTTTGAAGCCTTGCTGCTCAACTTTTCTTTTTTTTTTTTTTTTTTTTTAAAGATATTTTTTGCGGCTTACGCCTTTTATTGATTTTTTAAGGGACAGATAGTAGGCTGACAGGAAACGGGAGAGAGATGGGGGGATGACATGCGGTAAAGGCCGTGTCGGGTTCGGGAGTCGAACCCGCGGCACACCGCGACTGGATCACCAGTCCGGTGCCCAGACCGTTACGCTACGGCCTGGGCCTGCTGCTCAACTTTTAGATTGATTACATCACCCATTGACATGACATTGGCAGTGACATGACTACAGTACATCCAACTATACTACTATCAAATCAAACTTTATGTATGAAACAAATTTAAAATAGCCGAAGCTGACCAACAGTGTTAACAACAGCGATAATACTTATCGCTGTTGTCGGGCAGAAACCTCTTAAAAAAAAAAAAGTATAGCAGATCTGCACGCACCAAACGTTGCGTGAAGCGACACGTTTAGAGCTTGTAGATCGTTTTATTATTATTTTAATCCTGATTAGGTTTTGGACATATGAGGTTTCCACTATGTGACCTGACGAAGACGTATTGACGTCAAACCTGTCCTGCACCCTGTTAATAAAGAAAGGCATTTAATTGTCCTAGTTTGCACCAGTGCCTTCTTTCTTTCTTCACTACTACTGTATGTGTGGGTGGCATTTGGGGTGTGTGTACCATTTGGGGTGGCATTTGGGGTGTGTGTACCATTTGGGGTGGCATTTGGGGTGTGTGTACCATTTGGGGTGGCATTTGGGGTGTGTGTACCATTTGGGGTGGCATTTGGGGTGTGTGTACCATTTGGGGTGGCATTTGGGGGGTGTACCAAAAACCGTCCTCGCCCTTCACGCATTCACCTGGGTGACAGCAGACTGCCGGGCGAGTGCTGGCGCTTTGGCCATGAATTGTGTACTGGCCATAGGCCTATGGAGCCTGTCTTGATTGTACAGGGTTTGATGAGGTCACATCAACATGGAATGTCAGAACAGGTCAGCTCCATATATTATGGAGATCTCAGCATGGCGGCGGGGGCAGTGTCTTGAGTGTACAAGGTTTGATGAAGTCAGATCAACATAATATGGAATGAATTCTGTAATGGCCATATATTGAGCGTGTCATGAGGCGTGACGGATGGACGGACTGACTGACTGGTTTCGTGCATTTCCTGTGTAGACTACCTTCATCCAAAGCATGTCACTGCTACGTGAATTACGGTTACACACACACGCGCACACGCACACGCACACACACACACACACACACACACACACACACACACACACACACACACACACACACACACACACACACACACACACACACACACACACACAGACAGTGTGGAGCAGTTAGTGGTTCCATGTCTTGCTCAAGGACACTTTGACCCTAACTCTGAGGGAGCCCGGGATCGAACAGGGAAACTTCCGATTCCAAAGCAGCAAGTCCACCTCCTGAGCCACTGCCGCCTACTACCAGACGCTAACCCATTCTGACCTGAGATCAGATTCATACGAGGTTTCCACTGGACACACACTGGTCTGATGAACCCATTCTGACCTGAGATCAGATTAAAAAAATGTCAGTCGTTCGTTTGATTTTTCAAAAAATAGCAGACCTACAAGCTCGTATCGCGCCACTCGGTGGCGCGATATGAGCTTGTAGTTCTGCTATTTTTAAATAGCTAAAGCATAACATGATGCCAACACCAAAATGGGTTCCCGTTCAGAATAGGCTAATAACTAGACAGACATCGTATACAGACAGACAGACAGACAGACAGACAGGAAGTGGTAAAGTAAGATGTAAAGTGAGAGAGTGAGGTGTGACTTAATGTGTCCATTTCTGAGTCTATGTGCACTCTATTTATGTGTGTGTGTGTGTGTGTGTGTGTGTGTGTGTGTGTGCGTGTGTCCACAATCTGATTACAGCAGCCGTTCTTAAGAAAGATCGAAAGCTTTGGTTACAGACTTCTCTCTTCTTTTCCTCCACTCCTTTCATCCTCTCCTCTCATCCTCTCTCCTCTCATCCTCTCTCCTCCTCCTCTCCTCCCCTCGTCCATGAAGCTCTGAGCATGGTCGATATAAATCACATCAGCTGGTTTTTCAAGGCAAAGACGACAAACCGACAAACAGAAATGAGATCTTGGTAACTCGAAGGAGAGAAAGGGGGGCATTAAGAAAGATGAGAGAGAGGGGGAGAGAGAGAGTTAGAGAGAGACAGAGAGAGAGAGAGAGAGAGAGAGAGAGACAGAGAAAGGGGCCGAGTCAGAAAATAATCGCCTCAGGTTTCAGCCTCCAGCCTTGAAAAATATCCTCAATTTGATAAAAAAATTATAATGTGACTTTGAGAGGTTCTGGTTTCTGCAGAGTGACGGAGTTCCCCCATTAACCTTCTTTAATGTGGTTACTCTGCTGGGCTGCTGTGTGTGTGTGTGTGTGTGTGTGTGTGTGTGTGTGTGTGTGTGTGTGTGTGGTTTGTATCTGTCTGTGTCAGTGTTTCGTGCATGTGTGTGAGGGGCATTTGGGTTGTAGCATTATGTGTGCTACGGTGTGTGTGTACTATGAGTTTGAATGTGTGTCTATGCAAATGTACATAGTGTGAGTGCATGCGCGCACACGCATGTGTGCGTGCGTGCGTGCACATTCGTGAGTGTGTGTGTGTGTGTGGTCTAATGTGTTCACCACTACAGTGTAACAACACATCTTGACATATTTCCCTGAAAACCTCGATTTAAAAATCCATAGCGGCAATCACATTTCACCTCTCCTCTTTCATCCTCCTTTCCTCCCCTTCTCTCCGCCCGTCCTTCCTTCCTATACTTCTCCCTCCCGTCTCCACTTAAGACCGTGTACACACATATCAGTTACTGTGGAAAACACATCCACTCTGGCTCACACACACACACACACACACACACACACACACACACACACACACACACACACACGGACAGACAGCTTGACGGACAGACACACAGACAGACAGCTTGACAGACAGACGGACAAGGGAAAGCAAGGGATGGTAGAAGAAAGGAGATGGATGGAGGTGAAGAGGATGGATGGGGGGCAAATGGGCCTTGGAACTCATAGCTTATCTCAGCGGAAACCCAAGATCCCCCCGAGACGGAGGCAAGAGGGCAAGCGAGGTGGGGTCAGTCTCTCTCTCTCTCTCTCCCTCTCTAGGTGTCTCTGAGGGCCGAGCTTGTTTTCTCAGCCTCTGTAAAGACAGCAGTTGTAAACACACAGTGACAAACAAAACCCTGTCCCAGGAACACATACGCACACGGCACGCACGCACGCACACACACACACACACACACACGCAGAAACGCACTCACTGTGCACACATGGTGTTTTTCCTTTTCGTATGTGAACGTGTCTGTTATTTGTATGCAGCTGTGACTCTGTCTCCAAGACAAATTTATCCCAAGGGAGACAAATAAAGACAACCTTGAACCTTGAACATGCACACACGCACATATGCAAATCACTGCCACAAATTTTGAAGCAAAAACCAAACCTGTAGTCAATTACAGTTTTGTGTGTCAGGCTTTTGTTTCGGTTTCTGCTTTTCAAAAAGGTGTTTTCTTTTTGTTGAAATGTGCTAACTGGTTATTGGTCTTATATTATACCATAGTCTAGACTATGAATGTTTCCTGTCTAAATGATTACGGGTCTTGTGTTTACAATGTTACAGACCAATTAGTTGTATACAACCATGGAGACAGATTGCATTCCAACCTAGTAATGTAGTAATGTTTTTGAGGAGCACTCATTTCGGGCCTGTGCAATTAGGTTCGCGAGACGCTCCCAAGTGAGCTACTGTAGGCGAGCAAGTGCCCACGGGCAGACAGCCAATGGCCTTGCACGTCGACAAGTGCTCCCATAACACATCTCATTCCGTCACAGCAAATGGGGCAGGACTTTGAATACAAGTGGTTTGGGAGTCGCTTACGCGTGACAGAAACCAAGGAGTATAATACTTAAGGACAGGCCACAGTTTTACAAACAGTGCACACAATCCTCTGCAGGAAGGAAGGAAGGATGTACGCAGGCCTGCGTGATGCGACATGGTATAGATAAGGGGTATCTATTATAGATTTCAGGTCTTGGGTATATGAACATGTGTGTGCGTGCATGCTTGTGTGCGAGTGTGTGTTTCATTCTGTCATATTCCTGGGTTGAATCATCTGCTTAAAATAAACGACATGAACAAGCTTAATTATGAGATTAGTATGACTATGAACACATTGACTGAAATGTATGTCCTATCAAATGCAACACTTCCGTGCCTGTGCTGGTGCCTTAGGCCCAAACCGCACCGATGCCACTCCTTGCAACAAAACCGTTTTGAGGACGTCACACCAATGCAACTCCTAACAACTGCCATTCATGGAATTGACTTTCAAATTGAACCATTTGATACCACTTTGATTATGTTATGAAGATGAGTGTTTCCATCCCAACACCAAAGACAGTGAACTTACTAATAAACACATTTCTTTAACCTACAGTATCTGACGTTCCACCGTATCAAATGCCAAGTCAAGCGTTGCCATTTCATAGTACCGTGCATGCACTCGCTCACCATTTCCTTTTGAATGAAATCTAAGGCATGCAGTGGTTCCCAAGTGGGGTCCGGGGACCTTGAGAGAGTTCCAGGGGGTCCCCAGCTAAATGATAGTTCGGAACCAAATGGACCCTCATGCATGGGTCCGTTTGGTTCCATTTGTACACTCCGAGAGTTAAATTAACATTGATTTTACAATATAAATTGGGGTCTCAGAGATGGGGGTCCGTAGACTAATGCGTGTCAAACTGGGGGTCCTTGAAATTAAAATGGTTGAGAATCACTGCTAGAGCCATTCTTCTCTAATGGGGGGTCCCTGGCATATATTTTTCAAATGGGGGGCTAATTAGTGTGAATTTGGGGGTCCTTGAGATGAAAACGTTTGGGAACCACTGTAATAAGGTCAACAAGTCTCTGTTGAATAAGACCTTCTTCCCAGTTCCCAGCTGTTCTTTGTCTTTCTCTCGTGTTCTTTTTCCCCATTCTTTTTTTCACGCACCTCTTCCCTCTCTCTCTCTCTCTCTCTCTCTCTCTCACTTCCTCCACATCCTCCTCACTCCTCTCGCTCTGTTTATCTACTTCAGGTTAATAATGGTTGGGTCCAGACCCTCCTGTCAACACTCACATTACTCTCTGTATATTACCAAACACACACACACACACACACACACACACACACACATAAGGATGCCCCTGACACACACACACACGCACACACACGGGCGTGCGCCCGCACACAAATTAAAATAAACACATGCTCTTGCACATGTACAAGCATGTTGCTTGCTTGCGCACACACAAAGTGCTTGGCGCGTGTGCGTGTGTGTGTGTGTGTGTGTGTGTGTGTGTGCACGCTCTGTGTTTCTGGGGTCAAAGTTGACAGTTAAATATTTCTGCAGTCAGACAGACACAGACTGCTCCGCTGTTTATACTGTCACCTCCTCTCCTCCTCCTCCACCTCCTCCACATTCCTGTCCTCCTCACCTCCTCTGACAGAACACCGTCATCATGTGTTCTAGATCAGTGGTGCTCAAAGCGCTTGGATTTCAAGGATGCCCATGCATAAAGGGCCTTGCAAACGTGAAGCGAGGAACGCAGGCGTTGTTGCCTGGATCAACACCGGTCTCCTCCAGGTCTGTTGAAGAGGGGCGTAAAAAAAAAAGCTAAACATAATCCAGGTCTGGTGAGTGGCAACAAATTCACGGGGCTGCGATTACGTAAATATGTGCTTCTCCGAACAAAAACGCAGGTCTCATTGAAAATGAACAATACATAGGCGCGTTCTATCGCTCCCCGTTTGCAAGGCCCTTTAATCTGGGTGTGGAAAAAAAGAGCTATAGACCTTTAAGGGGCCATTTTGGGTCCCTGGTCCGCACACCATTCTAGATCAAGGCCCCAGAACGGCTGGCCAACGTTGAAGTCGTCGGCCCTACTGGTCAAAGCTGGAACAGCAGGCGGGCGAAATACATGGTAAATGGTGCATTTATATACTGTAGTACCTTTATCCAAGTGCGATTGTGCATTACATTCACCCGTGCACACACACATTCACACACCGATGGCGGAGAAAAACATAGGCAAGGCACCAACCTGCACATCAATTAGGGGTTCAGAGTCTTGCTCAAGGACACTTCGACACTAACTCTGGGGGAGCCCGGGTTCAAACTGGCAACCTTGCGGTTACCATCCGGCCACTCTGCCCCTGAGCCACTGCCGGCCCACATGCACAAGCAAGAGAGCGCGCCGCTGGGTCTTTGCTTTGTGAACTCTCATAGGAGCCAACCAATCATAAGACGCTCGAGGGGTACTTCCCAGAAGACTTTGTCAGACGGGTGCTGTCGGGTGCTACAAAACTCCACTGAGCAATTTCCAATTGAAATGAATATAGCGTGGGGCGCGTACTGTCGCTGTGCGTCCTGAGTCTAGATCATATATATATATATATATATATGTTCTAGATCTAAGAAGGGTCTTTCTCATCCGGTGGCTCACCAGGTGGTCAGTGAGAAATCAGAAGCTTTTGGAAAATATTTGACATATTCAAAGATGCTGCGTTTGTCTCTACAGGACGGCAGAATTGCAGGTTATAGTATAGAGACATGGTTGACTCCGCGCGCACACGCACGCACGCACACACACACACACACACACACACACACACACACACACACACACACACACACACACACACACACACACACACACACACACACACACACACACACACACACACACACACACACACACACACACACCGGGGGGGGGGGGGCTACATTTATCAATTGAGACACATTCTGCAAGTAGAAACATGCATGTGAATCAAACAGGAGATATTTGGTGCACAGCGAGCATACTACCAATGTTTCCTCAGCCCTACGGTATGTTCAAGCAGCCTTTTGTGGTGAGCTTGTAGATCTGCTGTTTTTGCAAAAATGCCCCGCAACAGGGATCCTATATAGGATCCATGTGTTAAGTTAGGTGGTTACTAGAATGTACGATCACAACGCACTAGAAGCCATGCTGAAGTGTGTACAAACTGTACATGCATAAAAGTTATGCTCAGCCAAAAGGAAAGCTCTCCCCACAATTTAGATGCTGTGGTTTAAAGGTTTCATGACATTAATTTAATTATTTTTATTTTTCGTTTTTCTTTTAGGTTGTATGCCCTCAATTACGCCCAAAAAGAATTATGTGGTGTGGGATTTTCTCTGTGTCTGTGAAGCCTTTTGAGCTGCAATGAAAACAGGCAAAACAGTGAAAACAGTGACATCTGCTGGCAAATCCCATTGTCATATACTGTATGGGATTTGCAGGCTCTTACATCACACTCCCCAGACCACAGAAAATCTACATGAATGTTAAAAGTTCAGGTTTTTTGGGTATAATTGAGCAACAAAAATAAGAAAATTTGTAAAAACTGTTATTTTTTTAATGTCACAATCCCTTTAACCCTCTAACACCCGCATTAATTTCTACTTCAACCTTACTACTACTTTGTACTACTAGGACTGACACTAAAACATATGTTAAAAAAAATAAAAAAAATAAAGTTTGATGGAAAATTTATAATAATTATATAATAATTATATAATAATATAAAAAAATCATAATTTACATTTGGGGGATATCTTTCACAATAATGAATAAATCATGTTCTAGACATTCTAATGATCACAAAAAAACATATTACAATTATTTTACCTACTTTTATTAGGGTAAAGGTCAAAAGTCTTAGGTTAAAAAATGTTCAAAATCGCACAGAGTCCAGACATTTTTAATTTGTGTGAATTTCAGCCTCTGTGGGGGGTATTTATATGCAAATATCATGACCAATGTCATTGAAATGGCATTGCAATGAACATCACTGATGACATTTAGGTGAAAAAAGAACAGAAAAAAATTATAATAATTTAGTAATTAAATAAAATAAAATTGTTGCTAAAAAGCAACGCTGGGTGTTAGAGGGTTAAGTGGTTAAGGTATGAGGCATAGAGACCTGCAAGCCCGTCGGGTACCGACGGGGCCCGGCCCGGCCCACCAAAACGGGCCGGGCCCGGGCCGACTTTGTCACTGCCCAACGGGCCCAGGGCCGGGCGGGCTCACGCGCCGTTATATTAATTTTCCGATGTGAATTTCACCCAGACTGGACTTGCTTCAGCAGCGCGGCAGCATGCTCCATAGTGACGTGACAATAACCCCTTCGCAGTGTCCGCACACACACAAGCCACAAGGCAAGCACACTAAAATCTGGTCAAAACTATAAAGACTTTGAAACAACGTGTTTTACATTCTATCTCTCTCGCTCCGCGCCTATAAACTCTCGTCCTCTCTCTCTCCTAATTATTGTGCAGCGCAGCTGTACACACACACACACACACACACACCGAGTACTAAGTAAGTAGCCTATAGGCTACGGCTCTAAAAACATTAAATACTGCGGGAGCATTATTACCACTAAACAAAGTTGGATTTGAACATTGCAGAAACTGCAGAATGCAGATACATAACGTAAGTGTTCTTATTATTGTCCGTCTACTCTGGGTTTTATAATGCAGCGTGAGTCCGCGATAGCCGATCTGCAAGCTCACAACGCGTTGCGCTGATTGACAGTGCACGTGCAGCAGCTACTGTATAAAATTATATTTAAGTAGGCTACTTTTTAGTGTGACGTCTGTGTGTTATTGACTTCTTGTTCCTTAATGTGGGTTTATCAGAGTGATATAGTGCAGATGTGAGTCAGTAGCTGCTGCTGCTGCGTCCGTGCACCAATAGAGCGACCGCGGCGGCGGCACGCATGCTTGAAATATTACAGTCCGTTTCTGGACTGTACCAACGGGCTTAGGGCCGGACGGGCCTTAACTCCACGGGCCGGGCACGGGCCTATATTTTAGGCCCGTGCAGGGCTCTAATGAGGCATGAGGCATTGAAGGAAGCATGAGGTCAGTCCGTTGCTCTCCTCGGGTTGGCGGTGAGAGTGTAGAGCCCAGGATTACATCAGTTGAATCACTGGGTGAAAAAATGGGTTACAAAAACCGTGGGATTAAAAATGAAAAGACCTAAGAAATCTACAGTATACAGTATGGGTGTGATATGCCCGTAAATATATATTATTGCATATATGCTGATGACATCAGGGATCTCCACATGTGAGTGTGTGTAGTTAATGCATTTCGAGGAGAACCATCTGGACCGGTCCACTGTACTTCAAACACGTCTCAAGCATCACAGAGGACCCGAGGGAGCAGTCCGATAAGGCAGTGCCAAGTACCCGCAAATTGATGTACAGTATTTGGCCGCGGACCACCATCTGAAAATGTGTTGTGCCACCAGGGACCCCCAGAAGAATAGACGTGTTAAAAAGGCAATCTAAATTATTCAACTTTCCAAACATTTTCGAGATTTTCGGCGATTCCAAAATTAGCCTACGTAGGCTACTGTAACACATTTTGCTGGGGACACCCTGGAACCCCTCCAAGCACCCCTGGGGGAGGGGTTACCTGGGGACACCCTGGAACATCGCCGGACCCCACTATGGATCTCCATATATAGTCCACTTGCCAACGTTTTATGTTAGAAATGTTGAGTATGGGTCCCCAGCATGTAGAAACTGCCGGATGCTAACTTGCATATGTTGAGCAATTTTCATAATTGGTATAATATGTGACCATACCATTAACAACCTATAAGGGAAATTATTTTCCACCCTAAAACATGATCGTCAGGTATTATTATAATATAAGGAGGAAGAACTTTTTCCAAAAAGTGTACAGTATTTGTTAAAATCATGCTTTTATGTGGACACGCCCACCAGTTCATTAAGTATGCCTGGTTTGCCTGGTGGGTGGTGATGGGTGGTGATCCACACCCACAGCTGTAGTTGTATGATAAAGGGGGAGGGGTTAGGGGAGGGGCTGATAGTGTGATATCACTATTTTACTGTTTATTTCATTGGCCCGTTTGACTGTCAAGGGTTCAGCCTTCAGGAAGAAACCCTAAATACAAAGTTAATACACCATTGCACATAAAAACAACTCCAGGGTGTCTAATGAAGTACTGTCACTTCATAAAAACTGGAAAAATACAAAAATGGTGGCACTCCATCTTTAAGTAACATGTGACGTGTCAAACTAAGGGGTTTTCATGATGCTGAATCCATTCCAAGTACAAAACTAATGCTTGGAATGGATTCAGCATCATGAAAACCCACTAGTTTGACATATCACATTCACATGCTGCATAAAGCATGATGAAAGTTTGAATTTTGTTGCCTTCTATAGGTTGTTAATGCGTGAATTCCGTTTGTGTCCGAGCATAGGCATGGCTGAGGCATGGTAACGCCCCGCCTGCCTGTGACTGGTCTACTGACACTGCCGGTTTTGACTGTCCTCCGAGTTCGTGGTCAGATCGAGAAATAAATAATAGGCTGAGAATGACAGCTTGGCACGCACAACAGATTTGTGTGTGTGTAATCTCATTATAGTAAACTAATACTATTACACTAAAAAGGATAAAGATGAAGGGAAAATAGACCTTTTTATAGTACAATAATGTTTCAAGTTTACACACACACACACACACACACACACACACACACACACACACTACAAACAAATTACACAATAATCAACACAAACACTTTATTTTAGAACACACCCAAATCAAATCAAGCGTGCATGTTCAGTCAATTATTCCATCAAAGCAAACGGCATAAACAATATTAGTTTGCCTCTTCTACAAAAAAAAAAATTAGCGTTCTCTTGTATCATACCATACTATACTTATTATTTCCCACCACGGAGTAACCTCGCAACAGACTGTCCAGGCATCCAGCATATCCACCTCGGAGGACAGTCAAGACAGACAGTGTCGGTAGGCCAATCACAGGCAGGCGGGGCGTTACCATGCCTATGCTCGGACACAAACGGAATTCACGCGTTGTTAATGGTATGGTCACATATTATGCCAATTATGAAAATTGCTCGACATATGCAAGTTAGCATCCGGCAGTTTCTACATGCTGGGGACTCATACTCAACATTTCTAACACAAAACCTTGGTGTACTCAACATGTCCGGGTTCACAATGGAGCTCTATGGGCTGGCAAGTAGACTAATGGGCATAGAAAGGACACAGACAGACAGACAGACAGACAGACAGACGGGTGGGTACTGTTACTGTTACTGTGATGTCTCAGCTCCATAGAAGAGCTAAGATGGCTTCACGGGGCACATCAATTAATAATATTAATATTCACACTTATAGCGAGTTAGTCATACTACTGCTGTGTGTGTGTGTGTGTGTGTGTGTGTGTGTGTGTGTGTGTGGCTCCAGCTGCGTTTAGCTATAGAATATATCACTAACAGAAAACACACACACACACACACACACACACACACACACACACACACACACACACACACACACACACACACTTTCTCCCCTCATCCTCTCTATGTAATTTGTGTTGATGGGGGTTCCATTCTCGAATGTGTGTAATTAAAATTAATCACCAGACATACTAAAGACCCCCCCATGGGTGGTACAGAGAAAGAGAGAGGGGGGGGGGGGGTTTGAGTCAAAATGGCAGACCATTTGTCAAACTGCACATATTTCTTTGATTCTGTCTCATTCATTGTCAGCACTCCATCATACTGAGTCATTGAGTTTGTGCGCGCGTAAGTGCGTGCGTGCGTGCGTGAGTGTTTTGCCTGGTAAAACTTCTCACACTTAAACCACATGGACTCACTGGTTCAGTCAGTTAGTAACTCTGTGAAGACGGACGGACACACAGACCCTGCCTCTCGTATTTTTCATAAACAACAACAATTTGTAGAATTAATGTCACAGTCCTGCATGCATGCACCGACTGATTTGATTGGATGAACATGACAGGGGGGGGGGGGGAGACCACCGATTGGACATCCTAAGCAACAGACAAGCTTGACCTCTGACCTCTTGTGACCTCCACGTATGTCTCTCAGTAGACGACTGTTCTGTCCTCCCTCAATTTAACCGTGTCTGTCCATCTATCCGTCTGTCCGTCCATCCACCAATCCACCCATCCATCCCACCATCCACCCATCCATCCACACACCCATCCATCCATCCACCCCACCACCCACCCACCAATCCACCCATCCGTACATCTGTCCATCCATCTGTCCATCCGTCCATCCATCTCATGTTGTGAATTTGTGATTGACTGGTGAGGTGAGACCCAAACAGAAGCAAATCTGTACACACACACCAAAGAGTAGATTTCTTTGTTACTGCACACTTCAGGACAAGAAGAAGAAGAAGACGACAACAACAGAGAGAGAGAGAGAGTGCATTTTCCGACAACGGCATCATCCGCGGAACACCCGCGGCAGGCGGTAGTGTTTCTCGGCGGCATCAGTCCGACACTCTGCCCCAAACCCTAAACCTAACCCTAACCGCCCTAAACCCTAAACACTCTGCCCCAAACCCTAAACCTAACCGCCCTAAACCCTAAACACTCTGCCCCAAACCTTAAACCTAACCCTAACCGCCCTAAACCCTAAACACTCTGCCCCAAACCCTAAACCTAACCCTAACCGCCCTAAACCCTAAACACTCTGCCCCAAACCCTAAACCTAACCCTAACCGCCCTAAACCCTAAACACTCTGCCCCAAACCCTAAACCTAACCGCCCTAAACCCTAAACACTCTGCCCTAAACCTAACCCTAACCGCCCTAAACCCTAAACACTCTGCCCCAAACCCTAAACCTAACCCTAACCGCCCTAAACCCTAAACACTCTGCCCCTAACCCTAAACCTAACCCTAACCGCAAGCACGACGCAACCCATGGCATCAGCCGCGGAACACCCGCGGCAGGTGACAGTGTCTCACACACACACACACACACACACACACACACACACACACACACACACACACACACTTGAATTTAAACTGGAAGGAAACTTTATTCTACATAATGATACTAAATGATGTGATGAGATAGAAGTCAAATCTGTCCAAACAGTTTGACACAAAAACAAAAGACATGTTTTAAATGGAAACCAAAATAGCTCTAACAAAGAATAACAGAAAAGAAGAGAGAATGAATTTGGACAAACTCTCTCTCTCTTGCGTGCACGCACACGCACACGCACACACACACACACACACACACACACACACACACACACACACACACACACACACACACAGTGATGAACTCAGGTTGAGGTTGGCATTGTCCTGGTTTTGTTCCAAACATTCGGACGGTGGAAGTCAAATAGTTTGACATGAACTCTAAGTGTCCACCTTAAACAACGAGCCTCCACCTTAACTGTGGGCCAGCAGTGTAATCATGTTTTGTACTGCAGACTAAACTTACAGAGAGATCTGGAGAGGAACAGCCTGTTCCCTGGACAGCTAGGAGAGAGAGAGAGAGGTGTGTGTGTGTGTGTGTGTGTGTGTGTGTGTGTGTGTGTGCGCTCGCACATGCGTGTTATTATACTTGTGAGGACGAAACGTCTTGGGAGGACGTACCATTGTCCTCCTCACAACAAGACAAATTGTTGTTTTATGATTGGAAAAAGGCGTAGAGTAAAGTTTACAATTTAGCAAAATATTCAGGTTGGAGTTAGGCTTGGGCATTTAGAGGTTAGGGTTAGAGTTTCCCCTGCTTTTAACTTAGAGTGTTGTGTGGCGATGTCACGCACAGGAAAAGAGCTGATCAACAAGCTCACAACTCGTGATGGGTTGTGAGCTGGAATATCTGCAATTTTTTGTCTTGTGGCAAAAAATGCCCCAAAATGGCATTCATAAAATCTGAAAATGTTAGTGTCCTCACAAAAATGGTAATACAAACGTGTGTGTACGTGCGTGTGTGCGTGCATGTGTGCGTGTGCATGTTGGTGCGCACGTGTGTGTGTGTGTGTGTGTGTGTGTGCGCGCGCGTGTGTGTCCTCCAGAGAACATACAATCAGGCTGATTTATCACTGACCTTTAACCTGTGATATCAACTGGAACATTAATACAGTTACCATATCAACACACACATGCAGACACACGCACACACACGTGTGTGTGTGTGTGTGTGTGTGTGTGTGTGTGTGTGTGTGTGTGTGTGTGAGTGTGTGTGCGTGTGCATGCATGCGTGCATGTTTGTGTGCATGTATATGTTGACAGGTGTGAGGTTTGTGTGTAAGATTCACACACACGGCCTCCGAACTGAGTGTGTATGTGTTAGAAGGGGTGCATCTGCATGTTTGTGTTATGTGTCTGCATGCACGCAGTGCATTTGTGCGTGTGTGTGTGTGCATGCGTGTGTGTTGATTGACAATGACCTCTAGCAGGTCTCTCTCATGTTTCCTCCAGTCGCAGTGCGTCAATCAACAGACGGCAATTAACTTAACCCCGCCCTCCCCTACACACCCTGTTAAGAGATACGCACGCACACACGCACACACGCACACATACACAGACACGCACACACACACAGACACGCACACACACACACACAGACACACACACACACACTGTTTGGACAGGCTAGTGCCGTGTTTACACGGGGCCGTGTCACAGAACCTTCCAGAGCGCAGATCAACAACCATCTGGATAGACTCACAAACTCACACCTCAGAACCACAGCAAGAGACTTTTACTAAATCTGACTTTAACACATTGTATGCTAGAGTTTTCTATTTGCTCAGGCTTGCTGGTGCTAAGCGATTAACATTGGACTTTTGAACTTTTTAGGGGCCCACAGCGAGGGGCCTCTTATAGCTAGAATCACATCGCATAAATAAAAAGTAGGCCAAACATGTCCACTTCAATTTAAAAAAAAAATTATGATTCTACCATCTTCCATTCTGGAGATATTGACCTTTTTCTAAAACCTGCTTTTGAAGGCACGCTGCTCGCTTGAAAAAACAGCAGAGATATGGAAGGTTGAAGTTGACAGACATTGACAGACAGATATAAAAATGAACACAAATAATATCATATACATACTACACACTGAATGAAAGCCCTGAATGTCTACTTTTAGGAGGAAAACAAATACACATGGTCCCATGTATAGTTTGTCAGTAATTGGCTATTGAATGCAGCTTGCGCCCACCAGAGAGGATTTCAGAAAATGCATGGACCAGAAGAACTATTATTCACAAAATAAGGCCTATAGCGAAATGTACATAGTATGTACATGTCGCTATAGGCCTTATTTTGTGAATAATGGTTCTTCAGGTCCATGCATTTTCTGAAATCCTCAGAGTATTTTAGACAAGACAAGGAACTGACAACTAAATATTCACAAAATAAGGCCTATACATACTATATACCGTATGAAACAGAAGACTCTCTGCTTTCATAAGAAAAATACTTCTACTGTAATAATAATGAAAATCACACCCCTGTGAAGTGAGCAGTGCAATGTTGCACTGCTCACTTCACAACATTGCACTGCTCACTTCACATGGGTGTGATTTTTATTATTATTACAGTATTAGTTTTTTTCTTATGAAAGCAGAGAGTCTTCTGTTTCATACGGTATATAGTATGTACATGTCGCTATATGCCTTATTTTGTGAATAATAGTTCTATAGGTCCATGCTTTCTCTAATCAGACCAGTGTGTGTCCAGTGGAAACCTCGTATGAATCTGATCTCAGGTCAGAATGGGCTAAAGTTCTCTCTGAAAAAGAGAATTTTATAAATGAAATGGATTCAATAGTCTAGTATTGACAAACAGTATATGGGATATGTGTATTTTATTTGTTTTCCTCCTAAAATTAGACATTTAGGGCTTTCATTCAGTGTGTAGTTGATACTTTATTTATGTTTATATCTGCCTGTCATGATAACGTCATGATGATGATGATTCTATGCACATATGTGATCATTGTCTCAGTAAACAAAATCAACAGATCGTTTGATAGCATAACAGTGACTTGAGAGGTTGACATGTCTGGACATGAACCACAGGAGCGACTCAACTCGCAGTGGGGGGGGGGTTCCACGACATGTCTGGACATGAACCACAGGAGCGATAAGCGTAGCCAGGCTGGCTGTGATTTCGACAAAATGACAGACAACACGATGGCTTCCGCAGCTTAGGATTGTATTAGTTATCCATTACAAACGGGTCGATTACGTCCCAGACGCCTTATCACTGCAATTGGCTGGCGAAGGCGCTATGGCGATTATGGTGATCAACTGCCGAGAATCTTTTTTCCGAGAATGAGAGTAGCATTGCAAACTGCAAAACGATCGATCGCAACTCGCAGTGTGGGGGGGGTTCCACGGTGTGATATCTGCTAGCCTAGTATACTGCTTCTTTGTCCAAACATGGCTGACGCGACGGCGAAAAAAAGACAGTTGGTCAGATGTATACTGCTTCTCCTATGGCGGTCCTTCGAGAATACGTCATTCGTTTCGCGTATACCTGTCCGTGAAATGGCGATCGACCGTTGGAGATTATTATTGGTTTATATACGGGTTTATATTTCCGAGAATGAGGCGGCAGACCGGTGAGTTGTCGTTGGAAAGAATTAGAGAGGGCTGTGTCGGCGGTGCAAGGCGATCGCAAGGCGCAGTGGGGCCTGGGGGGGGGAACTCAAACTGCCAAAGCGATCAAGAGACTCCCCCCACAAAGCTTCCTCGGGAGAAACCATGTAGAAACAGGAGGGGAGGGGGAATCGAGTGTATTCACAGACACTAGAGTATGGGTAACTCCATTTTAGATGCCCTGACATCTGCGTTGGTCTATGCCGTTGCCGTGCAGACCCATACGTGTAATGGAGGCATTGGAGGAGGGAGCGTCTTCGCCACAGACAGACCTCTTTTCAGGAGGGAGGGGCTTTTTACTCCCGGATCACATATTGGAGCTTCCTGGAGACGAAAGCTGTTATTTTCTTCGGTGTCCTGGAGCATAGGACGTTGATGTACAGTAAGCAATAAAAAAACGTATAAAACGTATACATACGCTTCGCGCGTACGGCGTTCGATATTAATAAAGCGTATGGATACGTTTCCAGCATTTTTTGTGTTAAAGGCTTAGTTCAGACTTTCTGACTTAAAGTTTAAAGTATATATAGGAACTGTGTATCAGGAAATACATGCCATTGATCTAGTGGTTGCAAAGGTATTAATTGATTGCCTGAGCTGAGCCCCGTGGTGGGAGTTCTGGTCTGGTTTTGGTGAATAATATAAGTATTTCAGGTCATTTGAGGGGGGGGGGGGGGGGCACTGGGGGCCACACATTAAAAAAAAAAGATTCCACAACCTATTTCTACCATATAGCGCAACTTTTGTTCAACTTTGACCCCTCTGTCACATGGAACTATTTTTTTTGTGTCCAGAATCACTATACGCTGACATAGTTTGAGGCTAGTTTTGTGGATTAATGACATTTGGGGCTTATGACACTGACCAGCTGTGACGTTAAACACTCTATGGTCCAAATACAATTAGATAGAACAGAAATGATTTTGAACAGATTGGCATTCTAAAAATGATATTACATAGACAGTAGACTACACTGTACATTAGACACAACATCCATTCAGACTGAGTAGACCAGGGCTAGGCATTGGCACCAACATTGGCACAGTGGCACACTGGTGAAAGTGTGTGAGAGTTTTTCTTTTAAGTATTCAAAAAGGTGTAGTGAGTTAAATGAAGTCCCCTCACATCTATATCTAAATGACATCCTGCACATAATTCCACATTTGTGACCAGATTTGACTGAGAGCCTGCCATCATGCAAACAGGCAGACTCTTCACATAATGGGCTGTATTTTGCGTGTCTTAAGTACCAGGTCTTATTACCTAACTTGAGTAAACTAAAGACCTGGAGGCGTGATCAATGCTCTTTGGCCACTCAAAATAGCCAAATGGCATTGATCACGCCTCCAGGTCTTTAATTTAATCAAGTTAAGACACGCGAAATACAGCCCACTATGTCTGAAATAAGTGTCAAGAGCTGAAATCGACATGTAAATATGAAATAAATGCTTAAACATGCAGCTAGGTGTAATGTTAGAGACCACAGAAGTGAACCTTTCAAGCCTGTTTTCTCAACTCGCTGTTTTCAGCAAGACATTACTCTATAAGCCATGCATATCTCCAAAACTGGTGGGTCAAACTGAACAACCAATATGTCAATTTGAAGCTATGATTCCCAAAAATTCAATGGCAGTCCCTCAGTCAAATTTCACATTATTCAAACTCCTAAATCTGCCATGGGGACTGAGAGGGAAGTCTGGAAGATAGTTAAGGTTAAGTGTAATGATTATTATTACATCTTGGTGTGAAAGCATGTACATTTATACAGAAGAAGAATAAATAAAGGTTGTTTTGTATAGCCCATGGACAATCACAATCAATCAATCAAAATCGATGTGGTGTCAAAATTAAGCTTAATGTTGATATGGCACAATAACTATCAAGAAAATTAAAACATGGAACTTCATGTCAAAATGGTTGCCAACCCCTGGAGTAGACTATACATTAGACAACAACCATTCAGACAGTAGACTATACATGATAATGATAATATTATTGTGATAACTGCTGTTGCAAAATGTGGTTTTACTCCGTAGGTTACATCTGAGGGAGAGGAGTTCAGACTCTTCTGTCTGAGGCAGAGGTGTTAAGACTCTTCTGACTGAGGCAGAGGCGTTAAGACTCTTCTCTTCTGTTTGTTTGCCTTCTTACCTAATAGTTGTAGAATCACATGCAGGGAGATATATAACGCTTAGTTGATTGCTGCTGATGATCTGAAATCTGAACTGAAGGCTGTTTGAGTAAAACAATCAGATATGACTAAAATGTCCTAGGCTATAGATTGTGTGTGTGTGTGTGTGTGTGTGTGTGTGTGTGTGTATGTGTGTGTGTGCGTGTGTGTGTGTGTGTGTGTGTGTGTGTGTGTGTGTGTGTGTGTGTGTGTGTGTGTGTGTGTGTGTATGTGACCTGTAGCCAATCTTTTAAAAAAGCAAACGTTGCTAATTCCCCTTCGCTCTCAATTACAGCAATCTCTCTCCTGGGAACACCACAAGCACATACATGCACGTGCGCACGCACACACACACACACACACACACACACACACACACACACACACACACACACACACACACACACAGTTAACTTGACTAAGCTAGGAGGACTCTTCAACACTTCAACACTCTATCACACACACTCAACAAAGACAAACACACACACACAGTCACACACACACACACACACACAGCGTCCATCCATCGTGCGTGTGTGCGTGTGTGTTTGCCTTTGTCGAGTGTGTGTGACAAACTGTTGAGAGCTGCAGGCTTAGTGAAATCTTGTGGCTGTGAATCTGTGTGTGTGCACATGTGTGCATGTGTGCGTGCGTGTGTTGAGTGCTAGCTTTGTAGTCCAACATCAGTAAAACCGTATCTGGTGTCGAACCAGCAAGCAAATACCGCACAGCACAAGACACTCACACTCACAGTCACACTCACACTCACACACACAGCAGACCATCCGCCACTCCAACCCACACCTGCAGACCAGTCATTGTTGATGACATCTGAACACACAGATCACCTGTTATGTCTGGACTCCAACGTGTGGAGAACTATAGCTCACACAGTAACGACTTGACCAAGTGGAAGGAGTTGGAGACATTTAACAAGCTCCACCCGCCCAACGCCATGCGTCTGTGTCGCAGTGCATTACGAGTGAGTTGACCAAAGTGCTTTACATAACATAACATAACAAACACAAATAAAAGTACCCAAAATCGCAAGTCAAAAATAAAAACATAGTATAGACTATAGAGATACAAATAAACAAGGTGGAAACTGGTATAACAAAAATAACTCATAAAATAAACACTCACTCTGGATTTAAAGCTTGGGAATAAAAAAAAGTGTACAAAGCATACATTTTGCACGAAGGCAGACAGCGATTTGTCTTTGCCCTGCACTGGCTGTGTGTTTTCCGCGCAGCTCCGGGCAGCTTGTGTTGTTGTTCGGTGGTGGTGGTGTTGTTTCTCAGTGAATATCGTGGGTCTGATGCCGTGTTTTTTCCCCGTGCTGGGCAGGTTGTGTTGCTGTTGTTCCGTTGTTGTCCGTGAATATCGTGTGTCCGCTGTCTGTGCATATTGTGTTACGGTTGTAGGAAAGCCCCGCTGTGATTGTACTCGTGCCATCGCATCACGGAAAGGGAAACCACAGAACTGGTTTGAAAACGGCACTTCCGCATACACCACATCAACGGTCTATGACTTGGCCAGCCGAACTGCGCAGCACAAAACTTCCTGATCAGGATCAGGGCCCACTTGAAAATCTTGAAAATGTTGGCAGTCAACCAATCTGACCACTTAACATCAATGGATCATTAAGTTCCTATTTACAGGTATCACAATGAAAACAAATTTTCTTTCAAATAATAGTGTTTTGGCAATTATTTGGGGAACCCAATTGCAATACCCACCGGTGGTCCTTGGCCCACAGGTTGAGAATCACTGGCCATTGGTTTTGGCCATACACTGAAGCTCCATCGCAACACACTGTTGCAGGAAAGGTATAGCCTAAATGTAGAGTGGGATTCCCATGGCAGACTGACTGACTGAGTATGCAGAATCCATGCTGTTATGAACCATTATGACAACATGATGCTCACGTGCTGCATATCCTGTGGAGATCACTTTTATGTGCATACATTGACAGTGTGCTCTTTGAATACCAAACGAGTCGCCCATTTACCAACTCTCCCCAGGCGTACAGCCGGCGGAACGGCTCAGTCTGGTATTCCTAAAGTAACCTAAGTAAATTATGCTTAAACGGTTAAATCTATAGCCTTATTCCTAAACTTAACCTCAGTAAAACTATGCCTAAACCTAACCCTATTCCTAAACTTAACTCCAGTAAAACTACGTCTAACCCGAAATGTATTTCTGACCTTCTCAGTAAAACAAAATAAAGAATACAAGAACCGCTGCACCGAGCGGTCGGCAGAAAGAAACAAGGGCAAGATGGATTATGGGCGACAGTACCTGATACCTGCTGAAATTGTAGAACGCAACAAATGGGGCAATTTGTGTGTGTGTGTGTGTGTGTGTGTGTGTGTGTGTGTGTGTGTGCCAGTAGTACCAGCACAGCCTCTAGGACTGCAAATAGCTGAGCCTTTATAGACTCTATTTATTCAGAGATAAATAGTGCTACAATTATGCTAATCATGACAGTGTCATACACAGATCTACAAGCTCACAATGCATCCGCAACACATTGTGAGCCACAAACTGAAATAATTTTAAATATATGCATACAGAATCAAATCAAACTGACATCAATCGTTGGAAGAAACTATAGTAGCCTTCTGCAGCAGTGCCTCATGCCTCCACTTATACGAGGGGTTTGAAACAGGACTTATATGGACAGCAGGTTAACAGGTTTTGGCACATGATGCTTCTGTGATGGACATCTCTTCGCCATGAAGTGCCACAGTGTCTGGTTTTTCTTTAGACACCCTCAGCAATTGCCTACAACTAGATAATCAATATCATGGTTCCCCCCAAAGAGAAGTTCCATCTCGTTGGAAAAACTGAAAATGCATTCTGCCCTGGCCTGTTGTACAACTGCTGTCTTTTAATTTTTTATAGTCTCCCTGGAGAGTGGGCCCATTGACAAGCAACTTTGTCAGGGACAAAGGTCTCCTGAAATTGGGTAGACAGCTTGGCAGCTATGTCCGTCCAAAGTAATTTATTTTTCCCCTTCACTGCTTTACCCCTGGCATTCAATTCTGAGTGTGTTGTGGGCAAACCTCTAGAGAAATGCTTTCACTTTAAATGGATTTTAAAAAGGGTGTGCTGTCTACTGAATCCATTGCCGGGGCACGGGGGCATCATTTGCCCTGGGAGATGACTTGTGGGCAGAGAAGAAAGCCACATTTGCAGCTCAGTCAATCAAATACCAAGCAACTATTTCACTACCAACCAATTAAAGACAGGGTATAGAGATACTGTTAACAGGCTCCTAACAGGCTAGCAAACCAAGCTAAGCTACCTCAATAAATTAAAATGTGGCATTCCTTTTGGCTTTCTGCCTTTGGTCTCCTCCTGTCTTTGTCACAATATGGCTCGTAAGTGGGACAAACACCATTTAAAAGTCGGAAATTAAATAGAAAACTAAAACTAAATGTAAAGAAAAACAAGCGCACACAGTATGGAGATCAGTGGAATCAGTAGTAAAGGGTGTGCATGGGAGTGGACCATGGAGATACTGTAGTGTATGAATGTTGTTGTGACTGTAGGTCGCAGATTACTATGAAAACCTGCAAAACCTGTCATCCGTCACGTCACGATAAATGGCCGTCAGTCCATCACGCCTCGTGACACGCTCCATATATGGCCGTCTCCATATATGAAGATGACGACACTGATCTCATCAGACCCTGGATAGCCATACATGGAGAAGACTGGATCATCACCTACTGTTGATCTGCATATATGAAGCAATCTGACCTCAAACCCTTAGATCTCCATCTATGGAGCTGACCAGTTCTCACATCCCCACCCGTCTTTCCTCTTCGATGTCTCCCTTTAAGTTCTGACTGATACCTGTCCATTTAAACTCTAGACAGGCCTGCCCCAAAGTTATTAGTGCAGCCGGCTAAAACTAGAGTCCTCAACAGGCCCGACAATTAAGGCCCGGCCCTGCCTGGGCCCTAACTGGGCTGGGGTCACTAATTAGAACACGGTTACACCTTACACGGCCCGAAAACGTCAATTAATTAATAAAAAAGGTCCATATATGGGCATTCCCAGACGCCAGGCACCATATTATACCAGACCAATTATATCACGATAGGTTGAAAATGGGTGTAGTTGTCCTTTAAAACAGTTTTCGTGCCGGGAATGGATCACTCCAGGTTAATGTCGCTGCCAAACCCGCTATACCCGCCATTTGTTCTATGTGTTTAATCCGCTGTATTGTAATAAATAAAAAGAAAATCCGTCTTCGTCGCGGAGATAGAGAATAGATGGTTTCGTTTTGATGACGAAACCGGAAATCGTCACATGCTGTGGGCTGCTAGGGCTTCTGGGAAATTGAGGCCAATGGAAATGCATGGGGTACAACGTCTCAGTCTTGTGTGCGTCTTCCGGGTGCACCAAGATGGTGGATGATACGCTCGGATCATAACATACCGAGGGAGCTTTTTTCGCTGGATTTTCGCGGATTAAAAGCCCAAATAATTCAGCGTATGCTCTAAAGGTAATACAACAATCTCGGCAGTGAAGGGGGGTTGATTAAAATGCGGGTTAAGCGTGTAAAACAGTCAAACTGTTAAGCTGATAATCAGTAATGTTTTTTTCATGAGCAGCAGATTTGCATGCCCTCCCTCCCTGTGTTCCACAGACAACTTTATGGAACAGCTGCCAGCAAAGCTGATACAGGGCCCAGCCAACTCGGACTCCCAGACAAAATGTAAACATCTAAAAATAAAGCCATTACCAGGGAGATTTGTATTCCTATCTTAAAGCCAAAGCTGTGAATAGCCAATGACATATGCCACCGGCATGTTCCCGTACTTAAAGATTGAGTGCCAGCTGCGGCTTAAGTTCAGGTGGATCACCACCCATCACCACCCACCAGGCAAACCAGGCATACTTAATGAACTGGTGGGGGTGCCCACAAAAAAAACGACATTTTAACAAATACTGTACACCGTTTGGGTGTTTTCGGTTCGAGAGGACCCTCGAAGAGTGCAGACGTCTGTCTAGCCTCCAGCATCCCTCCAGCAAACATGGCCAGTTGTGTTTGTCGGAATGTCCGGCCAGGCCGGATGAACGGCAGATGTTTTAATTTACTTTGCCATGTTGCAGCATGTTTCCGTTGGTTTTGCTTTAGCATCTTGTATGTGCGGTGTGCGCCAAGCAATGGTATCGTTGCGGAATTGGTTTTCTCAATGAATTCGCTTGAGATGTTGGTGCTGAATTGACCTTGTGGGCCACCGTACATGCCAGTCTAGAGCAGTGGTTCTCAACGTGTTCAGGCTGGGACCCCCAAAATAATCACATTTGAACTGGGGACCCCCGCCCTGAGAAGCACCTGGACTTTTGAGGTATTACATTTTGTTATGTAAATATTGTGAAAACAGCAGATCTACAAGCTCACAACGCCTCGCAATGCATAGATCGGCTATTTTCACCTCATATTTGTTTAACAATTTGACAAATTTTTCACCAGTTTGTATAGTATATTTTGTTGATTACTTTTGATGCAGTAATCGTTTGTCTTTTCTTTTCTTTTTTTTGGTAATAAAGGTGAGGCGTCCAAAGGCGTCCTGTGGCACTGAGTGAGTTAAAAAGGTCTTAAACTGAGGACCCCCCCCCCAAAATCATGTGAGGACCCCCTGGGGGTCCCGACTCCCGACCCACTGGTTGGGAACCACTGGTCTAAAGGACAGATTTGTGGAGACGTCCAGTAGAACGAACGAAGGAAGGAGGCGCGCCGTCTAAAACAGACTTGAGCCTGCAAGGTCCGCTTCAGCTGACTCGGCATCGTTCCAGATATGTATATAGGGACAGAATCGTACCTCACGTCACCCCCCTAGGCGACATGTGAGCCTGCGGGTACCGCGGGGTCAAGCCGTCACCCGTTTGCCATCTTGGTAATGAGA
>NC_139718.1:36814397-36844397 GCF_964188405.1 Protomyctophum parallelum | reverse complement strand
GTATTGTTCTGTTCAGTGTGAGAGGACCTCGGTGGAAATAAGTCTTTGGACTTTACTGTGTAATCCTTGAATCGCTGATTATAATGTTGTATTATGATTGCTTTTCTAAATAAATCGAATAAAAAAAAACAACAACCCTAACCTCAGTCTTAACCGGCCACATACAGGTATAAGTAAACATAAGGTGAAGTTGTTGTATAGCGCCGTTTCACAATGTTTTCGCCTCGCCCCGCAGTAATTTCACTTCCATGTTTCCTTGCATGGTCTGATAAGGAACATATTGGTGAAATATCAGTTGATAACATTCGAAGCGGGTGTTCCATCTCAGCAGTTCATCCTCATCCTGGCTTTGATTGGCAGCTGGGACACAGCTCAGGTGGAGAGGAGGAGGAGAGGTGGCATATCTACACCTCCTTCAGAGAGGAGGGGTGGGGGTGGGGAACGAGAATGAAAAAGAACAAGGGAGTAGAAGAAGGAAAGAATACAAGAGAAAGAAAGAATTGGGGGACAGTGGGGATGAAGCAAGAGTAAGGAGGGAGAGAGAGAAAGAAAATAATGGGGAGGGAAAATATATCAGCGATCCTGACAGACACACTTAGATGCAAATGTATAGAGAGAGCCAGAGGGAGAGCGAGGAAGAGGTGTGGAATGGATGAAGATGGAAGGTATGGATTGATGGAAGAAGACATGCCGTGATAGATGGATGGATGGTTGGACAGAAGGAGTGCGAGTGTATATTTAGTAGAGCGACAGACTGTGATGATGTATTTTTACATACAGACGACACCCTTCTATTTATTCATATAGACGTGAGAAAAGAGAGCCAGGGAAAGTCATAAATACGTGTTATATGATGATATTTTCTTTTTAATGTACACAGTTCCTATGTTGTACATTCTTATTTATATTATTTAAAGAACCATACTGGTGTAATTGCATGTTTAGCCCATGTTTAGACTACAAGACATGAATACTGTACTTCACATTACACACTTTTACAAAGCGTCTACAAAGCTAATTATATGATATTAGAGTATGAGGTGGGTTCATTTATCAAACATTAGTTTGAATGAAACAAAATAGAGAGATTGGGTAATTCTTCCAAAACAAAGATTGCTTTGGCAAGTAAAAATCATGTTAAGTCAAGTATACATGGCAAAAAAGAGGTATAGGAGTGCACACCAATAGTAGGGAGGTGCTGACCACAGGAGATATATTTTAAAAAGGAAAGGACAAACTCGTAGTCCCGATGCCAAAAAAAAAAGCGTTTTACCAACGTTTCGACAAAGAGGTTGTCTTCTTCAGGGTATACATGGTGTACTGTATACATGACTTGGGTGCTCAATTGGTGCCGTGGTGAAGTACATGCCCACCGCCGAGGAATCGAGGGTTTCGAATCCACTGCGGTGCATCCGGCTTTGGGCCGATTCATACTCCTATTTTAGAGCAGAATAAAAGTTCTGATCATTTCGGCACTACAGCGCCGAAACAGCGGTAAAATAGGAGTATGAATCGGCCCTTTGTCGAGCGTCTATACGAATGGGCCGTGTTGGCCCATGTTCCAAGGAAGGGAAGCCGGGCGATGGAGGATGATATTTGTCTGCTGCGGAACCTGTCAGCAGGGAGTGTTTGGCGTGAGGCTCCCGTGTGGGGGCTCCTCACTAGCAGGTGAGCCAGTAGGATGCAACACACAGAAATGTGTGTTAGGGGAGGAATTGACTGGCATAATGACTAAACTGGGGAGACATTTGAAGGGAGTCAACATGAAAAAAGAAAGAAAGGCATTGATGAGGAGCACACCACCATGGCCATCGCGTTGTGCCAGTAGCCATCAGGCTCTATAACACCAAGCCTGACCTCAAAGGAGGACTTGAGACGGAAGTCAATTGACTTTTCTGACTACTCTCTCCTGCATCCATACCTTCCGACACAAGCTTGTTACGGAATAGGATAACCTTTTATAGACTCTATATATTCATGCATAACGTTATATTCAATGTTGATAGACTGTATATACATACTGTAGATTAATTCCAATACTCATTGTTGATGGACTTGCTCATACATACATACATACATACATACATACATACATACAAGTCATACATACAGTACATACAAGTCATACATACATACATATCCACTCAACCACTCATTACATCCATGGCTGATATATAGGCATAGATTCAGACATTAATATTCAGCTGTATCATCATATTCATATTCATTGGTGGTAGACTAAATTTAGTAGGCTAAATTCACAAAATCTGTGATGGACAGATCAACCATACTGTACATACATTGATTCATGCTTCTTGCGGTGTTCTGTGAATGTAAAAAGAGCACTGTTCAGAGCCTGTGTCACCCCCTGCATACGGCTCATCTCTGGCCCGGCTACACTGAGGCTCAGAGTGGCATACAGCGATGCCATGAGGCTGCTGATCCGTGCATGTCCCCACGGTGGCATAGCGTGCCAGTCATTTGTTTTCTTCAGTTGGTGTGCCCACTTGTGCGGTACTGTTGAGGCAATTGATGTACAATTGCATGCAGTGCCTGACTGTGTCTAAAAACAGCATCATAGTGGCTCTAACAAACCTTGTGAAGAGCCGTTATCGGGTCACATACAGGCTTCACAAGCACTGGCTCAGCAGCCTGCTGCTGATTAGGTAGAATTGCGAGAATTGCACTATTGAAATGATGTCATATGGAGGCCAAGTCTATGGACTTTTAATGTTTCTTTAGGGCACTAAATGCTGACGTGAGGTCAGGTGGCCAATATAAATACGTCTATATATTTCTTTTTTTTAAAGATTAGTTTTATTTTGCTTTTATGCCTTTATTGATAGTCACAGTGAAGACGGACAGGAAAGAGAGGGAGAGACAGGGAGAGACATGCAGCCAAGGTCGTCATGAACGAGAAACGAACAGGTGGCGCACTGTCAGGCCCGAGCCTATTTGTGGCATGCGCCTGGACCGCTAGGCCAGCGAGCGCCTGAAATAATGAGTATAGCCTATAAATTCAGAGACCCATTGCAGCTTTTTAAAGTTTGTATTTGTAAGTTTGTATCTTGGTTAAAATGTTGCCTTTTACTCTTACCTGTGCATCCCCAGACTGCTGTTGCTGCCATGATACCTGAACTTCCCTCCTGAGGTCAATCTCATCTCATCGTGTTGCTGAAAGGGAAATCCCATGGAAAAGGGTTAATTTGTAGGTTTATCTAGTTATTTCCATATATTTGTAGTATATTTTCTCAAATTTCATTGCAAAGATGGTGAGGCTATTGCATTTCTTGATAAACTGAAATTAAGTAGAGAGATTAGCAAAGATGTGAAATATTGCCAAATGATATTCTGCTATTAGCCGTTACCTACAGTACACATTGTTAGGGATTGATTTCCTCATTGACATAGGGAGATTTAATTGGAATCTAAGAATGTCTAGAATTTGTGAATAAAGAGTACTGTGTTTTCTAAGTTTAAATAAAATGTATTTTAAACCCCTTAGCTAATGGGTGCTATTAAGGCACAATAGAGGATGTGCGTAATGCAACAATATGATTACCTGTAAGTAAACTATTTTATTTTCATCATCCTACTGGAGACTGTTACCCAGTTAATATCATTACCATGTGCCTCACCATTGTGACATACTGTACATATCAAATCTACACACAGCCTGGTGTATTTTGGAAAAACTCACGCACACTCGCACACTCACACACAGAAGTCTAGGGAGATTTCAGCCACAAAGATTACTGGAGCTCTCTCTCTCTCTGTGTGTCTGTGTGTGTGCGCACGTGTGTGGGAGGGGGTATGGATGTGAGAGCATGCATGTTGGGAGGGCAGACAGAAGTGTTATTGTTCCTCTGGTTGCAAAACCAATTTGAGATAGAAAGAGATTAACATGAGACTTGGAATTACAACACACGCACGCATGCATGCACACGCTTGGCCGCACACTCACACACACACACACACACACACACACCTCTATATCTATATCAGGTATTAGAAGAAGCTTATGGAGACTTCGATATAATGAGTGCGAGTAATCAACTCTGTGTGCTCACATGTGTGGTCGAACGCAGACAACACATTTTGGTCATCTGAAGAAATAAAAATGTTGTTATCCACCGTCAGCCTCAACTCTTACAATCTTGCACGCATGCACGCACACGCACACACACACACACACACACACACACACACACACACACACACACACACACACACACACACACACTCTGCCCCCTCCAGTTTGTCCTGATGTCTGTCGCTCGACTCGCTCCTAGCTGCCACTCTCGCCAACCCCGTGCCCTGTTCCCCTGCCACGGTTGCCACCCCCCTGTGCACCTGGGAGCGGCAACTGTGTCTGTGTTGTAGTAGTCCAGTGTTGTTTGTTTGTGTGCGAGTGTTGAAGGCCTGCAGGCCGAAATGTCCGTTGTGTATAATCTGCTGCTGGGGCTTATTATAAAGTACTAGTAATCTTTTCTAATGTCGCATTCTCACCTCTAATTCGGTAGACTCGATGCGATTGGGGGGTGAAGTTGCATCATTCTTGCAATTTTTAAGTTTGCGTTCACACTTTAAATTGGCTTCTCATGTTCTTATTTATCCTCTAGCGCCGATCTGTTTAATTTATCTTTATCTACCAGTCGGCTTCCATTCCATTTTAGCGGATTGTTTCCGGGTCATGGGTTTCAGAGTAAAAGCGGCCATGTATTTCCGGCACCCCAGAGCTCCTATTTAGAAGGAATCCCGGCACCGATTGTGTTAAAGCAATCATATTGGACTTTTCTGTTTGGATGTATGGGCTGTCAAGGCCAGAATGTCATTTTTTGCCACTCAGTAGGTGTTCCCGCATAACTTCCGGGTTTGATGACGATGTCACACGCATACCCTCTATACGCGAGACAAGTGCGGAGTAAAAATCCTCAGTGAAATTAAATGCTGCCCTCAGAAGGCATATTCTAATAATATAATGAATATAAGTAAGGTCACATCTGCGAGAGGGTGAGTGTGTGTGTGTGTGTGTGTGTGTGTGTGTGTGTGTGTGTGTGTGTGTGTGTGTGTGTGTGTGTGTGCATGCCAGCCTCCCACTGTGCATGTAGTGCTCCATCACCCATGCCTGTCAACCCCCCCCCCCCCCCCCCCTCCCCTCTCTCTCCTCCCGTTCCCGGCACTATTATGAAATATTTTTATTCCAGCGTGATTATGAAATATGTCACTATAAATCACAGCTTTCATCCGCAGAGAGAGAAAGGAGTCGCGGTGAAGAGAGGAGAGCAGCTCCCAGCGACCGGCGTGTTTCTTTAGCTCCTACGAAATATTATTCCAACGTTATAGTTAAACTGCTCTGCCGTGTGACAGCTTAAATCAGTACCTTCACACATGCAAATGGAAATGATCTAAATTGTTGCTGAGAAACTTCATACAGACGTGCGCGCGCGCACACACACACACACACACAATTTGGCTTTCAGCTAATTTTCGACAGCAGTATCAAACTGAGAGTCATGTTTCAGCTCATTAGCGAAAATATGTTTGCCTGTAGCATGTTTCAAATCTCAAAAAATGTTATGGTAAAAAATACAGTATGTATACTGTATACTGATATATATATATATATAGGGTGTTTTCACCCACTGATTTTGTGACAAATAAATCTCACTGTGATTATAGATAGATATGGCACCTGGGCACAGAATCACAGACCCTTGACAACTTAATAAGACCCTCAGTCACACATACTGTGGTGGGGAGAAGGATGCTGAAGATGGAGCTGCTGCCAAGTGAGAGGAGAAGAGGGAGGCAAAAGACCAGGTTCACGGACGCCGCGAGGGAGGACGTAAACTCGAAGAACACCTGATGGGAACCATCTAGGAGTGTGTGTCTGTGTGTGTACCTACGGCCTCCTTGAGGCAGCTCTCTGATTGGTCAGCCCCCACATCTGTCACAGCTTCATCTCATCTCCTCTCCTCCTGAGCTGAACCCATGAACCGTGTGTGTGTGTGTGTGGGGGTGGGGGGTTGTTGAGGATAACAAACTCGGAGACAAACAGACACTGTACCGCTAAACGTGTGTGTGTGTGTGTGTGTGTGTGTGTGTGTGTGTGTGTGTGTGTGTGTGTGTGTGTGTGTGTGTGTGTGTGTGTGTGTGTGTGTGTGTGTGTGTGCATTAGCGCGTGTGTATACTTGTAGGACAGCTATTTAATATTCATGTAATGAACGAGATGTGATGTCTTCTAAAGCGGTCTGTCAGTCGTCCATACATGGGACCGCGACAGAGACACAGACATGCAGAGAGACAGACAGAGTCCAACAGACAGATAAAGGTAGGCAGGTGAACAAACACTCGCAGACTTGCGCTCATCGTTTAGATACAGTCAGACTGACTGACTGACTGACAGACTGTCTCATTGTACTCAGTGTCGGAGACAGTGCTGACACACCGACTGAGACACAGAGGACACTGAGGCAGTGAGACAGACAGGGACTGTCCCTGTCCCAGTGTGTCACTGTCCCACTCCCACTGTGCCGGTCTCATGTCCCAGTCTCAGTTTTCTCAGTATCCTGCGGCCAAATCAGACACCTGTCCAAAATTCACCAAAAGACCCCTTTGTGTCATTCAGAAGCTATGGGTTTTACTAACCTCCCGTCTAATTGGGCCCGCAGCTTGGTGTGTGTGTGTGTGTGTGTGTATTGGGCAAGACGACCACGACCATGAAGGGGGGGTTGTGGGTGGGTTGGGGGGGGGGGGAGGAGGGGTTGGAATAGAGAGAAGTGAATAGACGTGTGATTGTGTTGCTGTCAAACGCTCCCACATGAGCTCTCTGCTCTCTCTCTCTCTCGTTCACCCGAGACCGGAGAGAGAACGTGTGAAGAACGGAGGGAGGGGACATGGAAAGTGAGAGAGAGAGAGAGAGAGAGAGAGAGAGACTTCATTCATCTGTCCATCCAGTTTCCTGATTGGAGTGCAAGGAGGAGAAGGCAATTCAAAGACTCTCAAGTGGTTCCCATCACACAACCCCCCCCCCCCCCCACACACACACACACCACCTCTCTCCTCCGTCTGCATCCCTTCATCCACCCCTCCTCTCCTCTCCCCCAGTGGCCTGCCAATCAATCAGAGCGCGGCATTGGTGAGTAAGCTAGCGGCGCTTCTATAGCACCGCTGAGAGCTCATCTCATCAGACCTGTAATGACTCTATCACCTCCCTAATAGCTCCGCTTATGTGTGTGTGTGTGTGTGTGTGTGTGTGTGTGTGTGTGTGTGTGTGTGTGTGTGTGTGTGTGTGTGAGAGAGAGCGAGCAAGTGTGCGTGTGTGCCGTTTTGGGGAGTGTGTCGTTTCTTGGGAAACAAAGTTTTGAGGCCCTTCAGGTCTGATCACATTTGATGACCTCATCGAGACCCACAATGCACTACTCTTCTTTTGAGGCAGACAGGGTTCCCCCAAAAAAAATCCCCAAGGGCCATATTTTGACTAGCGTACCAGGCTGGGGGCCAAGTCCGCACAAGCAAGACCCCATTTGAAAAGGATGCCCAGTTTGACATGCATAGGCCACTGACCCCCATGCAATGCCATTTATATCTGGGACCCGTCAAAAAAACAACAACTTTTTTTCTTTTAAAAATTCTTCCAGGGGCCACAAGGGGGTGCTCCGCGGGCCGCAAATGGCCCACGGGCCATTTGCCCGCGGGCCACTTTGTTCTCAAAGTGGGGTCCAGGGACACTCGGGTTCCTTGAGGGGGTTCCAATTGGACCCTTATACATGTCTGTAACTCTGAAGGTGCCTTTTGGACCCTTATACATGTCTGTAACTCTGAAGGTGCCTTTTGGACCCTTATACATGTCTGTAACTCTGAAGGTGCCTTTTGGACCCTCATACATGTCTGTAACTCTGAAGGTGCCTTTCCCACTAAAATATATTTTTACCACTGGTTGGCACAGCCTGGGAGCCCACAAAGGTAAAGAAAGTGGTTTAATGCTTGGGCGAAGAACAGCCAATGAGAGATGCTGGACGGTTCCAGTAGAGCCACCCATCGACTGATCTAATATACGGCAACCTTTCTTGTGTTTCTTCACTAGTCCAATTCAGAACAGTTTGCCGGCCACTGCTACAGAGCTGACAATGATGTTATATCTTCCCTTCTTCTCTGGAGTCCTGCCTCAAAGCAGACCAGAGGTAGAAAACTGTCGTACCCTGATGTCATCGCTAGGGACACATGCATCAGTAAGCAGGAACTGGGGATGGTAATGAAGGACCGGGAAGTCTGGCGTGGCATTGTGAAATCCATGATCTCGACCACGGTCGAAAAATGATGATGATGAGAGCTGTTTTGTAATTATTTTCAATGGGAACAGAGCCGTTTGTTAATTTCCATTTGCAGATTTACGGGGAAAAAAAGAAAAAGCTCTGATCCCATTAAAAAGCATTGGCAGAATCCACCCGAATTAAAGCACCACAAGAAGGCAATTGTAGAATCGGCATCAAACTTGCAGGGCATGTGTGTGTGTGTGTGTGTGTGTGTGTGTGTGTGTGTGTGTGTGTGTCAGGACTCGAGATTAACGGCATCCCGACATCCCGGAACCTATAAAATATATATTTGGGACTTAAATTTATCTCATTCGGGACGGTTTCGGGACTAGAGGAGTTTTTGCATTGAAAATGCGCATATCGTGTGCACGGATGAGCAGCATGAGACTAGCAGCGCTGATAAGACTTTTCGCACTGTCTGCAGTGCCGTCAGTCAGACAAGTTGACAACAACAACAACACACCACCATTCACCCAAAAGAATCAAGAAGCCGCTTATATTGCTTTTGCCCCGTGGATGGGACATTTACATCGGTTGGAAGCGTGGATAAAACCATGCTTGTGTCTTGTGTGCTATAGCGGAGGGAAAAGTTCCATATGGACACGGGGCTACCGCTACACTACACCAACGTTAGCTTCCATGCTAAGCTTGCTAGCTGCTTTAACATGTCTGTGAGAGGTTCCATATGGGGCTAATGTTAGTCGAAGTAGGAGTTGGACCCACGTCGGTCCAACCCACAGCTGACCAGATAAAACGGTTATGGCACATTAAAGTTGGTATCCTCTGAAGAAACAGATGTTTTCTAAAGCTCAGATTGTTCTGGAATTGCTGCCCCAACACTGTAGAATGCACTCCCCAAAGCTCTCATTCCAGTTTCTATTCCTTCGTCTTAGTGTTCCCCCTAATAAAGTTTTTGATTTGTTTTCTCATGCCACCCATGTAACAGACATTTGAGTATTCATAGACTACCTGCATTACTGCACGAGTGCACGTTTATAAAGTTGTATAAGCAACTGTAGTCACTATTCATTGATTCACCAAAAAAAAAAAAATCCATTTGAAAATAAATATCACAGTTCTCAGGTCGAATATTGATATGCGATTCATTTAGATTAATTAATTACAAAGCCTTTAATTCGATTAACATTTTTAACCCAGCGCTATTTTTCATCTGGGAGCATTTTGACTAAATCAGTGTATTTTCTCTATCTACAGAAGAAACATGAAGCCAAACAAATAATGTACTGCATGTATTGTATTTCGATTACAATAGGAATACAGTTATTAATTTAGCAATTTGAGTGGTGCTTTTTTTGTACTTTGTTTTCCCGGGACTGTATAAATGTACTTCGGGACGGTTCAAATTGTATTATTGTACGGTTTCCGGGACGTTGGTGAAAAAAGTTAGTCTGGAGCCCTGGTGTGTGTGTGTGTGTGTGTGTGTGTGTGTGTGTGTGTGTGTGTGTGTCATCCTGTATATCGTCGCTGTCGGGTGGAAACGCAAAACAGTTCCTTTTTTCATTATTATTAAAAAAAACCCATCTTAAAATAGCCAATCTACACGCTCACAATGTCCCACATTGCGGCACGTTGTGAGCTTGTATATCTGCAATTTTCGCTACTTGTGTGCAACACTCTTGTATGATGAAGTAGGGCATCAATTTACGTAAAAAGTTGAAATGTGGAGATACAAGGTTTCTGCCCGACATTCTATCTTTCTGAATGTACGCATCCCTCCGTTGCATACGCCATCTCTCTCCGTCTTTCTATCTGTCTGTCTGAGTGACCATGGGGGTGGGTAGACAAGCTGTTTCACTCTACATTCTAATCACGGGGTGAAACATTCACCCCGGGGTGAGTTCACCCCTCTGATAAGCGTTCGGCCGGGGCGAGAGGGTTGGTGTGAAAATAACGGGTTGTTCACCCTGCTGGATGTTACCATAGCAACGCAAACAAACAACGTTTCCCACTGGCTGCCTGACTCGGCTAATGACAGCTACTGCTAATGCTAGCTTCCCAAGATCAGCAAAAACACCCAGTTGAAATACACATAATATACAGTGCAGCGGGGAGTATAGCATAATGTAGTTGTCAAAGTGAGTGTGTGTCTGTGTGCGCACGTTTGTGTGCGAGCATGCGTGCACACGCCGAAGCGAATGTGAGAAAGGCAGAGGTGACAGGCATTGTGGACCGAGGTGCGAACGACACAGAAAAGAAAGAGAGAAAGAACCGGCGGAAAGAAAGAGAGGGAGAATGTCCTTTCAGACAGGAAGCAGGAGGGAGGCAGAGCTCCTTGTCTCGTCAACGAGGAACCTCGGCCTCCTTCCTTTCACCTCCTCACCCCCCTCCTCCTCCCCTCCGACCCCCCTCCTCCCAATTAGACAAACATTAAGGTCAATTAGAGGCTGTGAGGGACACAGGTTCATATAATTACCTTAATGGGCGGACGCTTTCTCTCTCTTTCTCTCCGTCTCCTCTCCTTTTCTCTGGCTTTCAGCCTCTTAAACAAACTTTGGAGGGCCCCTGTTCGGCAGGGGGCCCACCCCCCCACCTCTCTCCCTCTCTGCACCCCATGAGTCTATAGTTAGCCTATAGTTAGAGTCTATTGGCCCACAAACAGCTCTGGAGTGCAGAGCTGCTGTTCCCACAGTGAGGCACGCACACGCACACGCACACACACACACACACACACACACACACACACACACACACACACACACACACACACACACACACACACACACACACACACACACACACACACAAACTTGACTCGACACAACACACACACTGATCAGACACACAATTAGACTCCTACGGAGAGGAGAGGAAAGGAAAAGAAAAGAGAGGAGGAGAGGGGACCAGAAAGAGGGTGAGTGAGAAAGTTAGACAGATGGAGGTAAAGATGGGGAAAATCGACAGGGAGAGTGAGAAAAAATTGGTGACAAAGACTAGAAGAAGAAGAGAGCGAGATGGACCGAGAGAGAGAGGGGGTGGGGGGGGGTGGGGGTAAAACAAACAGACAGAGGGAGAATAAGAGGGTGAAAGAAAGAGAGCAGATGAATGGATACAAGCCTGTGGAGAGGTTTGTAAAGAGGACTGATCCTGGTCTTGTTGAGCAGCAGGACAAGACAAAAGAAACAGCTTCTACACCGAGAGGTGTCTATTCAGAGGGTGTTCTTAATTAAACACACACACGCATGCATGCACGCACGCACACACGCACGCACACATTCCTCTACCTCTGGCTCCTTGCCGGTGTGACAAAATACCCACTTATTTGTCCTTTAACTTCTCGCTCTGCTTTCAGATCAACAACTCACTGTAAAGACGCATCATCAAGAACATTAGGTTTACTTTCTCTCGCCTGGAGTGGCATAAATTGCAAGATTCGTGCGATTTTTGCCAAACCGTGTGTTTGGAGAAAATATCGCTTCAAGCTAAAAGGTTGTGTCTGGTGTGAACGCAACCGAGCGAGGCATTTCCTGCGATCCAAGCAATATGAATTGACTTTGATGCTCTCCCTCTCGTTCTTAATGTCTGTCACTCCTCCACTGCCTCCCTCTCGACTCTCATATTTAATATGTCGTGCTGTTATTATTGCATGTGTACAGGCTAACCTCTCCACCACGCTTGAGTCCAAATAGAAAAAACAACACCGTCAACCGCCCCATCCCCACCTATTACATTGTTGTGGTTGTTAGCCTACAGCTTCGTTATGATTACAGTACACCATCGAGGAAATTACTTGTTTTGTACACACACACACACACTCTACACAACAAAATACAAATACACACACATGGGCACGCACGCACAGTCGCACACACCCACCACAGTAGCCTACACGGTCACAGCGTGGGGTTCGTTTTGTTTGCAGTGCTGTAGCTAGCTGGTTGATTAGCAGACAGACCAGACTGAAGCAGCTGCTGCTGCTGACACACACACACACACACACACACACACACACACACACACACAAGAGGGAGGGAGAGGGGAGTGGAAAAGGAGGAATGAACTTGGGTACATGGATACAGGTAGAGGGGGGAGGGAGGGAGTGATGTATATATATTAATATATTATTTAGGCCCCAAAATCTATAAATCTCACACAGGCAACCGGCCGGTTCCACGTGCTGCACAAGGTGCCCTTTTTTTCACTAAATGTGTGTGCACGCCATTGTGTCACATATTACAGCAGGTTACCAATTTCACTGTAACACTGCCATGCTGGAGCGACCGAGTGTGAGTGAGTGAGTGGCCGAGGTTTTGGGCATTGGAATTCAGCTAGAGGAAGAGAGATAACAGGTATGAGGAAGAGAGATAACAGGTATGAGGAAGAGAGATAACAGGTAGAGGAAGAGAGATAACAGGTATGAGGAAGAGAGATAACAGGTATGAGGAAGAGAGATAACAGCTAGAGGAAGAGAGATAACAGGTAGAGGAAGAGAGATAACAGGTATGAGGAAGAGAGATAACAGCTAGAGGAAGAGAGATAACAGCTAGAGGAAGAGAGATAACAGGTATGAGGAAGAGAGACAACAGCTTCAGAAAACATTCGGATTCCCTTTTTTTCCATGGATTATAAACTAATTTAATTATTATTTTTAGTAATATCAAATAAAATAAAAAAAGAAAACAAAATGTTTGACGTGGCGCGAAGCGACGTGTTGTGAGCTTGTAGATCGTTATAATAAATGATATTATCATCATTAAAATCAGTGTTTTGCCAATTATTTGGGCGACCCACTTGAAATACCCTCGCGGCGCGCCAGTGAGCCCCAGGCCAGAGGTTGAGAACCACTGCTCTACCCTATGAAAGGTCCCGGAGGTCATGAAGTCACGTGACCTGACCTGCTGTAGCATCACATAACATACAGTACCGCATCATTAATAAGTCACATTATTGACCATCTAATTTATTGATCTTCAATTATCTTGTATTGATTATCTTGTTACTCGGTTGTCTTATTGATTGGGCATCAGGTTCTTGTGCATGTTGTGTTTATGTTGTGGTTCGTTACTAAAAAGAAGAAAAAATTAAGAATGACTAAATATTTGTTATTTATTGGTTTGATTTTGGCTACAACTACGCAAAAGGTATGCAATACCTAATAATCCAACTCATTTGAATTGAATACAGAGGAAAGGGGGTGAGGTCGGGGGGGGGGTAGACAGCGAGATGAGTCGGGGGTCATCCCGGCTAAGGTGAAAGGTCGTGACCCGCAGGGTCGTTAGTCAGTGTCGGGGGGCTTTGAAGAGAAAGCCGAGCCCAGGTCATCCCCGAACGCCGCTCAGATCCTCAACGTGGCCTGGATTAACACACCTTCAGCCAGGAAATATCACAAACTAATCCTTTAAAGAGCCACTCCATGCTTAACGTGTATGTCTGTTGATGTTGTACTGGTTAAGACCCTCACCTCTGTAGACCACATCAAACCCCGCTGGCCTAAGACTCTAACATGCGCATTAGGGATGGGCATTTGGACCCGTTGTTTTGTGAACGTTCAACTTTTGGAATGTGGGGCGGTTAACCACTGTTAAACAGCCACGGATCCGTATCAATAAATAAACTTGCAGCATGTGTGGCCAATTCAAATATGACCTAAAACGTGCATTGTAACGTACTAACTTCTGTGTAGGCCTACATCTGCGCAAATCATTCCTTACATTCTGTACTGTTTTCTTCTCTTTAAATTACTTGATTTTATTAGTTATTGTAAAATATTGTACATAGGAGGATCAATAATAGATTTATATGCCATTAATATTTTGTTAATATCTAAATTTTTTCGGTCGTTTTGTTTTTCGGTTTAAATGTATTTATTTATTTACCTAATGTTACATAATCAATAAAGATGTCAACATAAACTTAAAAGAACCAGAGCCCACAGAGATAAATCCTCCGTCACGTGTTCATTTATCCATCTGTAACAAAGTATACAAAATCCATAAATTGCCACTTAAGGATTTTCTTGTATACTGTATCACCATGATGTAACAGCTGTGACCTGTGACCTTTACAACACACAGACAATTAGTTCCTGCTGTGTTTGAAGGACAGAACTGCATGGAGGTTGTTGGTCATAACGAAAACACTCATCATTTCATTTCTATAAGTGAATTTCGCCTGAATTTATTTTCGGTTTGATAGTTTATTAGTTTTTCCATGTTCTCAGTGTGCGGACTGACTACCATAATGCAGTTATGATTTTTAAAATAAGTTGTTGCTTTGAGCTTGTATATCATTCTGAATAATACTTGAATTCATATAAATGTTCTAAAAATGTTATCTCCTCACAAGTATAGCTGTGTGTGTTTGTGTGTGTGTGTGTGTGTGTGTGTGTGTGTGTGTGTGTGTGACTGTGTGTGTGTGTGTGTGTACGCGCGTTGCATCTCTTTAGTGGTGCAACTCTCGGTGTCTTGCTCAGTTCATCTGTCTCCTTCTTTCACTCAGACATCAGTTGTTCAGAACAAAAGGACTCACTCTCTCTCTCTTCCTCCTGTCCTCCGTCCGTCCGTCTCTCTGTCGTTTCTCCACATCAGCTCTTCAGAGGAACAAAGGACCCTCTCCAAAACACTCCACCCTTCCATCCTCATCCCCCTGTTCCTTACCCTGCCCTCCTGCACCTGGAGAGACCCAGAGAGAGAGAGAGAGAGAGAGAGGTGAAATAGAGAAGGGGAGGGGGATTGTTGACCCCTGAGAGGGTTGAAGAGTCAGGGTCAAGTGTCAAAGGTCAAGAGGAAGTCCCCTCCACCAATAGAGAGACACTTATCATTCCATCTAATGGACTCACCATCTGTCAATCAAGTGAAAAGGGGGAGTGGCCTGGCTGGGGGCTTCTCAATGTCCGGCCCGGGGCCCGGAGAAGGTCGCAGGGTCGTTCTAATGAGCCTGTGTGACAGTGGTACATAGATTCCCTTAATTTAAACTTGAGCAATTAAATTGCTTTAAATTAAATACATTTATTTACTTGATTATTTACATTTGAGAACATCACATCACCCCTCCTGTGTGTGTGTGTGTGTGTGTGTGTGTGTGTGTGTGTGTGTGTGTGTGTGTGTGTGTGTGTGTTAACCCTCTCTCCTCCTCCTCAGTGAGTGAAGAAGTCAACACAGCCACTAATTAGAATGAAACTCAATATGGAGTCACCTGGACGCACATGTGCACGGACGCACGTGTACACACACACACACACACACACGCACACAAATCTCAGCCCCTCTCTCTCAGTAAATCAAATTAGCATTTACTAACAACACAACGCAGCTCTGACTGACAACAAACCACGCTGTATCCGGGTATCCCTAACGTAGCAATCAGTTTACAACTATCGCACGCACACACACACACACGACAATTTAATTAAAACTTTCAAGCTTAAACACATAGAAAAATGCACACCAAAGAGGTTAATGACAGGTGCATTGAACAAAAGTAAGGTCCAAATGCAAACAACTTTGGTTCTCAAAGTGAGGTCTGGGGACCCCATGGGTCTTTACGGGGGAGGGGGAGGTGGTCCCCAGCAAAATGAGTTAATATAGTCATATCATTTTTGGGGTTCTTGATATGAAAATGTTTGAGAACCACTGGTCTATATTGTTTCATCGTAACGGCCTATCTCTATGTATGTTTCTCAATAAAGACCTAATAATGTCACATATTGGAGGTGAGCCAGGGGAAACAGGTGAAGCCGTTACGGTGGGAGATGAGGCAGACTGCCGTTCTCAGCCCCTCCAGCCCCTGGCGGGATTGTGTGTGTGTGTGTGTGTGTGTGTGTGTGTGGGGGGGGGGGGGGGGGAGTTGCTGAGGCAAACCAAGCCCAAAACAGCAGCTCTCCCCTGGGTAGGATGGTCAGACACACCCATCCCCCTCTCCTGGGGAGGACTGGAGGCCCAGAGGACAGGTAGAGCGTGGGAAAAATCACTTGATGGATGGATGGAGGGAAGAGTGGTTGTATAGAAGAGATGGATGGATGGATGGAGGGATAGAGCTGGTGTCTCCCTTGTTGTCGCTAGTTTTGTCAACAGTGAGACAGGTGAATGGACGGGTATAGGTGGTGAGACAGAAGCATTTCTTTCTTTTCTGTCTTTCTCTCAGACTTTCTTTCTTCCCCGTCCTTCTGTTGATTCAGGTGTGAACTGGTGTGAGCACGCACGCACGCACGCACGCACGCACGCACGCACGCACACGCACGCAATGAACGGTTGTTTGCGAGCATGATTTCTTCTTTAATTAGTTGCAAACTTCCAAAAATGGGAAACGATAACCTATGACATCAGATATTAATTTGACTTTAATGGGAAACCACAGGCACATTATCTTTCACGTAAAACCGTTTTTTCGCCTCCCATTGAGCAACAGTTACATCAGCTGCAGCCAGCAGGTCACAATCATGTGACCTCATGTTCAACTCAAGATGTAAGTTGTACATTGTCGATGTCAGGCAGAAACCTTGCGTCTCCATATTTAAAAGTTAAAACTTTTTTTTTTAATCCGTAAATGTATGCCACACAAAGGTTGTGACAATATCAGATCTCTAGAAGGTCCTGGGTTCAATTCCCGCTGGGGGCGCTGTTGGCGTGTTCTCTCCTCTGCTTCATCAGTGCCCATACACTAAGTGGAGTAATTTAGTGTGTGTGTGTGTGTGTGTGTGCGTGTGTGTGTGTGTGTGTGTGTGTGGTTTCCACCCGACAGCAACGATATACACAAATGAAGCAAACAGCATCTCTGATGTGATCGTGTCATATTTACGTGCCCAGAAACGCATGGTGGACATTTATTATTGACATTGTGTGATATGACTTCTTTCAACCTGCCAGTTTGTTTAAATGCCGTCGTCCATCTCTTAATGATTAACAACACTCACATTAATCCCCCTATCTTATGACACGCTGCTAAATTAAAGTGTGATTGACAAAGGTGATAAAGAATGGAGGCTATGAATAGACAGCGCAATAGGCCATTAGAGACACAAAATAATCAGATGTCATACAGTGTCATTGTGTTGGTGTTGTGTATTTGAGGCCGTCATCATGGTATGACTATGAGTTCATGGCCTTTATTATAATTAACATATTAACATAGGCATATAAACACATTATCAACTTTTAGTCATGAACTAATGTTAAATGACATACTTGACATTGTTTTCCTAGTAGTTTGTGTGGCTGATCAACAGAGGCTAATCAAGTGGCAAATTGAATTGTTTAATGCAATCATATAGAACTTTTCTGTTTGGATGTATGGACTGTCAAAGCCAGAAAGTAGTTTTTTGCCACTCAGTAGTTCCTGCATAACTTCCGGGTTTGATGATGATGATGTCACACGCATACCCTCTATGGTGGAGGTTTTTTTTTCATCCTTTTTCAGCATGCTGGGCACCTGGCTGTCCTTTTCCTACACACCCGTCACCTGTAGGTGTGCAAAAGCCTTGCCTTGCCTTTTATTTTTTATTTTTTGTTAAAGAAAATTATTCAAAATGTTCCAATAGCTCGCAAGCTTGTTCTATTTGTATACAGCCAACGTATACAAAATATGTTTAGTGGTTAAACTTATTGTGATGAGGGGTGCCCTCTGGCCTAGTGGTCCAGGTGCATGCCACATATAGGCTCTGGCCTGACAGCGTGTTGCGTGTCCCGTTCATGACGACCTTTGCTGCATGTCTCTCCCTCTTCACTCATCACTGTAACTATCAATAAAAAGGCACAAAAAGCCAAAGAAATAATAATTATATATATATATGTGAAGTCGATTATTATGTTCAATAATGACCACCTCATGTTGCATAACATCATGCACGCTATTACACACCATTACTTGCAAGGTAATCAATCAATAATTTTACACAAATATTGATTTCAACATGAATTCATTAGCCTACAAGTTAACATTTCCATAATTAAAAGAAAAACAACTGTGAACAGAGTCACAGCAGCGGCCCCTTATTGAGCGGTCAGCAATCGACAGATAAACTGTGGAATGCCGTGATTGACAAATCCAAATCAAAGCATTCAACAAAGCAGTAAAACCTATTTTGTATACTAAAAAAGAAAAGCTGTCTGTAGGAACAAGGCTGTGATGTGATTGGTTGCTCTGTCTGTGCTGGCTCAGCATGTGTAATCACTGAGCTCAGTGGAGTGGTCCTCCCGATCAACATGACCCACACATCGTCCATCTGTCTCTCAGTCTGTCATCTGCTCAATCTCACTGACCCTCCCCGTCAACAGAATCATTCTCTGACCCCCTCACATCCTAACCATGAACGTCAAGCTCTCCGGGCAATCAAAACCAAAACACTGATCCCCGATTCATATAATGGTTGCTCGCTACTTCACATGCTGAAAATAAGCTCACCAAGCGTCGCAGTGAGCTTGTAAATCTGCTGTTTTTTCCGGCGCTAAGCTAAGTACAAACCACCCATAACAGCTTATTCAACCACGCAGTTGCTCGCCTCACATGCATTCTGCAGTTGCTCGACCACACACTGACAGACTGCCAGGGTCTCTCCTACTGGTACCCTATGCCAGTGGTTCCCAAACTTTTTATTCTCAAGGACCCCCAAAATTGAGACTAATTGGCCTGTGGCCCCCCCCCATTAGAAAATATATGCCAGGGACCCCCCATAAGAGAAGATTTTTACAGCTCAACCATTCTCAACCATTTTAATTTCAAGGACTCCCCCAGGTTGACATGCATTAGTCCATCCATTTAATGGCATTTCTATCTCTGGGACCACCAATGTCTATGGTAAAAATCAATGTTAATTTCACTTTGAGTGTACACTCTCAACAGTTACAGACCCTTAAAGGGTCCATTTGGTTCTAAACTATCATTTAGCTGGGGTTCCCCCTGGAACTCCCTCAAGGTCCCCTGGGGATCCCCAGACCCCACTTCGGGAACCACTGCCCCTACGCAGCAGTGGCAGCACATGTCACTTTACTTTCTATTTGTACAACTGTGCCTACCGGTATAGAGCGTCGCAGTCCCTCCCCCTTTCAGAACGACGAGTGGTCCAGGAAATGAATCCCAATGCATTTTTCCCATAGGCATTTCAAAACGTATTTATTTAAAGACCTTTAAAGCGTCGTACGAAGCCAACTCTTGTCGTGACAAATCATGACAACACACACAATATTTTGGACCAAACAAATAATTACAAATAATTATTTGTTTGGCCCGAAAAATTGTGTGTGCAGCTCTGCAGCTTAGGAACACTGCACTGTGATTTGGGCAGTTTCATTCACAAACTGAAGACACAATCCAGGCCTGCCATGTGTCTTGCTCGTTGCCCTGGACAATATGATCTCCATAGAGACACAAAGTGATTTGATTTCAAGTTATTTGCAATTCTAACTAACTAGGCATATACTTTTTCTCGCTATAGGCCTAGGCGTTTTCCACAAACATCATGTAACATACGGTAATCACTTATTAGGCTACTGGATATCGTCTGTCGGGTGGAAACCTCATAAGTCTTTGGTTTTCAGGATTCAAATTCATAAATAGCAAACGAGGCAGATCCACAAGCTCAAAACGTGTCGCTTTGAGCGACAGCTTGAAGATCGGCTACTTTTGATGCTTTTGTGTGACGCTGTAGTATGATCAAGTAGGGCATTAATTTATGAAAAAAACACAAAAAGGTGACCCAGATTGATACAAATACCAAGGTACAGCAATGACACTACCGTATAGGTTATATAGCACAAGTTATATAGCAAGCAAGTGCCTGACAACAATGCAGGTACAAGACATGCGAATCCCTTGACTCCTTCAAAACCGCTCTCAAAGGGCACCTAGGTCCTATGGCTGCAATTCGAAACTGGCCCCCGTAAAATCTGAAACCCACCACCCACCTCCATTCTCCCTTACTGTATGTATGTATGTTTATTTTCCCTTGCTTTTTACCTCCTTACATGATTTCCTTCTCTCTCTCTCTCTCTCTCTCTCTCTCTCTCTCTCTCTCTCTCTCTCTCTATCAGAAAAGGGTCCACCTTGGAAAGCATGCATTACAAAACAACTGTCAATAGATAGACGATAGCCAGCTGAAACTGTTTTTTTTTCTCTCCCAAGAATACTTTTGCAACACTAACACATTTGTGTCGAACATGTCGAAATTAAAACGATTTGATACCCCAGCATTATGGCAGTCATCATATTCGAGAGAGACGTATTATTCAATAAAGTAAAGTATATGTATACAGGCCATACCGGCGTCGGAGAAGTCCCATCAACCTGTTCCTCAATACAAGCTCGTTGTGTGTCTCTGCAAGTCTGCATAGCGATGCGGTGGTGGCCGGGTGGCCCTCGTTAAGTTGACAGGTGATTTCACTTTACCCAACAACAACACTGCGTCAACGTTGCGTCAAATCCATATAATAGGGTCCAATCCAAAAGTGTCTCAAAACAAACATGGGAAACGAAAAAGTGACGTTTTAGCTAGACTCCTTTTGTTGAAACCATACAAGCAAATAATGAATTTGCATGCACGCAGTCATTGTTAAAAACTAAGCACACAAGTATTTTGTAATGTGTCTGACAAGTTCCGGTTTACTTTCGGGTCTGGCTGTGAGGACTGAGGAGGCGTGCCTGACACCTGTCACTCACTCGGTAATAATGAGATTTGGGCTGTAGAAAATAAACCCATTTAACAGCATAATAATAATACTAGTAATTTAGATATTATATTTTCTATTGCCACTGCTCCGGTTTAGTCAGCATTCAAAATAATATATTCTATGATTATTATAATAATTATTATTATTATTAATAATAATAATATGGGGGGGGGGGGGGGTCCATAGCCTAATGCAGGTCCAACTGGGGGTGCTTGAAATGAAAATGGTTTAGAATCACTGCTAGAACCATAATAAAAATATTCTCTTATGCATATCTTTTGAAATGGGGGTCTGCGGGCTAATAAATGTCGATTTAGGGGTGAAGAAGTTTGGGAACCACTGCCCTAAACTATGTCAAACAATCCCTGTCATCACCCATTTGCAAATCAAAATCTCTTAAACCTCCATCGGCTCTGAACCCACATTAGAGGCACAGATATTTACAAAACAAAAATGTATTCCTCCTGTCTGAGCCCTCAGCACATGCACTCTACCCTGCACTGGATACAATATTTACATGTGAACCAGAAGATGAAAGAACAGCTGTCCCTCCACTAACATTGGTCCTAGAGTTCGCTTTGTCCGCCAGCCCGTAGAAGCAGAAAGCTGCTTCACCGTGTTTTTTAGTTGCCATTTTTGAGTGGTGCAACCACTCCCTTATACAGAGCTATGTGGGTGGGTGGGTCGGGTGCGTCTGAGCACGAAAACAGCATGGTTGTTTTTCAACACCTGTGCGCAACCTAACACACACACACAAACACACACGCACATATTAACTGTATATACTGTATGGTGATTTCGGGTGTGCCAGAACAGTACAGTACAGTACAGTACAGTACAGTACAGTACAGTACAGTACAGTACAGTACAGTACAGTACAGTACAGTACAGTACAGTACAGTACAGTACAGTACAGTACAGTACAGTATGAGGGACCCCCACACGGTAACTCTGTCATTTCTCAACCGTTTTGGACGTGGGGAGGCTCACCGGAATCGGCCCGGAGCTGAAGCTGAAGAAGGAGAAGATAATGGGATTAATTCCATCTATCTAAAGAGCACAGCTGTTGTTTCTGACTCAGCAGTCTGGTTCCTTCTTAGACAACTTGTCAGCACAGCTATGACACACTCCTTCTTTACATAGCCTTGGAAATGTTGCAAAATGTCTCACCTTGTCACACTTTACTATTTGCATGTGATGTTTATAACAAACAGATTTGTATTTTAAGTTGAACACCACTAAACAAATCCAAGTTTACATTTTATTTCTTGAATAAAGAGAAAGTGATTTTCTCTACACATTTGGCTGGATGAGTCTGAGTCTGTACCACGGTAGCAGAAATATTTGGTGAAACTTCAACTGCAATGAAGTGACTTTAAGGAGACTCTGTAAACAGTTATGTGCAAGAGCCTAAAACCTGTTGAAATAAAACAGTACATTATATTAGAAACTGATGTATTTAGATAATAGAAGAAGAAGAAGAAGAAGAAGAAGAAGAAGAAGAATTAAGAAGAGAGCAACAGGTTAGTGAGTGCATCTCTGCCAGGCCAAAGGCCGGTGGAATGTTTTCGCACTTGAGGAGATATGGAAGAAATCTGGTCTTCCAAACTGCTGTAGGGGTTGGTGGACGCCGTTTGTGCTGCCCTGCCAGGGATCAGAACAATCCGCTGCATGTCTGACCAATGGATGATGTACAGTATGTTTTCTCCTCTCTCTGACGGTCTCCCCTGCTGTGGGAAAGTAGCAGGAACGAGCAGGGGACTGCCCTTGTGAAGAGCTCTTTCTCTATTATAGCTGTCACACTTAACACTTTTAGACTGGGTTGAAGGCCTAGAAAAGAAATGAGGGAACAAAAACATATAGGAATGATTTAATCCGCTCCCTCTCTGTACTGTCAACCAAAAGGCGAACATAAGCCAAAATAGTATTTTTAATGTATATGTAAATCAAATCATAACATTTTGCAAATGTAATATTAGGTTGCAGTGGGTAACACCATTTTCTCTCACTTGAACCTTCCAACCTTCCAAGTTTTCTTGGAAACTGTTATCGAATATCTATCTTTATGTACAAACTGAAATTTCAAATGAGTTCATAATAATGCATAGACATATATTCTGTAATATATCATATAGCCCAATAATATATCAGAAAAAGAAGCATTGTGAACAGCTAATCATGTTATTTGACACAAATAAAACAATTCACACTTTCTGGCACGATAATAATAAAACCCAGTTGAACCAGATTTTTATCGAAAACGCACATAAGGTGTTTTGTGCTGCTGCAGAGCCAATCAAACAAAGCTATGGGACACTAAACCACACTAAACCGAGATTTAGCCTGGCTAATAAGCCAGACCGAATCAGCCGTTGGCAAAAACAAATTGCCACGACAGTGTGATTTGAGTCTGGCTTATTAGCCAGGCTATAGGGGAGATTACTAGTAAGGAATTTGATTTCCTAACAGTTCAACATCCAATTATTCCGGTGTTCTACACCATTCCAAAGGTTCACAAAAACCCTTCTCATCCACCAGGACGCCCCATTGTCTCAGGCATAGGCTCTTTAACCTCCAATATCTCCACTTTTGTTGATTTCTTTATCAGACCTATAGCTGATTTTTTTTTGTAAAGATACAGGTCAAATGATCACCATTCTGGAGTCCCTGGATCCAATCCCACCCGATTGCATTTTAGTCACCTTTGATGTTGAATCATTAATACCAATGTTCCCCACGGTGAGGGCATTCAAGCCCTTGAAAATTTTTTACAGTTGTGCAATACAAACTCAAGTGTATCTAATAATTGTATCACAACATTGGCTGAACTGGTACTGAGCCATAATTATTTTATGTTCCAGGATGCTTTCTTTGTACAATGCAAGGGTGTTGCCATGGGCTCCAACATGTCGTGCAATTTTGCAAGCCTATGTTGGCTTTTTAGAGAAAATGAAAATTCTTAATGATGCAGTCAATCCTTTCTTTTCCAATTTATTGGTTTACAAACGATATGTCGATGATATTTTCAGTTGACATTCTTTTTACCCATTTTTAAATTCTTCTTCCCAACATTTGAAGTTCACCATCCACTTCCTCTTAAAAATAGTGTCCCTTACAGCCAGTTCTGCAGACTGAAACGCATTTGCAAAAATGAGACTAATTTGAATTTCATGTGAAAACTATGACCCACAAGTTCAAAGAGCGTGGTTATACTGAACGGCAATTGACAAGATCAGGAATAGATCTAGAGCTGACCTCTTCACAACTGCCCCTAACAATAAAAATAATAACGCGATCCCCCTTTTTATTACCAAGTACTCCAGAACTGCCAAATCAATTAAGCCTATCCTTTACAGGCATTGGCACATCCTACAACCGGTCCACAGTTGTGTAATGTTTTCACTGACCCCCCTCGAGTTGTGTTCAAACGGGGCAGAAATCTGAGGGACTCACTTGTCCATTCAGATCTCCCCCCTCCTAAAGTAGTGTCTCAGCGCACTTTGACCCCCATCACACAGGGAAACTACAAATGTGGTGCCTGTGCCCAAGTTTCAAGCACCCACATTCAGGTAAAAGCATTCCCATTAAAAGTATTATCACATACTACACAAGTGGTGATATATCTATATTCTATCTATCTATCATATATATATCTATTGTCCTTGTGGCAAATACTATGTGGGCAAAACCATACGTTCCCTTAAGACCCGTATTAGTGAGAACCGCAGTGCCATTAGATGTAAAAATCTTACTTCTCCTATTGCTACACACTTTTTAGAGGCTGGCCTCTCTGCTCTCCGTTATATATAGGCATCGAAAAGGTCCCTGCCAACAGAAGAGGGGGTGATCATGACAAATCACTGCTGAAGAGAGAATCCTACTGGATATCAACCCTCAACACCCTTGCCCCTAACGGCCTTAACATTTTGATTTAAGAGTTTTCCTGTGACAGCTGGTAGAGCTTAATGTTTGCAAACCTTTTTTTCAAACCCATTCCCCTCTACCCATGTGTCCTCCAGTGTTTACTGCAAATATAATTCTTGTTGACTCTGTACAAAATATGGGTTATATTTATGATATTGAAATGTATATTTTTTCCACTTGAATTGTAATAAGTATGGTCTATAATATAACAGACCGTCAGACCCCCAGGTCCCCTACCAATTTGGCCTTCTCTCTTTCAGGAGTTTGACCAAAGAACTGCCCTGTTCCATTTAATTTATTTACCTTTGAGTGTTTTCTCTGTATAACTCATATATTCTGTCTCCCCAACTTTTTATATGATTTATAATATTTATTAAATGTATTTAAATCTCTTAAATTAATATAAAAATGCTATTGCAAATATTTAACCAATGACTTAAAATGTATTTATTATTGCACATAGCTAAACAGTAAACACATCTTGTGCATTGAATGTTTATCTATTCTGGTTATATTTGGCATTTATGCATTGTTACTTGCCTCAAAATGGCTTCCCGATCACTTGATTGTTTTTTCCTGATGACGACCACACCTCCTGTGGAGTCCACCTGTTGTTGCTCCCCTATAAGTGTGTGTTTGTCCTATGGCTTGTTTATTCCCTGAAGAAGACCTCCTAGGTCGAAACGGCCTTTTTCAAATTTTTACTTTTCACATGATCAGCCATCATTTTGCCACTTTAGGCATAGTTTTTGTGAGGTTAGGTAAAGTTTTTGTGAGGTTAGTATACGGTCAGGGAGGGTTAAGGTTAGGTTTAGGCATAGTTTTGTGAGGTTAGGGACAGTCAGGGTTAAAGTAGCTATAAGCAATAATATGTCAAATTTTGAATTACCTTTTTATTTCTTTATTTTTTGGACAGCCAGCAATGGGTAAAATGTTCCCCCCCAAATAAGTAGTCTCTGTGACACATCTAGGGGCCACAATCTGCATTCAAAGATGTTCCTAGAAGCTTTATCATTGGTCGAAAAAAAAACCTCTCACAAGGCCACAACTGCTAGTCAAAATGACTGCCCTCACTGATTGGAAGGACGGGAGAACCAACGAAACTAAATGCTGCCCTCAAAACGCATTCCAATGACTAGTAGGTTTGTTCCCCAGTGTTGGGGAACAAACTGTTTTTGGCTGCTAACTTTAGTTGCCATTTAATTGTCCTTGTTCACTGTGTTTGTATAGGAAACAAAGGTGATCGTTTCGGCAGCCTTCTTCAGGGTATGTGTGGATCTGATGCAATATACAGGCCATAGACCTATCTGCCTGTAAAAATGCATAGAATAAATAGATATATATAGGCTTGATCATGGTCCTCGATTTTCTTGGCTAAGTGGAAATAGTTAAACCATCTCACCCGAGTGTCCCTATTCTGGGGACGAACATTCAGAGAAATGATTTGGTGTATATTGAAATATTAGCAGACCCAGTACAAAGCCCTATATGGACTAGGATTTTAGTTGTTATAAGTTGTTAGTTGTGTTAAGGGATTTCCATTTCCACCTCACAAAGTATACAAAGGATTGAAAATCAACAAAAAGGGGACATTGTAATATGGAGCTATCAGAGCCTATATTCAATGGATCAATAGGCCAAACATGTAAAACTCATCAGCCATCATCTTTGCACTTCCTGCTGACACTCGACAGAACAATAACGCCAGATGCTCCCTCCCTTTTGACACAGACCTCGTTCAAGGCTTTCTCCTTTGCAAGAAAGCCTGGGAATGAGGTTAGAGAGGGAGAGAGAGATATGAGACAGAGACAGAAAGAGAGTGACAAGACATGGAGGGAGAAATGGAGAGAGATGAGAGAAATAGGCCAAGGGCCCCAGAAGTAACCAATCTGATGGCAATTATCTTCCCATCTACACTCTAATTGAATGGCTGTGATTCGTCCACGGCTAATCTTGCTAATATTCTCCTCTTCTAATCTGTCCCCCCATGCTGCGCCTTCTAAAACAGCCCAGACTCAAACTCCATTTCCTTGCGTTGGTTGGAACACTGGTCATTTTCTTGTCATTACTGCAGCTCTTCATTAACACCTCTTTTCTAATTCCCCTTGTCTCACTTTCTAATTCTCTCTCTCTCTCTCTCTCTCTCTCTCTCTCTCTCACTCTCTCTCTCTCTCTCTCTCTCTCTCTCTCTCTCTCTCTCTCTCTCACACATTTAAGCTAGAGGTAGGGTGGGGGTGTGGTGGTGGGGGTGTTTAGTGGTGGTGGTGGTGGTGGTGGGGGGGGGGGGGCATGTAGTGATTGTGGTTGCCACGGCAACAGTCTGTCCAGTGGGACCCTTGGTGGTGTCATAACGGCAAAGAGAGAGAGAGAGTCTATACTGCTCAGGACCTGCTCAGAATTGCATTCCATTAGAGCTAATATACCTTTCTAGTTAAGTAATGAGCTGCCTCGTTAACACACAATCATCCTCGTTAAGATGGGCTCTCCAGTGGAGGGACGGTCACGCCGAGGCTAATTCAGCCAATCGGGCTTGAAGCAGAGAATTGGTGAGTTGGTAATTACCTTACCGCCCACTGTGACTGAAATGTGATTGGCTACTATTAGTTTATATATATATATATATGGTGAAAGCTAAGAGAAACCATTGGAAGGAATATAGTTATGTATATACGTCGCGCACACACACATAGTCACATACTCACACAAATCAGAACATATACACTTGTCTCTTTTCACTTTTCACAATTTATTAACACCGCTACTACTATTGCTGCAATGCTGATACTACCATCACCACTAGGCCTACTACTCCTTCAACTACTACTTCTACTACTATTAGCCTACTACTTCTACGACTGCTACTACTACTATATCATTAGGTACTAGTGCAAACACTTCAAGTTAGAATTAAAGTCTTGAGTCTTCATTCACGTTTGAAAGTGTGCGTGCTTGTGAGACATGGATGCTGAGAGGTGTTAGTTGCTCAGCCAGGGTGTCAAGCAAAGGCCAGAGGTCGCAGAGAGGATAGAAATGTGGTCCTATACACACACATGCACGCACGCACGTGCGCGCGCACACACACACACACGCGCGCGCGCGCACACACACACACACACACACACACACGTCACACACACACACACACACACACACACACACACACACACACACACACACACCACATCATCGCATGATCTTAATGAGATGTGGCAGCTCTATGGTTTCTATCAATACAGTGTTCCCTGGAATCTGCAAACAAGCTGGTCGGCCAACCAGACCCTGCTATTATTATCATCATTATTATCTATAGGATGTTAGTTTTGGGTGATGGCCGTGAATAGGAGTGTGTTAATGAGCTCATTCCACGTTGATTGAGGACAGCAGTGTGAGTGTGATGGATTGAATGCGAGATGATTTCCCACTGTGCATCACCACGCCATGCATGAGAGCTTGTAGATTGTTGTGTTTTTTGTTTTGTTTTGGAAATGTTTTTGGAAAATGTTGACATTAAGTGAAAATTGTTTTTGCCTACTGTCTATGACATGCCAAAAGTAGGCATGGACGTGATTTTAATTAGCTCATTCCATGCTGATTGAGGACAGCGGCATCATGTAATGGAATGAATATGAGATGATCTCAATGAGATCATTTCCACTGTGATTAATTTAATTTGTCGTTATATAATATGTCCGCTCTGTGCTGTGGAGGTTGTATGTCTTCCTTTCCTCTTGTCTATCTGTCCAGCCATCCACTCTGTCTGTCTGTCTGTCTGTCTGTCTGTCTGTCTGTCTGTCTGTCTGTCTGTCTGTCTGTCTGTCTGATGTGCTACAAACAAAGTACTGTATAAAAGCATCAGCAAGTACAGATCCAGACAGTGCCTGACGACACATGGCTGTAGATGGATGTAATGTTCTTGTGGGGATCAAACCATGCCTTTTTGGGGGGTTAAGTATAGTTCTCAAACTTTTTAGTGCCAAGGATGCCCAAATTGATATGTACCGTGGACCCCCACCTTCCAAACGTTTTTGATGTTTTTCAAAAAATGTAAAAAAGAAAAATAGCAGATGTACAAGCCTGCAGTGAAGCACGAAGTGACGCGCTGTGAGCTTGTAGATGTGCTATGTTTGAATTAACGGCCAATGTAGGCTATACTGCAAAAATTGATAAAGTGGTTAAAATGAATGTGATGATACATTAAAGGTAGTGTAGACAAGTTTTCAGTGTTTGTACACAGAATTGATTGAGTGTTTCCAAACAAATTAAAATCTAGCTCCACCCCCCTCCCCCCGTCATTCTATTGGCTGAGCCAGGTCACTTCAGGCTATGGGGTTGTTGTTGCTGCTGGGAGGGACGCTATGGATATTGCGCTCGTATGGCTAAATATGACATTAAAAATTTATGAATTTCTATCGATATCATATAGTTACAACAATGACATTGAGTTGACATGTTTTTTTAAGGGTAACTGTAGCGTAATCACAATATCACAAGACTGACACGACGAGTCCCGCAAATGAGGAAGTAGGAAGTAGTGGAGGCTCTCAATTAAATTATCTTTTATTTGTAATCGTGCATATAAAACATATTGCCCCTCAAATGCCCCATGCCACTACAGCATCGTTCATGTGAACTACTTTGTCCACGGTTATTCATTGCAATGAAGAAGAATCGCTATGATGATCCGCGACGGCTTGTCACCGTTGGCGAGCACGGGTTGAATGCATGCTTCATGCCGGCCGGACCACCCAACCATGCGCTATACATAGCGATTCTCATAATTTCAATAGGCTTACATATATTAAATCATAAACATATACTATTTTACATGAACAATGATGAAACTAAGATATGGGGATAATATTATACTTGCAATGAAATCGCATCGCGTTTTCATTATAATACTGCTGGGTTGAACACACACACAGTCACAGCCTCGCGCTGCAATTGGCTAAAAGTTTAAATCCCCTCCGACGTCCCGAGTAGTAAACTGTAGTGGATATAAACAGTGCATTCAGCCCGAGGGGGCCAAAGGGAGAGTGTGCTGTTGCAGGAGAACACCTCAGCATCATAATAAAGGGAAAGATAGAGGGAAAAAAGGCCAACAAAATACATTCATATATATTTTAAATTTTGACTGGAAA
>NC_139718.1:36781897-36806897 GCF_964188405.1 Protomyctophum parallelum | reverse complement strand
CAATGTTTAAATTGAAAAACTATCATATTCATATACCATATCATATCATATCATATCATATCATATCATATCATATCATATCATATCATATCATATCATATCATATCATGTAAAATCATATCATATCATATCATATTCAAAATAATTGCCCAAGTTGATTTATATTGTATACATATATACTGGTCTCAAACACATGAAAAACTGGAAGAAAAAAAAAAAGAATCACGGCACCACATCTTTATAAGTCTAGAGGGTTTAAGTATTTAGGAAAACTGAGTAGACATGGGGGAAACTATGACAGCGTATACACTTGTAACCAAATGGACCGGTAATTATTACTGTATAAATGGATACATTAACACAGTGGCATTTTTGGGGGTAAGAAGGGCAAAGTGATTTAACCGTCATGCCATGGCGTCAATCACACAATTATTTCTTAAACATCTTGTTGCCTGGGAAACAAGCTAATAATAATAATTATGTTTTAACCCGGAGTCATAAATGTTCAGACCTTGTTACAATTAGGTCTGTAGAGAAATCCCCACGATGCCTAGCCTGTTGGTCTGGGAGAGATGCCCATTTACAATTCTTTGTAACACTTTTCTCCAGGAAATTGTCTGACTGTGTCAGTTACTATAGGGCGTTCACGATTCATGTCATTTTACTTGACGATTAGTTGTTGCACAAATAATTCCAATTAAAGATTGAATTGTGCTTTTGTTATCGAACAGTGGACAAAGTTCATTTCGGTTTTGCTTTTAGACTTGTAAAAAAAACTCCTTCTGCATAATAACTTCTTTGATATACTTCTACTCAAGTAAAAAATAAATAAAAATTGTTCCACCACTAACTTCACATTAGCAACTTCTCATTCATTTGAACAAATTGCCAATGCATGAATGTCACATTCATGCAAATGATTATTTACAATTGTCTACCGTTTCCTACATGACATGCCATGTACTGTAGTCTTACCACCAAGTCAGTCAACATGTTTCAGCTGAGACTGAGAGATCCCTACTACATATTGTATAAAACTGTGTTGCAGATTGAGATTTCATAGATTGCTTATAGCTCGATAGAATTATTGGACAGCACTATCATCAGTGTAATACTTTTTTCCTGTCTACACAATTATCTTTTCTATGAATATGTTGGATTCAGCTTAATGTGTATTTTCAGACATTTAACCACTTAAACCCTCAATACTTAAACTTGACCTTTGTAGCTTATTCTTGGTGTGCTCTTTTCCAAACGTGAGAACCACGGCTTTACATGCTACGTTGCAAGGGAAGACTTCCATTGTGATGGATGAGAATCTGTGTCCCGACAGACGGGAACGTCAAGACATGCACTCTAATTCCCCATGCAGCGCAGCATGTACAGCTCTGCCCATGGGGTGTTTCCTATGTTTACACTTCTAATGTTGTATTTTCTGTCCCTCCTTTGTGCTGTAATGAGACAGACCGTGTTTGCTTCTACTTTTCGGTATTGCAACGACATGGTCTGTCAGCAGATTACAGTACCCACAGTCAAATGGTACTGCAAATAGGAACCAATCAATCTCCCACATATTGTACAATGTGTAACTTGTGCGCTGTTGTAATTTATGTATGCCATACAGGAAAAAGTAAATCGCTGTCATCAAAGCCTAATTGACATCATGAACTACATACACACTGTCCGTGAGCAATATGACTGTCATGTTTGAAAACAATCAATGTGACTTGTCATTCCAATGGCACTGACATGTTCACTGACATGAATATATTTGAGAGATAAACTCTGGATTTTGAGCACATCATGGGCTTTTGCAGATACTCAATTTGAGTGGTGCAGCTATACATAATGCTGATAGTTAACTTCATTATTGGACTTATTTTTCTTTCCTTTTTGTTTAAACTTTATTGTTCCCAAGGGGAGATTACTTTCCATAGCACAGCACTGTAAATATCAGACACCAATACATACAACAGCCCACAATAACAGCAATACAACAATGATAACAACATGACTGACAACAGTACACCCTCAGGCCTGTTCAGTGAGGTCTACTGTTTAAGGCAGTGGTTCACTTCCCAGCAAAAAGCCCTATTTTATGCTGTACTTAGTATATTCGAAAATAGCTGATCTAAAAGCTCAAATAGCCGATCTACATGCTCACAGAGACTGATAGATTAAATTAGATATAGTAAGTATTATGGCTGTGGTTAATAGTTTACTACAGAATACCATCCTGATATGCTGCCTAGTGTCTACATCAAAGTAATAGTTCACTGTGAAGTTATACTAAAGTATGCATACATTTGAAAGATATATACTGCAAGTACAATTACATAACTAGTAGTTTTCACATCTTCTGCTAACCCACTATTACTACGACAGGTGTGGGTCTTATTTATAAAATAAAACAACTTTTCTGAAAGCAACACATTCCAAGATTATAAATTATTATTATTACAATATCTTTATTTAAACATAAACCAGAAAAAAATACATCTTTAAAGCTGCTGCAGATAGAGACAACGACCCATTTCGGGCCAGCTTGTTCAGAGCACAAAGAGGTACAATCAAAGAGGTACAAACAAGCGAAGCCACCGCTCAACAAACTGCTACAGTTCAGCTCTCAGCACGACTAGACGATGACAAATATCTGTCTGCCATCCTTCATGTTATAGGCTATTTACTTAGCCACTAAAACCCTGTAGTAGTCCTCCTCTTATAGTGAAACTGACTTGAGTTACCGGTACAAATGCACTCGGATAAGGCTCACAGATAGGCTTTGGTCTACTGGTGTCATGTAGGAATAGCAGGGAGGGCTGCATTGTAGGCTTTCACTGAACCAAATACTATAACAGTGGATTTAATTAAAGAGTTGCCCGTGGGATAGGAATGCTAGACAGACAGGGATGCTAGGGTTGAAATGGATAATAATGAAGGGACGCGAAATGTCAGTGTAATAACTGCCCTTTAATTTAAAGGGTTACCTATTATTGACACCCACCCACGCACAGGTTTTTATCTATTATATATTAGAGAACTTGTACCCAACACATGGCAAGAAACCCAAAGCCACAACAGCTACGTCGCTATTGCAACACCCACAACACCATCTTACACACTAAACCCACACACACTCACACGGCAGTGACGTCACACACTTACCTTCGCAGTGTTCGGGACCTATCTCCTCCTATCGCGCCCAACGCCAACACTTGACACCACCCGCCAAAAAATGATCATTGCAGTGCCACCAAAGATGCCTCCCGTCCACACTCACGGCGGCAATGCATTTGTTTACTACAAACATTATCGCCCGAAGCACCCACACCCCCGGAACACTATTGCCCTTTCACCACGCTAAATTCGCCAGGTCTATGCAAGTGAGCACAAATTACATGTGAGAAAATTCATTCACAAGCCTACAAATGCCATTCAAATGCCATTCAACACACACTATGACTCGCTTACAATTCGCAAACCTGGCAACACTGCCCTGTCTTCTAATAGGCCCACACTAGCTCTCAGAATCTCATTCTGATCTCCCGCAGGAGAAGAGAAACGAGGAAGGGGAGAGGAATTGTAGCCTCACGATTTTGCTTATTCCTTCTAAATCTCTGTATTTAAAATATCGCTCTCTCAGCGAATCTCTTAGTTACATCAACATTGTACTTTGTCAGTAGTTTGTTTGTGCCTACATATTACGATTACACGGAACGCTTCGGCTATTTTCGCCTGCCAGCCAACTGCCGAGTACACACGCCTGCACACACACGCACACGCACGCCTGGCTTGCACACACACACGCACGCCTGGAAGCCACGATCTCTCTCTCTCTCTCTCGCCACGCCCCCCACACACACACACACACACACACACACACACACACACACACACACACACACACACACACACACACAAAATGTCATGTCAAAGGTACCTCTGGAAGCCACACCTCTGATTGGTCGGGTTTAGTCTTAAGGGGTGTGTTTTTTTCACCCACTGTGTAATACAATGAATGGACGGTAGGTGGCAGTAGTACAGAGGCCAGAGAAACTATAAGACAAACGCACATGGAATGGGAAATAGAGGGGGGAAAATGGAAATGGTAGGGTTTTTATTTTTGGTATTTGACTTTGCTACTGATGATTGTACGCAACAACAACTATTGCATTGTGTGTTTTTAGCTGACAGGCCCTTTTTTATGTCAATCAATCAAGTAATCTCAGGTCATCTCAAGCGGCAGATGCAAAAATAGTTTTTTATATTAAAATTATATATTTTTTTAGGGCCATGTCATGTGCTCTACCTGCAAAGCCTTTGTGATCTATAACTTTTGGGCACCACTTAACGTCAGATCAGGGGTTTTGTCGGCCAGCGCCAAAAATGCTCCCCGACAGCATAATCGGAGAAAATACCGGGCAGTGTGTATGAGCCATAACGTGTTGACTATACACTACACTAATAAGGACACATAATAATAACTATAACTAATAACTTACTACATGTGGAGTCAACTCCCGCAATTTCCTTCTTCCCATAGTGCGCGGCAACGTAACTCTGGGATGAGCGGCCGCAAAGCGGCCGCGAAATTCTAGTTTTACAAAATACTTTAATGTAATTTCCGTTTTTACTTCACCAGGAACAAACATCAAGTGTCGGATATGCCTAATTTATCCACCGTCACTGAAAAAAAGAAAAGCTAAAAAGTACAGTATAAATTGGGCTTAAGGTCTATAATACTGTATTTCAGGTCCAATTTTCCAACAAATGAGTACTGGATAAAGAATATATATCCAATATTTAAGTGTAGTTCTGTACTATTGCCAAGTTAATTAAATTGTCCCGTATTGCCTGACCTTGTTTCTAACACTCAGTTGTAAAGTACTGGTTATAGACTGGGGGCTGATATTTGTCAGGTTTTCTCTGTTTACTGTACATCAACTGCTTAGCAGTTCTCGAAACTCTAACCTCATTCTTATAACAGTGCCTCAATCCCCACACTATTAAGGCAATTGGCTGATACACTATTTAATTTGTCAGTGTCCACACAGAATGCAGAGCACTATACACAGTTGTCATAGTCATAGTGTAGATGCAATTCATTCCACTTTGACATTCCAGTCAAAATAAGATTTTTCTCTCAATTGGCTATGTACATTTCCCCTTCCCAACACAGTTGTTCATGATGTAAATCCTTGCATGCAACATGCTATGTACATCATTGTATTTGTGCAAAAGGCCAGCATGATGGGTGAATGATTGGAGTGCGTAACTTCCCTTCACAAAATTGAAGAGTAAACAAGAACACATGTTGTCAATTCCATCCCATATAGGTGCAAAATTGTGAACACAATACTCACAAACATATAAATGCTCCAGGGTTCCAGGGCACCGTTGTCAGAGTCAGGAAAAAGGTGTCCGAGTGCATGGTGGGGCAAGAGGGAGCGGGAGGGAGGTAGATGATATAACTGTTTTGGAGATTGCACTTGGAGTTTTGGGAAAGCGGTTAGTTTCTGTAAATACATCCAAGCAATTTAGACTGTAAATCTAGCTGGGAAAATGTTTAAAAAACTTTTTCACTTAAAAAATATACAGAAATTGGCAAGAAAAGATTTCACGCTCCACATACAAATGTTCCCAATATTCCCAATATATTTTATATTTAGTTTTGGCTCTCAAAATATATTTTCTCCCATATACTGTATTTCCTCCATACCGCATGCACACACGCACGCACACGCACGCGCACGCACACACACACACACACACACACACATACACACACACACACAAAATATATTGTGAGTGACCCACTATAATATCCCTTAGGCGTGATTCATACTTCATAGAGCCGAATAAAAAAGTCGGTTCGGCGTTTGCGTCATTTGAGGTTCGGGGGGGCGACGAGCCGAAATAATTTCGGCACTACAGCGGTAAAATGGGAGTATGAATCAGCCCTCATAGTATTCCATTCAAATCATGGCACTGAGAAAAGGTACATATACCTGGACCCTTTTCCTTAAAAGTAAGACTCATACTGTACCACTATTAAGCCGTTACACTTCAACACTTCAACACTTCAAGAAACAAACACTTGTTCTTATGAATACAAATATGAAATAAGACAAAGCCTCATTAAAAGGAAACATCTGTAGAAGAAACAAGTTTGACCACACAGATGAATCCTGTAGGTTTGTTATTCCAACCAAACTCCAGCAGCTGACTTCACTAATTATTTAACACACGTTCAGCCACAGAGGAGGAAGTAATTAGTTAAATCGTCTGCTGGAGTGTTTGGTTGGAATGAATCACTGCAGGCCCTCCATAAGTGTTTGGACTGTCACTACACTGACCTAGATAGACCAGTAGAGCAGGGTTTCTCATCAAAGTGCGCAGTGGGCGCTGTGGCATTCTAGGGTGCCATGGCGCGAGTCCAGGGGTGCTGCGGAATACTTTGATATTTGGAACTTCTGTTTAGAGATGGAGTGCCGTGATTTTTGTATTTTGTCCAGTTTTTCATGTGTTTATGAGGTGACGGTACTTCATTAGACATGTGGCTGTTATGTGCAATCTTCCCTTCCTGGAGGCTGAAACCATGAAAACCATGAAAAAAACAGTGATATAGTAAAAATCGTCCTCCTTATATAATAATAATAATAATACCTGATGATCATGTTTTAGGGTGAAAAAAATCACGGCACTCCATCTTTAACCAGTTTTTCAAGTATCTGTAGGCTACTTGGTGCGTTCTTTTTCAATTTACACCTAATCTTTTTGCCTTTTTCTAGCAAATGTTCCCCCCAGAAACGGATATTCTCTTGTTTTCCTTGTGACATACTGTGTCTTAGGGGGATGAGAGACTACATATTTATGTGGGCTACCGTAGTATACGTAATGTGTTATAAAGTAACAATGTTATTCAGAGGTGCCATATGGATCAAAAATAGATTTACAGCGAGGCCCTGTGCCAAAACAAGTTGAGAACCACTGCTATAGAGATCTACCAACACCCAGAGAAATCCTCCCCATAGACCGCGGCGGAGGGGCGCCGTCTCTACCGAACTTGAAAGTGCTCCCCCCCCCCCCCCCAATTAAACAAGAAGCAAAACGGTGAAGCAAAAAGAAAGAAAGAAAGAAAGAAAGAAAGAAAGAAACATACCATTATATATTTGTTACCGTTCATGTGCTTTTGTTTGTGTTGTGCACTGCTTTCAGTACGAGAGCAGCTGACATTGCTATTTTCAAAGGGGAGCCACAGTTAGCAACAACCTCATAAAGGGCCGGTGGTGTAGCCTACTGTGAACAGAGTTCTGATGTTCTCCGAGGGCCCCTGGGCCAGTAGTGCAGAATTTTGGGTTTTCTCGGTTTTCTTATCATCTTTTTTTACCTAAATCTAACACAATCGACAGCCAATGAAGGTCCAAGGAGCCCTTTTCAGGGCCTCAAACCCAGTCCAGTTTCCCTGAAGGGCCCCTGAGAGCCAAGGGCCCCTGGGCCGTGCCCCCAACGGCCCAATGGCTAATTTGGCCCTGGATCATGTTCTTAAGTTAGTTAGTTAGAACTAACAACAAAATACAATGTGTCTGAACATCACATAAACCAAACATGTCACTTTCAACAAAGTAAAAATCTTTCTTGACTAAAGCTAGGCATAATACAACATTGGTGAGTATATAATTCTGTATAATTTTATTTAATTGATATCAATTCTAAACCCTGGTCAATGCCTGCTACCGAATTACCAGTAGTGTTGTTGCCTTAGTTAGGACAGGTGTCAAGAACCCTCTACAATTTGGAAAACTGCACAACAAGCTTGTAGCATCCCAACACTTTTATCCAAAACCATGAAGGGAAGCGTAATTTCTGTGAAGCATATAGTGCCTCTGACTAGCAGCCAACAGCTTCATTCAGTTCCTGAATAACCTGAATATAGCTCAGTATACTGTATAGTTGGCCATGCTGTACTGTTAATCTATTTGCTACAAGAAGCTTAGTGTTACTGGAGGTGGTCTGTTAATGTACAGTACGTTTCACGGCGGATCAGCATCATTTGTGATCATAAAAACTATCCCCTCTCAATGTTATTATCATCCGAGTATACAATCAGCAAATATAAATACTTTTCTGTGTTTTTAGAGCTAAATAGCAGAAATTTCTTTTTAATTTTGAGGTATAATAAGGTTATAGTTTAATTTCATGCAGATGCATTGTGCACTGAAACTGCATGGCATCAAATGTAAACAACAAAAAACATATTGTAAAACCAGCAGGAAATCACTGGTTGTAGATGTTGGTTCCGTATACAATGAATTTGAGGTAGAAAGTGGTTGGCATCAGCACAAGAACTGCTATCGTTATACAGCTAATGAAGTAAAAACTCATTCATGATTCAATGGCATCAGTTGAGCGAACAATTTGAGTGACTGGGCTACACTGGAATTTGTACATTGATTTGCTATAATGTTTCCTGAATCTTTGCAACACCTTGCAATGACTGTGCTGTAATCAAATTCACCTGGGATTACCTCCATTTAAGGACACACATTTGAACATCAGAACTCTCAGTATTTAGCAGTGACCTCATCCCAGCCCTCATAGAGACACCACAGTGAATGCAACAGTAACATTATACATGACATCGAAGGCGTCTCACTGACATCACAGCGTTCTCTCCATTGGCTCTTTTCGACTACATAGAACCAAGTGAACCAACGATGCTATGAAACATTTCTCACAGATCCTGGATTTGTTTCCATAATACGCAACGGCTCGGATTCAGTTGGATGTGTTAGTTCCCTAACTCTAACCCTAACTGCACGCGGAAGCTACGGGTGAGTCTTAATCAGCCACGTAGACGAACTAACGGGATGTCGGACTAACGTGTCCCCCCCACCCCCACACGATTCAGATCCTAATTTGCTGGTATAGTACCAGCTGAGTAATGGGAGCCCAGAACACATATACTTACTACAAAACGGAAACTCCGTTAACGCTTCTTTTCATGACCTTTCCCCCGACCCTTCAGGGGTTGTTTGTTCTGCTTATAACGGAAACATAAAGGAGAAAGTAAGAGCATCACAGAACGTCACAGGTTCCGTAAAGTGTCAGACCACGGATAAGGTTCTGAGAGGGTCTGTTTACCCCTTCGTAGTCGAAAAGAGCCATTCGGTTATGATGCTCTGTGACATCATGCAGTGAGGTCACAGTGAGGTCACAGCTCACTGACTCTCTCGCTGAGCAGTCCCATGTCCTCGTCCTCCTCCGGGTAGCGCACGGCGAGGCTGTGCTCGCCGTGGAGCCCGGTGGCGAGGTGCCGGGGGTAGTCGAGGCCCGACTGGTGGGCGTGGTGCTTCCAGCGAGGGTCGTCGCTCTCGTGGGTCAGGTAGCGTTCGTTCATTTTGCACTCCAAGCTACGCAGGTCCAACCACATCTGGTAGTCCTGGAGGACGCACGCAAGAAAGCATGCACGCACGCACGCACACACAGGCAGGAAGGTTAGGCTAGTACAGAGCGTCTGTATCTTCATTTATTTATTTATTTAACTTGTTTATTGCCATTTTAAGATCATTGACAGGCAATGACGATAAGAGCCGCTCCTCACTTCACACGGGCGAGATTTATTTCCAAACGACTCATGCTGTATTACTTGAACTAAATAGTTCAAGCGATTTCCATTGGTTCTGCTCCGCTGAGTCGGTCTCATCCCTAAGCATTCAGAAAACATCACCAAATACAGACAGAAAGAACACAGAGTGCAGCCTACAGTATAGACCGATTCACAGAGGGTTTCCTGGGTGCGGCCATTACTGAGGTGTACCATTGAGTGCAGCAGCACTGATTAGCTACACCTGGCCTACGGAGCACCTGCTCCATGGATTACACCTCAGTAATGGCCGCGCCCAGGGCACCCCTCTGTAAATCGGTCTATACAGAGTGACATCATGCAGTTCATTGAACGTGCTCAGGTTTTTGATGAATGGTGAACATTTTGCAACTAATCGACCGGACCGTGATATAAGACGGACACTGTACTTGAGGTCATGCACACAGCTTTAATCAGCTGTGTGGCACACAGCAGTGACGGGACCTCATATCGTCTAAATCAGAGGTCTTCAACATTTTAGCTGAGAGAGAGAGAGAGACCTCCCCCCACTACATACAGTACTTGTGTATTTACTAGATCGCTTCACTGACTATCGGTGTTGTGTAAATATATATTTGTTGTTTACAGTCATGTCACCACGTAAACCCTCTTAAAAAAACTATTTTTGGCTAAAGTTCTCAGTATGCAGTATGGATGCCAGGGTGCTAAATGGTTAATGTAAAATGTTGTAAGATTTTTGCGATTATCCAACTTTACTGAACCTCTTTTATTTTATTTACTTTATGCATAGGCTAATAGGACACTGGTTGACTTTTCTTGTCTTTCAAAACGAATCCCCGTTTGTGATTAGTAGTGTGTACAGTTCAATCCATTTAGCTTGGGAATGGGCAATGGCAGTGATTGAATAAACAAGAAATGACTCAAGTCATTATACTGTACTGTATATCAGCTTGCATTCCATTCTCTTGCATATTGTACCTTAGGGGGGCTTTCTGTAGTCGCGTTTGCAGTCATGGGGTGGGGGAGAGGAGAGTGGGCTAGTGTCCCATTGGCCGTGGGGCTAGTGTCCCATTGGCAGTATAGGGCTAGTCTCCCATTGGCTCAGAGGCCAACCAATCATTAAAATCTCGCCACTAGACCACGTGACTAGACTAGAAAGTCTGATCATTGATCAGCTCTGCAAGCTGATAAAATTGCTCTCTCTCTCTCTCTCTCTCTCTCTCTCTCTCTCTCTCTCTCTCTCTCAGTTAATTAATTAACATTCTAAATTGGGAACTACAGTACACTGCATAATTGCGAACGCAGTGAGCCACTTACTATGACAGCAGGGGCTGAGTGTCTGTGTGTCACGCTGTGTGTGTGTGTCACGCTGTTACACCACCGGCCCGCCACCAGAGGGCGCAGCTGTGGCACGCACGCACGCACGCACACACACACACACACACACACACACACACACACAGGGCGCAGCTGTAGCACACACACACACACAACCACACACACACGAGCTGCGTTCGCTTCACGCGTTTGCGCGTCTTACTTGTGTATATACATGAGCTAAGTGAAGTGTGACACACAGGTCACAGATTGACTTTGTGGAAGCAACCAGGCAAAGTTGTCATTGTGCAAATTAAGACATTGCATTATGCGGTAACAAATAAAGGAGGCACAGAAAGCATGAACGGACAGCACTTTCTTGAATTGTTTGAACTAATATGTGGAAGAGTGAGCTTCACTGTATGATGCCAAACAACCTCCTTGAAACTGCACGCGCTTCTCATCTGAAAAATATAAGCAGAATTGCATGCACACTGCACCGACGCCTACTATAGCAATTTTAGCCGACAAATACAAAAAGACCTCTCAAAGAAGGAACTAATTGCTGCTGCTGTGTGTGGGGTACAACAGAGGATATTATGACTTCCTCTGGCATCGCTAATAAAGATGTTGGAAGTGCTGGAATTGTGTGTGGGGTTCAGACAGTTTATGTTGGGGTTTGGTGTCATGTCATATATAGGAATGCTGGTGTGCTCAAAAAGTCGTCCTCCCATGCAGTGTACAGTAGGTAGGCCTACACCCTGCACTGCCACTCGTACTGCTTAAAGGGGCATACCACTCATTTTCAACATTTTACTATGTCATTAATATACGTTTGAGCTCCTTCGAGAGCTTTGAAAGTGATTGTGGCCACTATGTTTTAATTTCACTGAACCATTTCTTGACTGGGGCCAAGACACATCTAAAAAGAGTGTCTTGAGCTTGTGTATTCTACAGATAGGCTATTTGATGGAGATCTGATTCTGTCAGCCAAGTTTTCACATTATACAATATGTCATATTAGAAACACTGAGTGAGGTTTGCAGTGGCATTTTCTATCTGAGCAGTTCCGTGCCACTGATTTTGTGACAAAAGGCCGACAGTCCCCAGCTGTTTCAGTGACTGATTGCAAGTGATTGAGGCATCAGAGAAATGTTTGCTACAGTTAGGAATAACTGAAGAAAAGGATGGGGAATCTGAGAGAATCGTTGCGCTATACTGATGATGTTATGAAGAAAGATTATGCTCAGAACTGGCTGGGACATGGGAGCGTTCAAAACAAGACATTGACTTAGAGTTTTGCTTATTCGCATGTGACCTCTACACTGCATTTGGCAGGTCTGCGCCCATTAGAAGTGACTTGGATTTGCGTTCATTGTTTATTTCAATTATTTGACAGACACCTCATGGAACATTTTCAGTATCTCTCATGGAATACTGTAAGCTGCTGCCTCAGTCCCTGCTGTTTCCTGCGACAGACTCAGTTGGCCAGACCACTCTATTGTAGTTTTAAAGTTACCTGTAACCAAGTGCAGCTATGTGTTAATTTAATTATATTGCATTATAGTTTACCTGTAGCCATGCAGGGGTGGTAGAGTGTTTATCTAATTCTACTGTATTCTATTGTATTTTGTCTATATAGCAAGGGGTGGCAGTGTTTGTTTTCAGCAATTCCAGTGCATTCCATTGTAGTTTATTTCTACCTGTAGCTAGAGGTGGAAGTGTTAATTCAATTACTGACAATTAATTACATAACACCTGTCTGTCTATTGGAGATGACCCAATCACTCAGGTTACATCAACAACTTTCCTTGGTGTAATTATCCATGAAAGACTAAGATGAAGAAACCACATTAGCCATGTCTGTAATAAAATATCAAAATCTATTGGCATTATTGGCAAATTCCGTTGTTTGGTTCATCATAATTGTCTCCCAACTCTTTATTATAGTTTAATTTCCCTTATCTTTATTGCAATATCATTCAACGATTCTGCAGGATTGCTACATACAGTGATTGGTCTGTTCATTCTGCCCCTCTTTTCATTTGCCCCCTCTTTTAATATTTTACAATGTTTTTATTTAAATACATACCTAAGTATTGTTCCAGCCAGTTTCATTTCAGTTCAACAGGGATATTATGCACCATTTCAATACAAGACAGGCAAATCATTTACATCTCCCAATGTAAATGATTACAGCTTTACTGTAATCTCACCCAATTCTACTTCATTAAATCATTTTAAACATAAGCTTAGAACCTATTCAATTATATTTTTTGTATTATCTCTTCTTTTCTCTAATCATGTCTTACGTCGGTAGATAACCAAGTATTCTAATCATTACATCATTATCATTATATTTATTTTATTTTATTATGTACTGAAATCATGTATTTTGGAAATTCTGTATTCCTTGTTTACAATCATGTTCTAAATGTTCTATTGTATCTTACATAGGTAGAGGCCTCATATTAGTTGTATAAGCCTGTCAGGCTTTTTGCCTCATCCTAGCACTTTCCCTTTTCTATTTTTTGTATGTTTTATTGTAGGCCTATTGTTTTTATACTGTTCTAAATTAATAAATACAAAGTACTGTATTAGTACCTGTAGCCAGGGGTGGCTGAGTGTTTTGTCCACGCTGTATCTCTTCCTCATCTTCACCTGCAGCAGGTTATTAATCAGGTTCAAGGCTGAGAGAGAGAGAGAGAGAGAGAGAGAGAGAGAGAGAGAGAGAGAGAGAGAATAGGGCGAACTCTCATTATCAATGGTGCCGAGGTACATACAGTAACAAGCAATGTAGACAGAAAAAAGCACAAAATAAATTGCTGTATCAAATGCAACAGTTAAAATATAGCAACAATAATTTTAAATGGCAATGCAATAAAATCACACAAGCAAATAAAAAAACAAAATAAGGCCAAAAACAACGACAGTTCATCAATCAACCACATCAGTAATTCATCCACGGAACTGACTCAACATGTTGATTCTGACACGCATATTGTAGCAGATCTGGCTAACCTTATTTTAAGGTGAGCCATGTTTGGGAGTGGGTAAAGTGGATGTGGATACCATTCCAGCAAAGCATGGCTGACAGATAGAATAAAGCTACCACAGGGACTGGAGGGGATGTGAAAGAGAGAGACAGAGAAACTGACCCATAGACAAACGCACTTGCAGAGCAAAAACAGAGGCAAAGGGAAAGGGTGAGGGAGGGAGAGGTGTATGGGAGAAAAGAGGAAGTTGAGAGAGAGAGAGAGGGAGAGAAAGGGAGGGGAGGAGGGCAGGGGACGGGAGAGGAGAGGAGAGGAGAGGAGAGGAGAGGAGAGGAGAGGAGAGGAGAGGAGAGGAGAGGAGAGGAGAGGAGAGGAGAGGAGAGGAGAGGAGAGGAGAGGAGAGGAGAGGAGAGGAGAGGAGAGGAGAGGAGAGGAAGAGAGGGTGGGAGGAGAGGAAGAGAGGGTGGGAGGAGAGGAGAGGAGAGGAGAGGAGAGGAGAGGAGAGGAGAGGAGAGGAGAGGAGAGGAGAGGAGAGGAGAGGAGAGGAGAGGAGAGGAGAGGAGAGGAGAGGAGAGGAGAGGAGAGGAGAGGAGAGGAGAGGAGAGGAGAGGAGAGGAGAGGAGAGGAAGAGAGGGTGGGAGGAGAGGATTTAGGGGTGAGTGGCCCCCCACCGTGGGGGCCACTCAGGGCTAATGAGCAGAGCTAACATGATGTTAACATTTCTTCAGGGGTCAGTGGTCTGAACAGGGGCCCCTGGCTTCTATAGGGGCCACCATCGCTTGGCATTACTCACATGAATGGACCAACAGATGAATGGAACGCTCTCGCTCTCTCTTTCTCTATGTCTGTCTGTCTGTCTGTCTCTCGTCATCTCCCTAACTACCCCTCTCTCTCTCTCTCTCTCTCTCTCTCTCTCTCTCTCTCTCTCCTTCCTTCCACACCCTGTCTGCATCTTTGTCTCCCTCTGCAAGTCACTCTCTTTCTTTTGGACTCCATTTTGCAGCCTCTCCTCTCTTCTTATCCTCTTATCATTTAGCAACCTAAGCCCTACATGTACCGTATATATTTCATCGTACGACATATATTGAAAATAGCCAATCTATCTATAGGTCACACTCACAACGCATCACAGTGCGATGGCAAGTTGTGAGCTTGTAGATGTTTCGCTGTTTTGGAAAATGCTCACCTATAAAGACCAAACATAGGGACAGCAGCTACAACGTGGTTAAACAAGACATTCCTATATGATGTGTTTTGTGTTCACCATCCAGCTGTCAGAGATTTGCTGCTTCAATAAATTCATTACACTCATTAAAAACAAACTTTTACAGGTTTTTCTTTCTTTCTTTTCTTGCCGTGTGCACAAACTCTCTCAGAGGACAAGCTGTTCACAGCATGGGGTAGGAATGCCAGACTGTGTGTGTGTGTGTGTGTGTGTGTGTGTGTGTGTGTGTGTGTGTGTGTGTGTGTGTGCACGTACGTACGTACGTACATACGTGCCTGTGTGCGTGCATGTGTATGTGCATGTGCGTGTGCGTCTATGTGGGTGTGGGTGTGTATGTGCATGTGTGTATGTGTGTGTGTTCACGGAATTGGATAGATGGAGGAGAGGAGAGTGTCAGAAGGTTGATAGGCAGTGAGTCAATCCCACACACACACACACACACACACACACGCACACGCACACGCACACGCACTTGAAGCTATTGACGGCAGCAAAGTACGTCATGACAGATAAGCAGACAGACAGACAGACAGACAGACAGACAGACAGACAGACAGACAGACAGACAGACAGACAGACAGACAGACACACACACACACACACACACACACACACAATAATAATAAACAAGACCACTCAATTCAGCATTCAGTTGGCGGGAGGGGACAAAGCAGAAACCACAGCTGGAAACCAACTTCGAGTATATGTGGCCTACACCTGATCCCACTGGTTAGTTTGGAATGAAAAGCAGGCTTGCCTCCGTGTGGAAGGCCTGCGTGGTGAGTACACGGAACATACCCTCCTGTGAGACCTTCTTCCAGGGATGGGGGGGGTACATGAAGGCAGCATTCTGAATCTGGTCATGGATGTCCTCGTCTTCGTTGAACGGAAACGTCCCACTGAGGCTGACAACAGAGACGGAGGTCGTTAACCCATTCTGACCTGAGATCAGATTCATACAAGGTTTCCGCCGGACACACACTGGTCTGATGAACCCATTCTGACCTGAGATCAGATTCTAAAAATGTCAGTCGCTCTTCGATTTTTCAAAAATAGCAGACCTACAAGCTCGTATCGCGCCACTCGGTGGCGCGATATGAGCTTGTAGATCTGCTATTTTTAAATAGCTAAAGCATGACATGATGCTGACACCAAAATGGGTGCCCGGTCAGAATGGGTTAACAATTATAGCTGAACAACTCGTCGCTGCCGGGTGAACGCGTCATTATGTCCAAAACCGTTCCCTTTATAGTCTTAAATAATTGAAAATTGTGAAAATAGCAAAGGAGAATAGGGGAGGGTTGTGCCTATCTGATCTCAGTCCAATGGAAGGTCAGCTAATTTTTACTTCCAATGGAGTCCAATGGAGGGTCATACAAATTTGAATTAATGGATTAGTCAATCAATGACGGTCGTTAACAAGCCATCAACGCACTGCCATCAACGATGGTGGTTAAACAATAAGCAAACACCCCTAGGGAGGTTTCATCTTTTTTCTTTTATCACTTGGGGAAGTGATCACTCCAGTCAGATGGAGGGTCATGGAATTTTACACCAGGCTACATAGATTTTCTATACAGAGGTATATACCCTTTAAAACAAAAACCTGTCCCTTAATGTTAATTGATTGCACGAAATAAACGCTCATGGTCTGTAAGGACCATAAGCACTTAAACCCTATGGTTGACCGGAGTCCCTCAGGGCTCTATACTAGTGTATTTTCAGTTTTCTGCTCTTGTGGAGAAAGCTTTGCTGAAAATAGCTGATCGACAAGCTCACAACGACGCGCTGATCAGCTATTTTCTACGAAAACTTACCCCACAATACGGATGCTGGGGTTCAAGGGGATAATATTTAGATACTGTGCTATATAGAAGAAGTAATTTGTCAAATTCATAATGTATAAAAGAATCACAATAGCTCAGTGGTTCTCAACCAGTGGTCTGGGGACCACCAGTAGTCTTTGAGGGGATTCCAGGAGGTCCCCAGCTAAATGATGGAGTGTTGGTAACCAAATGGATCTTTAAAGGGTAAGACCACTTTTTTGGAGGTTTGGGTTGTTTTCTTACCTTATTATGGTCAAACTAGTCCAGTCCAGGAGTTAATTCGCATTGTGCAGTTTTATAGAAAATAACTTTATAAAAAGACCAGCCCAATGAGCCCATTGACTTACATTGTAGCCGGGAAACAGCTCTCAAAGTCACTCTTTTAGCACATGAACGAACGCAACAAAAGCTGATTCAGACAGCTTATGACATCAGGAAAACTCATGCGGTTTTATTTTTAATAAAAAATGTCAACGTTGTCTTGTTTTGACTAATTTGTGTAGAAAGAAGATCTGGTAGGTATGCTTACGCCAACCGAATCACTTCTGTTTTCACGTGACACGGTACTACGATCCGATTGGTCCAACTCTAACTGCAACAATCTGGAACAGCGCACTTCATCCTCCGTTCTAAAAGTATCGTAAGCCTACAAACTTATGACTGCTTGCCGTGGGTGTCTGTGTCGGGTACTGCTCGACTGCAGATGGATTGGGTGCTCTCAGCGTACAACACAGGCAGCCAGCGTGCTTCCTTGTTTACAAATGAAACCGGAAACGGAAGACTGCATTGCAGCTTCAGTGTCTCTCCAAACAAAATAGTACCTTTATAAATATACGTTAAAACACGAAAATAAAACCGCATGAGTTTTCCTGATGTCATAAACTGTCAGAATCAGTTTTTGTTGCGTTCGTTCATGTGCTAAAAGAGTGACTTTGAGAGCTGTTTCCCCGCTACAATGTAAGTCAATGGGCTCATTGGGCTGGTATTTTTATAACGTTATTTTCTATAAAACTGCACAATGGAGCGAAATAACTCTTGGACTGGACTAGTTTGACCATAATAAGGTAAGAAAACAACCCAAACCTCCAAAAAAGTGGTCTTGCGAGTGTAAAATGAAACCAAATGGACCCATAACATACTATTGTTAAACATCTGCAGTATTTAATTCTACACAATTAGAGAATGTAAAATAATTGTTATTTTGATCAAGGTTTGCCTCCTGTGGCACCACATCAATACAGGATGGATGGGTTTTTGTGGACAAAATCTTATCCAACGACAACTAAACCTTCTAAGTCTTGGGTCTGAGAGGCTACATCTCATCAAATGGTGGTCCCTGGCTCAAACGCTGAATAACCAATGGACCGTGGTATGAAAAGGGCTGAGAGAAACCCCCATGCCATAGACAGATGAACGCTCCTCCTACATATATACCTGACGTAGACGATGACCCCCACGGACCACATGTCCAGAGAGCGGTTGTAGCCCTTGTTGCGGAGGACCTCTGGGGCCAGGTAGGCCGGGGTGCCCACCACGGAGCGCCTGAAGGACTTCTCACCGATGATACGGGCAAAGCCAAAGTCACACAGCTTCACCTGCAGCGCAAAGACGCACAGACAGACAGACAGACAGACAGACATGCCAGACAGACAGACAGACAGACAGACAGACAGACAGACAGACAGACAACTTCCTTTTGAGCTGCCCAACATGCAGAGCCACGCCACGACGTGCCTTAATCTACAGTTGGCAACCGGGGATGTGCCCAGTAGCCTATACTGTATACTACCACAGCACGACCACCAGGCCTTCTGCTGTTTGCCACTATAGGATACTTCTTCCCAGGACAAACAGACTCCTACTGGCTACGGTTGATCTAATGTATTGTGTTCAGTTAGCTCAGTTTTTAATTGTTCGGGGACACTTCAACACATTTCTTCGACCCGGGTGAACCGGTGACCTTGAAGCACATTTTGCTCGAGTACTGTACTTGCGTATGAAACTGGAGGTACTGTATGGAGAACACTGCAACACATGAACGCCGGGAACGAACGATGATAGATGATAGTGCTGTGAAACAAGTCTATGAAGCTATCAATGAAATCTACTAAACTATTTCATACAATGTAATAATGCATGTAGTGGGGGTCCCTGCTTTATCTCTCTCTCTCCTAGCTAAGGGGTCCTTGCCTGGAAAAACATTGGAGACCCCTGCCATAGACATCTATAGACTTTGGCCTAAGCTCAGCTCACTGTTTAAACCATGTACAAGAGACATAAAGCACCCATGAGTTTGTCTGTAAGATTCCCTTTAACAAACAATGGAATGTGCCTTTAAAATAAATGCTGTGATTAATGTGATGACATCACAGAGCAACACACACAGAGCAAAAATAAGCACTATGCGTGCATGTACTGAATAGCGTTGAATTTGTTATGACTCATTCAGGATACGACACTGAGCCTCTTAGACATCAGAGCAGAGTTTAAAAAGGGCTCTGACTCAACTGACGCACGCAGGCACGCACGCAAGCACGCACACACACACACACACACACACACACACACACACACACACACACACACACACACACACACACACACACACACACACACACACACACACAGACACACACACACACAGCTGTTACCTGTGGAAAAGAGTCTGCAGATGCCAGCAGAACATTCTCTGGTTTCAGGTCACAGTGAACGATGTTCTTAATGTGGAGGTGGCGAAGAGCTACAAGGATCTGACACGCACGCACGCACGAGCACGCGCACACACACACACACACACACACACACACACACACACACACACGAAAACGGTCCGAAAAGGTCGGGAAATGACAGTGTTACCATGTGGGGGTCCCCGGGGGGACCGTGTAAGGGTCCCCGGGGGGACCGTGTAAGGGTCCCCGGGGGGATCGTGTAAGGGTCCCCGGGGGTCCCCGGAACATCCAGAGCCCCAGGAACGGCCCAGGGCTCGTACTGTAGTGTAGTGTACTCTGTGACACTTTACTTTGTGCTGTAGAAATGTAAAGTAGGAGTATGCGCTACGTGAGCAACTTCAGTGAAATGAACGGGAGTATTATATAGCTCTATGGGGCATATACGTAGACAGCCAAGTGTGTGAGTGTGTGTGTGTGTGTGTGTGTGTGTGTGTGTGTGTGTGCTTGCGTGCGTGCGTGTTCTACCTGTGTAACCAGGAACTTGGTGATTCTCTCTGGCAGTCGTCCCTTCTCGCTGGACAGGATCATCTCCAGCATGTCTCCATGGAGCTTCTCCATGACAACGAACACACGCTCCGGGGTCTCGAACATGCAGTCCAGGTTGACCACACCAGGGTGTTGCAGGTTCTGGGATGAAAGCCATTATCATCAGCATCTTCAGCAGCATCGCAGGTCATCAATATGTCCGTGCACGGACAAAACGTGACTTTGTCCGTCGGACATTTTTTCTTTTTTTTCATTTTTTACACACCATTAGGCCTATAATATTCTTATTTTGATTATGAGACCCAATTTTCTGAATGTCAGTCTCCAGGTTTTATTAAGAATATGTATGACACTTCATTATGACACTGTATGGCACATTAGGAGTCCACTAGCACAGCGGTTATCAAATGTTTTAACCCTAACCTGAGATCAGATTCATACGAGGTTTCCACTGGACACACACTGGTCTGATCAACCCATTCTGACCTGAGATCAGATTTAAAAAAAATTCAGTCGTTCTTCGATTTTTCAAAAATAGCAGACCTACAAGCTCGTAGCGCGCCACTCGGTGGCGCGCTATGAGCTTGTAGATCTGCTATTTTTCAATAGCTAAAGCATAACATGATGCTAATACCAAAATGGGTTCCCGTTCAGAATGGGTTAAGGACCACCTTTAACCAATTCTGGACGGGAACCCCTTTTGGTGTTTTAAGCATTGTGTTATACTTTAACTAAAAATTAGCAGATCTAACAAGCTCATAGAGCGGCACAGAGTGCCGCGCTACAAGCTTGTAGATCTGCTATATTCTTTTAAATCGTGAAAATGTGGCGCAAATCTTTGGATATATATTCTTTCAGAGCGAAAGTTTTCAACTCAAATCTCTGCTTCTGCGGTTCCTGGAACTACATATTTTCAGATGAGGGAGGGGTCGGTGGCCATAGATCTTTGGGGGTCCTTGACATGAAAATGTTTTTCAGAATACTTGTCAGGATGTAGAACATTTTTAGAATCGTCCTCAGGTCTAAATGGGTATTAACTCTGAGAGTGTAACAGAGTTATAGACCTGTTATGGTCATTCAGGGCTAGTATAGCTCTTTATGTGTTTCTGGTAATAATAATTATTATTGTTGTTAAAAAGTGGAATTTTGACAAAAATGTCCATTGTGATCAGCATAACCATCTCTCTGTGTGTGTGTGTGTGTGTGTGTGTGTGTGTGTGTGTGTGTGTGTGTGTGTGTGTGTGTGTGTGTGTGTGTACGTATTTCTACAGTGTGCATGTATACCTGTAGTATTGCCACCTCATTGCGTAGCTGGCTTTCCTGTTTGGTTGGGAATCGTAGTTTATCGATGATTTTAATGGCCACGTCGCGGCCTGACTTCCTGTGTTTCCCTGCAACACAAACAGCTATGTGACAACGCCAGTAGCCTGCAATAATCAGTAACCTGCCAACCTCTGTGTGTCTGTGTCTGTGTGTCTGTCTGTGTGTGTGTGCGTGCGTGCGTGCGTGTGTGCGTGCGTGTGTGCGTGCGTGCGTGCGTGCGTGCATATGTGTGCACACGTGTGTTACCTCCATACACGATGCCAAACTGCCCTGATCCCAGCACCTCGTCAGGGAAGATCTGATACACTGAGCTGATGTCCTGGACAGACAGACAGACAGACAGACAGACAGACAGACAGACAGACAGACAGACAGACAGACAGACAGACAGACAGACAGACAGACAGACAGATAAACATATCAAAAACAAATTGTGCCGCCTTTTTGTCTTTTTGAAGCATTGTCCTGCAGTTGCTGCATGGTATACATTGACCTGATCTCGCTGTCTCTCCATCTAGGATCTGATGCTTATTTTAGAGCTAAAACTTAGTACCTGCATGGGGGTGGAGCCAGGCTACCATGGGGGTGGAGCCAGGCTACCATGGGGGTGGAGCCAGGCTACCATGGGGGTGGAGCCAGGCTACCATGGGGGTGGAGCCAGGCTACCATGGGGGTGGAACCAGGCTACCATGGGGGTGGAGCCAGGCTACCATGGGGGTGGAGCCAGGCTACCATGGGGGTGGAGCCAGGCTACCATGGGGGTGGAGCCAGGCTACCATGGGGGTGGAACCAGGCTACCATGGGGGTGGAACCAGGCTACCATGGGGGTGGAACCAGGCTACCATGGGGGCGGAATGCGGCTGAAACCTACACCCCAAATAAGGAGTCTTACATCATAGAAGCCTGAGTTCACAGACCGACCCTAATTAGACCCTGTCTGATTTGGTGACGTTAGTCACCTATACTAGGACGCTGGATCTTTTTTGAGGGCTGTTTCTTTCATCTGTGGTTATTAGTCATGGCTGCCAGTTTTCCACCTCGGAGGAAAGCCTGGTCTGTGTAATTAAATCGCTGTGTGATCCGGTCGCGAGCGGATGGTAACTTATGTCATGTTGTAGTCACTGATTTGTGGTCATCAGACAGGAAACCACAACTACCCAAAATAATTCCCCGTGATCATAGTTTAGGGCCTATACCCAATACCCAATAAATAGAATGTCCCCGTGGGATAAGAAAGGTATGCAGACGCTACATAGTCTCTGGAAAGTACACTGACTTTTATATTTAATTTGTATTATAAAAATCAGCAAAACTAAAGGATTTTTTTGGGTAGGCCCTAAAATTATGATCGGGGTGATTATTATTTTGGGTAGTTCTTATGGTTTCCTGCCTGACGACTACAAATCAGTGACTACAACATGACGTTAATGTTTGTTTAGGGCACTAAATGACAACGCAGGACGTCATGCGGTCGATATAAATACATCTTGACTTGTAACAAATTTTGTTTCATACAAGAAACAAACCTGCCACTTCGTCATGTAGCAGCCAAGTCTATATGGACCCCCCCATGCCGTACAAAAGAAAAGAAGCATGCTTGAGCTTGTAGATCGGCTTATAGAGCTTGTAGATCGGCTTATAGAGCTTGTAGATCGCGCGTAGATTGTCTATTTTCACTATTTCAGAAAACGTCCGTTTCCCTTTCCTGAGAAGTAACGGTTTTTGGACATACAGTACAAGGTTTCCACCCGACATCGACGATTTCCCCTCTCGTTTTGTGTGCAATAATCTCCCCCACCTTTTAGTTTGACAGCCTAATATCACGTCGCACCTCGACGGGGGAAAGACAGAAATACGATATTACCACCATCAGTTCCCCCCACCCCCCCTCTCTCTCTCACACACACACACACACACACACACACACACACACACACGCGCGTGCACGCCTGCCGCCTCTCTCACTGCCTAATTATCATCAGGGCTGTCGTCATGGTTACCACGGGCTGAGTGGCTAATGACAGTAATCTCCATTTTGCTTGAAGACGCTCACACCTTGGAGCTCTGACGCACTGAGAGAGAGAGAAAGTGCGCGCATGTGTGTGTGTACAGTAGAATAAATGTGGCCTGTGTGTTGCCTAATGTGAGCGTGCGTGCGTGTGTGCGTGCGTGCGTGCGTGCGTGCGTGTGTGCGTGCGTGCGCGAGCGTGTAACCGGAAGTGACCCTTTGCAGCGGCCAGTCCTAGACTCTGGAACAACCTATACTGTACCCCTCCATATTCGCTCTGCTCATTAGAGGCTTTTAAGTCCTCATTGAAGACTGATTTCTTCACTTTGGCCTTGACTGCTTCATGTATAATTTGTAATACTTTTTAATAATAACTTTTCTTTCACCTTTTTTATCTTCTATTTCTCTTCATATTTTGTAAATTGTTATGCATATATGTTATGTTTTCTTGCATTGATCTGTTTCTCTTAGTTTTTTGACAGCTTGGACTCCTCATGCATAGAAGGAGGCATGAGGTCAGTCCGCTGCCCCCCCAGGTTGGCAGAGGATAAAAAAATTAGAAAAAAAAAGAAAACCACTGATCTAGGCATGTAAATATGTCAAGTGTGCATGTGTGCGTAGGTACTAGGTGTGTGCGCGTGCATGCAAGCAGTTAGCAAGGTGCTGCTCAGTATCAGCGATTATAGGAAGCAGCTCAATTTGGAGGAGGCGTTGTTTCCTTTATCCGTGATTTATGTCTGCTGTGTCTGACGAGTATGTCAACCATACTGTATGTATGCAACAATGTTCTGCCGTCTATGCACTTTGTAACTGTCTGTTCTCTTATTGTCTGACTGCACTGGCAGTGTTTATGTCCTTTGTACAAGGCGTCCTTGTACTTCTTTATATGTGGACATGAAAAAAACATATTTTGTGTGTGCGTGTGTGTGTGCGTGTGTGCGTGTGCGTGTGTGTGTGTGTGCGTGTGTGTCCTCACCACATTCTCTTGGACCTGGCAGTTGGAAACAGAGATACTGATGGACACGTCCTCTGAAGGAGACAAACACACAAACACGGTCAGAAATCTATCTACCGGTCCGTCTGTTGCTGCCTGTCTGTTGTTTTTCAAGATGTCTTAACTTGCACGCACGCACGCACGCACGCACGCACACACGCACGCACACACGCACGCACGCACGCACGCACGCACGCACGCACGCACGCATGCACGCACGCACACACACACACACACACACACACACACGCGCACGCAGAGGGGTGAAAACATGATCTCCTGGGCAAAGATTAAGCGAGTAAATCCTACTGTGTTTGGTGTGTTGTGTTCCTGTTGAGATGGCAGGCATCAGAGCACGTTGGATGGCCATCTCCCACATCCTGGACACCTCCTGACCCACACCACTGACCTGGTGAAGCACACACACACACACACACACGCACACACGCACACACACACACACACACACACACACGCACACACACA
>NC_139718.1:36774397-36776897 GCF_964188405.1 Protomyctophum parallelum | reverse complement strand
ACACATTGTTCGATTTTCAGCCCGACAACTTGTAAACACAAACCCTAAACAGTCACTCTTCATCCTCAATCTGTCCCAACAATCTGTGGAAAATGTTTAGTTTTATACAATTGCATTATTTTTTGTTAAGATGTGCAACAGGCACATGCTTACAGTGGTAAACAATGCTGTAAATAATCTCAGAAATTCTGAAAATGCATGGTAAAAAGTACTAGAACATTTCATAATAATAATTGTTTAATAATATGTAAGTGAATGTCGGTATAGTCGGTATAGTCGGTTTGTATCAGATCATACCGACAGGCGACAGGTATAGTGAAAAGTGTCTTCTTATAATTAAGTCATTTTGTATTTGCCTCATACATGGCTAATTGGCACTCTGTTCTGTCTGTTGTCAATCGGCTCTTTTCAGTGAAGTTATTCAATGCGGAGCGAAAGCAGAGAAGTTACTAGCATAGAGCCCTGGGGGGCTCCGCTCAACAACGCATCAGGGATTAAGTGATGGCCGACCTTTACACTGCAGGCCCTGTCTGAAGAGTCCTTTGAGGAGTTTCTTGCAGTGCTGGCAGACGGTGGGTCTGGTGTACGAGTGAATCAGGAAGCTGTGGGGAACTTTGACCTTGGACAGCAGGATCTTGTCCAGCTCGATCGGTCGGCCAATGTACGACACGGAACTGGACCGTCGCTCGCGGCCAGAGAAACAGTCTGCCATGCTCTTCTGATGAGGAGGAGGAGGAGGCGGAGGCAAAGGTTACATCGGAAGGATTACACTTCAGGGTGAGGAAAATGTGTCAACAAGGTGTTAACGATGCAGAGAAAAAGGACATACCTCCATACCGGGACTGAGTGGAGACTAGAGACGTAGGAAGTCAGTGGAGGTGAAAGATGGGAGGGAAAAGGGAAAGTGTAATTAGTTGACACATCAACAGGGAAGTGATCCATGTACCTCTATCTCTATATGAACACATGTATTGTTGAGCGAAGTCCAGCAGGGCTCCATAGTCCATACTGTAGTGTATTTTATGGATGCATGGGGTGGTAAAAACTGATCTAAACCCAGATTCTGTTTTAATAGGTAAACCTATTAGAGTAAACCTATTAAAAAAACCTATTAAAACAGACCTGTCTTTCCCACAGACTACAGACTGAAGTAATGTTCCAAACCCACGCATGTCTGACTCACTGAAACTCAAACTATTTCTGGTTTTCCAAAGGTAGCAGCCTATCATTTTCTATGTCCGCATTCCCCCCTGTGTGAGTGTGCGTTCATGTGCGTGAGTGTGTGTATGTAAACACAGGTGGCCTGAACATTGCTGACATCACAAAGAACAAAGCCAAACAACAACTTGCCAAATCTGTTTCCCCTGTCGTGTAGGCTATACATAGAGTGACAACTTTAAGTTTGCTATAGTTTAAATTACAATCAATTTGTTGCATGTCACTTATTACTTCACACCCCAGTTGTATCTGCACTTGTTGGTTTCCTTTCAACATCACAGAAAACTTTTATTTATCATCTAATATCTGCCGAGTGGAAACCTCACATGTCCAAAACTGTTAATATACATAAAAACAAAAATAACAAAAGACGAACATCGACAAGCTCAAAACGCGTCATCTCGCGCCGCGGTTCGACCTTGAAGATCTGCTACTTTTGATACTTTTGTGTGACGCTGTTGATGATCAAGTAGGGTAGTAATGTATGGGGGAAAAAAACCCTCAAAAAGGTAAAACAAAGACAATCTCAATACTGAGAACGCAGAAGGACAGACTTGCGTCCTTTGGAAGAATGTATACTCGGCAAGTTGCCTTGGGGAGAAGGTTCTCTCAGCATCTTCCTAATCTGAGACGGACTTGTACTTAAGATCACATGATCACACAATTTATTGATGAAGACCGTATAGGTCGAAACATGTCAGTTCAATAAAGTTTTCCTCCTTTTTAACATTGAGTGTGCCCGGATCTCCGCTTTGTTCTATATGCTTATTGGAAAATTCATGTAGTCTGCCAATACTGCTGATTCATGTGAAATGCATTCTGGGCTATTTGGCTGTTACTGAAATGCACTGATGCGTCCTCGATCAAGTGGGCGGATCAAGTTGACGTCCGGGACTTTGGACTGAACGTGGCCGGATGTGAAACAGATTTGAACCGTTTACGGGACCCCGCCGGTCATCACATTTTTTGGAACGCGACGAAAAAAACAAAGCATCTCCATGAATTCAAGGCTTCATGGGTTGTGTAATTCATAGAGAAGAAGACATTCTTTAACGACAAAATGTTCTGCCCAGAGCATGACGTGCACATACGATATACGCACCAGCAGTGATTCATCGGAGCTGCAGTGTGGTGGAGTGGGCGAGGGCGGCGGCCCTGAGACCAGGTTGAAGGAGAAGCCCCCTCCTCCTCCTCCTCCTCCTCCTCCCCCCCCTGGCAGCCCCAGGCCCGTCAGGGACACGTTGGACAGCCGACGCTTCTTCAGTCCACTGCAGTTGTTGGG
>NC_139718.1:36769397-36771897 GCF_964188405.1 Protomyctophum parallelum | reverse complement strand
TCTCTAGAAGAGATTCTCAACCATTTTAATTTCAAGGACCCCCAGTTTGACATAAATTAGTCTACGGACCCCCATTTAATGACATTTAACCCATTTAGGCCTGAGATCAGATTCATACGAGGTTTTCCACTGGACACACACTGGTCTGATTAACCCATTCTGACCTGAGATCAGATTCTAGAAATGTCAGTCGCTCTTCGATTTAAAAAAAATAGCAGACCTACAAGCTCGTATCGCGCCACTCGGTGGCGCGATATGAGCTTGTAGATCTGCTATTTTTCAATAGCTAAAGCATAACATGATGCTGACACCAAAATGGGTTCCCGTTCAGAATGGGTTAAATCTCTGGGAGCCCCAATTTATATTAAGTAAAATCAATGTTAATTTAACTGAGAGTGTACAAATGGAGGAGGGTACATTTGATTCCATTTGTACACTCTCAGAGTTACAGACCCATAAGGGTCCACTTGGTTCCAAACTAGGCACCATTTTGTCTTCCGCCATGTCTTACAGTTCTGGCCTGATAACCGTCACTTTTTACGTATCCTGTAAGCTTTTCTGGGCCTAGAGGAGTGGAAAACAAACTAGCGCTGGAAACCGGCGCAGACTTCCTATTGGTTCAATAACCTATGAACCCGCCTCCCCTCCCCTCCCCCGCTCCCCTCCCCAGTAGAACGCAGCGGAGAACACTGACGTCACCAAATTTGCACCAAGGTTCACTCCCACTCCTATATGCCATTTTTCCTGCTGGGCTCGCACAGGCTCTTTTCTTTGAAAACAAAACGCCTGCACTTCCCGGGGCTACTTTTTACAAAACGTCGTAGAGGGTCATGAAAAACAACCTGGACAAAGGGTGGCAATCAATTGAAAATACAGTACAAACAGAAGCAACTCGTGCCCTGTTTGACCTACCTCCTTGAAACTGACCCTGTTTGACCTACCTCCTTGAAACTGACCCTGTTTGACCTACCTCCTTGAAACTGACCCTGTTTGACCTACCGCCTTGAAACTGACCCTGTTTGACCTACCGCCTTGAAACTGACCCCGTTTGACCTACCGCCTTGAAACTGACCCTGTTTGACCTACCGCCTTGAAACTGACCCCGTTTGACCTACCGCCTTGAAACTGACCCTGTTTGACCTACCGCCTTGAAACTGACCCCGTTTGACCTACCGCCTTGAAACTGACCCTGTTTGACCTACCGCCTTGAAACTGACCCTGTTTGACCTACCGCCTTGAAACTGACCCTGTTTGACCTACCGCCTTGAAACTGACCCTGTTTGACCTACCGCCTTGAAACTGACCCTGTTTGACCTACCGCCTTGAAACTGACCCCGTTTGACCTACCGCCTTGAAACTGACCCTGTTTGACCTACCGCCTTGAAAGTTAAAACGCTCAGTAGGCACAGTTCCACACCCTGTGTGTGTGTGTGTGTAAGCATACACCTCCTCCACCGGTGGAGATGGTGCTAAGTTTGATCTCTCTCTCTCTCTCTCCCCCTCTCTCTCTCTCTCTCTCTCTCTCTCTCTCTCTCTCTCTCTCTCTTTTACGTGTGTGTAGTGACACATTTTTTATGATAGCTTCCACGGTTGATCGTACGCCAGCAACTGACGCACTATAACTGATATAGAGGTAGACAAGAACACAGTGCACATGCGCGCACGCACAAACACACACCACACACACACACGCACACACACACACACACACACACGCAAACACACACACATGCACACACGCACACACACACACACGCACACACACATACACACACACACACACAAAACGCTTCTTCTCAGTTCACTTTGTTCGCTCCTGGTGAAATGTTGTGAGTGTGTTTTAACTACTCATCAGCAACCCCCCCCCCCCCCCCGTTCTAATACTTGTCTCTAATTTACTGTAATTGCTGTCTTAAGCACTTTAAACATAGCGTCCCTATTTCGTCCTGTCGTTATAGGCAAAGTTCTATGTGTTATAAAGGTTCTAAAAATTGCAAAAATACCTATTATTATTGTTATTTTTATTATTTTTTTATTATTATACTATTATTTTAATATTCTACAACAGTCCAGGGACCAACGGTGGTCCTTGATGGGACCACTGCTGTAAACAGCAACAGACCCTTATAGATCTTTAATTGTTGTTTCATTTTACGCTCTCAAGAGTTAAATTATTGTTAGACATCTGCATTACTTAATTTAGTAGAAGGATTGTTATTTTGACAAATAAATGTGTGCGTGCGTGTTAAATAGCCTTCCTGGTGTGTTTGTGTGTACACTACTGTCAGTATAGTCCTACTGTATATAAACCACATTAACACACGATGTGCATTTGACAACACATTTTGACACCCTGCCTCACTAACAGATGCTCATTTGCTCTCTGGCTAGCTCTGCTAATACTAGCACGCTTGTGTCAACAGAGTAATGCTAGCGTGCCGGGTAGCGTAATAATGACATGTTCTCACTGATTCCTGATTTAAATGTACCTGCCAGTGGC
>NC_139718.1:36749397-36761897 GCF_964188405.1 Protomyctophum parallelum | reverse complement strand
ACCGTTGCATTGTATATGGTTTATAGCCAAGGCTAATTTCATTTGCCAGTCCCTGGTTAGACCTTTCTATACAAATGTCTACCTACTACTACTAAAAACAATCCGTTACAAAAAATAAATGCAACAAAAGCAATAACATTCCCAAATTGTTATATAATATAGCATATTAGTGTTCGCACCTCTGGCCCGACTTCAACCAGAGTTTATCCTAATCATTAAATATTTTGAGGTCGGTTTGTCTTTTTATTTCAGTTGGTAGGGCATTCCACACAGGTGTATCCCATTTACTGAATAAGACGACTGACCAAATGTGGTGTTATACGCTTTGCTATACCTTGAGGTTGCCCTTGTGATCCTATCTGGTCCTTTTACCTGAGGACAGAGTATACCGCTGGGGCCAGATCATGAACACATTTAAAAATCTATTTGATGAAACGAATTTAATGAAACTGTAAAAACCAGGCATGCTGTATTTTCTAAGGACTATGCAATGGTGCTGTTTGTATCCATTATTTGCAGTGCTTGTTTATAAAGTGAAGTGATAGGTTTGATGATTGACTGTGAGGCCGGGCTCCATGGCATGCATAAAACAGTTGGGCTGCGAGCAGTGGTATATATTCTCTGGTTCAGGTTCGTTTTTAGAGTCATGCTTTTTTTATGTGTTTATCAATTTTTTGTTGAGAGTCAAGGATGACATTTTAATTCTGAATCTATTTGAATGTTTAGCTCATGATTTTCTCTCCTTCTTATTGAGAAGCTCATTGCTATACTGTCTTTGTTAGATTCAGAGTTAGGTGATTCCTTTTAACCCATTGAGACACATCCTCCATTTCCTGGATTAGTATCTCTGGTGCTTCACAAGGGGTAGCCACCGGTACATACAGTATTATGATTGTGTCATCTGCATACATTTGGCAGGTAGTGTTTTTACAGCAGGTTGGCAAGTCATTTATGTACAGGCTAAAGAGCAAAGGCCCTAACCGCATAGAGCTGTGAAACAACGCCATAAAACCGGACAAAAACACCAAAAACGGACAAAATCTGCAGCGCGTGCGTGCATGTGGGTGGGGCCGGTGAAAGATTGTCCCCCCCACCTTGGTAGCCACTAGCCAGAGTTACGTCGATGATCCTGTAACCTGTAACAGGCTTTCAATCAAGCCCCCAGCCAAGGCTCATACATACTCCAGTTTTTGGTGATAGGTTATCACCGTTTTAGGTGATAGCTTATCACCTAAAACGGTGATAAGAGTTGAGGCCATCATACTCGCGTTGATGTCCTTAAGGATTGACCCCGCCTCCCTGTGGTTTACCCAACTTCTAGACCAATCAGTGAACGGGGTGTCAAAAGACTTGTCTGATAGTAAAAACATTGAGATGGGTCTGTGTCCGCGGTGATAGCTGATCATCACCGCGACTGACGTAATGGTGTAGTTTTCCAACCCTTTAAAAACTACACTGCGGTGATAACCTATCACCAAAAACTGGAGTATGTATGAGCCTTAAGGATATCCAACGTTGAAGCTGCCACTACCTACTGGTGAAATGTGGAATTGCAGCACTTTCATGGAGGTGGACGGACGTTCATCATGACGTCACGTGCGTAAGCCCTAGCTAGGCTAGGCTAAACCGCCGCTCGCTAAAGCCATTTAGTTATAATTATACGTCCGGCTGCTTCAAAACGCCACTGAGCAACTTCTATTGGAATGAATAGTGGGGGGGGGGGGGCTTTCAATTCACCATATTCACACGGCGACCATTTTGCTATTAGGTTAATGAAATAACCCCGCCCAGGCAGATGCTCGAGAGGTATCCTAACCAGATGACCGAACCACCTAAGCTGGCTCCTTTCCAAGCGAAGAAGCAGCGACTCTACTCCGAGTCTCTCTTGCGTGACTGAACTTCTCACCCTATAAAGGAAGATGCCAGCCATACAGCGGAGAAAACACATTTTTTTATTCTTTCGGTCAAGACCCACACTCCTCTAGAACCACAAACTGCAAAGCGATTGGCCTGTCGAGCCTGTCAGTCGAACAGACCAGGAAGTGGTGAATTCAACATCCAGCTGAAAGGTTTCTATGGCCTGAAACAGAGTGAAGCTACTACACACAAACACACTCACATTAACCATCTCATTTGGTGCTATTTGAAGTGTTAAGTGCTTCAAGTAGTGATCCACAGGGTAGGATGTTAGAGGTGGTGGTGTGTGTGTGTGTGTGTGTGTGTGTGTGTGTGTGTGTGTGTGTGTGTGTGTGTGTGTGTGTGTGTGTGTGTGTGTGCGTGAGAAAGAGGTGTTAAGGTGGCCTACTGCACCCCTCTGTAGTATTCCGCAACCTGCTGCTAAAACTTTTAATTAACAAAACGTGTGTGTGTGTTTCTGTATGTGTATATGGTGGTACATACAGACATATGTGTGTGAGGTGTTGTTCATACACATTCCCATTAGCAATGCGTGCGTGCGTGTGTCTGTGTGTGCGTGTGTGGTGTCATGACGTTACAATCGCACTAACGGGCCACCATTCTGTTAACACCCACAATCTCACATGTCTGGTGTGCACGTCGTGTGTCTATGTGTGTGTATACCTATACATACGTGTGCATATAGTTACGTGTGCGTGCGTCACATAAGGGAGCAGTGTGATAAAGTGTGACTGTTAATAATGACATAATAGACCTGTCCCACGCTTGCCATGACATCAACCCTACACTGGAGTGAAATGGAATTACTGTACACACACAGTAGCATGCGTGCACGTGTGAGTGTGTGTGCGTAAATGGGTGCGTGCGTGCGTGCGTTCCTGTAAGTGTATATGCATGGCATCATGTTTGCTTGTTGACTTTGAATTGTGTGTGCGCGTGTGTGTGTGTATGAGGGTCTGTATTATTGCACGTAAGAGTGTGTGTCTTTAGTTTATTTGTGTCTCTCTATGTGTGTAAGCGTGTCTGTGAGTCAGTTTGTGTTAGTCAGTGAGTGCATGCATGCAAGTGTGTTCGCAAAGAGAGAGAGAGAGAGAGAGAGAGAGAGAGAGAGAGATTGGAACTGTAACAGGCAGCTTGCTGTTGAATTAATTTCACAGAGCAAACCAACAAAAGCTATTATTCGTCCCGTCTCCCACAACAACACGTCCAGCCTGACCCAATCATTACGATATTATACCATCATGCTATAATATAATATTATTATCCACACATCCACACATGTCCGGCTGTGCAACGAGGGCAACTGACAGGGAGACAGGATTTTACAGCTGTAGCTACTGTACGTTATCCTCTCTGCGATTATTCGTTTTCTTTTGATAAATCAAACAATCGCAAAGCAAAATAGCATAATTAATTTTAGTGCTGCACAATTAATCGAAAAAAGATTGAGATCTAGATTCAGACATCTATGCGATTTCAATTCACTTTAGTTTTTCTTATGTTTTTTCTACAAGCGTGAGACTTTGAGAGGCGTAAGTCAAGCACTTTCATGCTGTCTGTTTAAAGCCGTAGTTGGCTCCAGGTGTCAGATTTTGAATAATGTTCAGCAACTACAGAGTAGGCTACAGACAGATATCATATATCATATCATATCATTTTACAGGTGTAAAATGGTGTTGTCACATTCTCTCTCCCCCTCAGTCTGTGACTCCACCATGGCCACTCCCACATTCATTTCCACCACACTGCAGTCCCATTTACACACCTGTCTTCAACTCCCTCGTCAGCCACCTGTGAACACTTTGCCAATCAACCTGCTCCTATAAAACTGGACTCTTCACAAACTCTCATTGTCAGTTCATAGTTTGTTGTCATGGTTGCTTGTCTGTGGATTCCTGTTTTGACTGCATTGTCATTCTGCAATTGCCTGATTCCTGCCTACTACTTCCGTGTAAGATCTGCCTTATTCTTTATTAAATACTTTATTATCTACTTATCTAATACTTGTTTGTTGTTACTCTGCACTTGGGTTCGACTCTGTCTACATCCATGACAGGTGTCAGGTCAAAACCAATCCACATATACTGTACTGACAACACATCGCATTTGTGAGCATGTGTATCTGCTAATAAATTACAAATAATTATTTCCATTAACTGTTGCACCTCTACAATATATACTTTTACAGAAAGTAGCAGATCGACAAGCGATTTTCAGCTAAAGCTTTCCCAGAAAACTGAGATCACACCAGTATAGAGCCCTGAGGGACTCCGGTCAAGCATATGGGGATTTACAGTAAGGGCTATATCTTACGCCACCCCTTAACCCTTATCCCTAAACTAATTTGCCATTTCTTACTATTTAAAAAAACCTTTTACGTTTAGTTCAAATGGACCGTTATAGATCTTTAACTCTTGAGAGCATAACATTGTACTCTCTAAACATCTGCATTACTTCATTTTGAAGGAGTGGTTAAAATGATGCTGACGCTATCTTAACTCATTTGTCTGGGGACCCCCTGAAGTAGGTCGAGAGTAGCTTAATGTCGGTATGTCAGTAACACTGCGCTACAATGCGCTATAACCATGGGAGATGGATTGCTGAGGTGGAGCACCACACCTACCATCAGCTCTCGGTACCGCACTACAAGCCGCACCCAAGCCGTTCTACTATTACACTGGGTTGGCGTTGCCTGGGATCGAACCAGTGAACTTGTGGTCCAAAGGCAGGAGCTCTACCGACTCTAGCTACCCGGACACATACCCTGGAACCCCTTCAAGGACCCCTGGGGGTCCCCGGACCCCACTTTGGGAACTACTGCTCTAGAGTTTAGATATCGCACATCACTTATGACTAACACCGTCTCAGTAACAAACAATCATTAGTCCTCTGTTGTCACTGTAAGCGTTACTTTTGTCATGTACGGTAAGTCCTATAAGCTTCATTGTCGAGGCTGAAATCCTTAGTGTTACAGCAATTTACAGTTTGCTGTTCGATAGCTTAAACATTACAATATTTGAGTGCAACCTAACACTCAAGGAGCAAAACCTCAGCCCAGATGTACTGCACACCACTATAAGCACGCTCTCAGGCTCACACTTTTTTACAATTTAGGCATTTAGCAGACACTCTTAATCCAGAGCGACTTACATTAAGCAAGAACAAAAAGCATGGCAATGCATCATATACATAAAAACATGAAACATGCGTAAGCTAAGAATATAACAGTGGAATATATCTATATAATGAAACTATAACATACTATACTATCTATATTCTATACCATATTCAATATACTACAAAGTGCTATGACTACATAAAAAGCAATTCTAGTGCTGTCTACATAACATGCTATAAGTCTGTATAAAATGCTATCTAAGTCTACATAAAGTGCTATCTAAGGGGCTATAGGGCAAGTGCTACGGGCCAGTTGCAACGCACACTTGCAATGCACATTGTTTAGCAAAAAGAACACTAAACGCACTTCTCGACATTAGACATAATAAAACAACTAAATCACTTCTTTGCCATCATTTCAAAGCAATGCCTTTAAAAAAAAATCACACCTGTGTGAACCGAGTGGTGCAATTCCCCTCTCTCTCTCTCTCTCTCTCTCTCAGCACTACCACTCTCTCTGTTTCTGGCACCCCCTACTGGTATTAATAAATGCACGCACGCAGCATTACCCCACACGGACATTGCTGGCCATTGCTGGTTTCACGCATGCGCACACCACTCGTGCTCATGACGGATACATGATACACATGGACATTCCTGGTTGTAGGAGTGGTTGCACCACTCAAAAATACCACACCTACAGTGACCAATATTGATCAAACACTCACAGACACATGGGTGTACTTAAACCCCAGCATCCCCAGTATTGTGGGGAAAGCTTTTGCAGGAAATGCCAGATTTCCCGGACCCCTATTTGGGTACAGTTCGCTCAAATTGGACCCGTGAAAACCTCTAACGCAGAGGTTCTCAACCTGGGGGACCCCCCACATTTATTTTGGGGGGGTCCTCAAATTATAAAAAGAAAAAAAGAAAAAAGTTTTTTTTTTTCACCTGATTGGCTGGAAAATGGAAATTGAAAGTTTGCATAAACTTTCCTTAATGATTATATTTGGTTTCAGTATAGGCTATTTATTTATGATGTATTTTTTCTATATTATTAAGGTTATTGTAGTGGTCAATTTGTATTGGTGAAAACAGCCGAAAACGTTGAGAACCCCTGCTCTAACGTCAGTAAGAGGCACGTTATGGGCTAACTAAACCAGCAGTCTGGATAATTGGTAATCTTGTTTGTTTTGATCCAGGCATGAACATATTTTGGTTCAGGCATAGTATGATCTTAATGTCTGTGCGTGAGTCATTGGGATATATTGTGAGCCACACAGCCAGTGGAAAGAAACTGCTGACGTCGGCACTATTTAGCCCAATAAAAAAGAAAATAATAATATTGCTAAATGTACACACCAGAGATCTGTGCCGTCTGGCAAACATGCAGAGGTGTTTGGTGTGAACACAAGAAAACCATAAAGAAAGTGTTTTGAAAAATGTTTTATCGTGCAGATATGAAAGTCTATATTCAGTATGTATAGGGCTGCACAGACACTATGGACCTATGCAGACCGCAGCCATCTTACCATAATAAGTTAATGGAAGGGTGCTAACAAGGTGCAACTTCCCATTGACAGCCCATTCATCCAAACAGGAAAGACTTATAATCTGATTGTATCAAACTCACCAACATTGCAACTGTACGAAAAGCTTGAATTATCCTCTTTCTAGTGTTTGTTTAAAAAGAAAATCCACTGCAGACTATGAGCTACTTTCTTTCCTTGCAGGTGATTATTTTGTGTGTTGCCGTTTGGAAGTGCTCGGTGTACCACCTGTTTTGAATTTGCACATATAACGCAGGAGGCAGCAGGAGGTTGCTTTACTGAAAACGAGTGCTTCCAAATTCTGATGGCAAGATGGCCGCAGTCTGCAAATGGTCAATTAACCACTTAAACCCTATTCTTCGCTGGCCGGTGCACCCCAGGGGTCTATACTTGGCCCACCCCATTTTTCTCAACCACCAACATCTTCGCCGAAAATGCTCCGGTCTACAAGCTCACAGTGCGTCACTCACAACACGTACGCCACATTGTAAGCTTGTAGATCGGCTTTTCATGACATGCCCAGAAAAGGGACGTCCATGTGGTTATAGCGTTCTGCATCAGTTGAATCTTTGTGATGGTTTGGCTGACTGCACAGACTCTATTGATGTTCTGCATCAGTTGGTCCTCTCATGCAGTCAGTCCAACTCCATGGCTTAACTCCTTTCAGAGAACTCATCATTTAGGCCGAAGCACAATATTGTTATGTCTCCTAATTGCTCCATTCTCATGGCTCTGACCTCTGTGGCCCTATCAAGCACGCAACAAAAATACAATAACAGTAACCTCTTGTAACATGTTCCGATTGTATATTTGTCTTCCAGCTGCTACACAGAGGGGGGCAACCTGCCCAACCGAGGAGGCCTCCCATGAATGTACAGTATCGAGTGTGTTCGAGGAGGGGTAATTAACATTGGGTTAATTTCGACCTGCTGATATTAGCATTGGCTGACCGCTCAGTGCTATCTGGATAATGAGTGATGCAAACACACCATTGCATTTACATGTGGTGTTAACTATTTGAACACTATTTCGGGCATACATTATAACATAAAAAAAAACTGTCAATAGAATTCTCCCCCCAAAATATTCATAACTAAAGCTCACAATGTGATGCGTTGTGACCATAGACTGTAAAAAATATGGACAAAGCGTTCCCCGGGTCTAAAATGAAGCCTGTAATGATATGCTAATTCCTGATGTAAGTCACCATCTTTTGGTACCAGCTGGCCATTGGCTGGCTCCGTTTTGTACCAGCTGGTCATTGGCTGCCCAGACAACGAGGCGGGACTTCCCCCCTTCTTCTCCGTTGGTTTTTATTTTGACTCGAGTGGGAGGAGAAGACTCTTGAGTGGGAGGGGAATCCCGATCATAGACTGTAACGGTAGCCACGCCCCTCAGAACATACGCGACTTTATGGTCATTTTTTTAATTAATGGGACCATAATTTTCCAAAAAGAATATTATGACATTAGAAATGAGACTTTAAACTAGTGACTGGAAGAAGAAAGTATTCATGACCATGTTTATTAAGGTAATACAGTCTAGGTGAAGTTGGGCCAAAATACATGGGCCTCTATGGAGCTATGGGGCTTTTTGGGTCCAGTCCAGCGCCACAACAGGCCATTATATGAACTACCGATTTCAAATGAGGCTTCACGAAATATCTGGCTGACTGCCCCCCTGGTTGTGACCTTGTAGATCAGCAATAAATAAATAATGGAAATTGGGCTTAACCCATTTTGGGCGGGAACCCCTTTTGGTGTTTTAACTAAGCATTATGTTATACTTTACTATAGCTATTGGAAAGCTGATCTACAAGCTCATAGTGTGCCACCGAGTGGCGTGCTATGAACTTGTAGGTCTGCTATTTCTTTTTTAATCGTAAAAATGCGGCACAAATCTTTGAATATATATTCTTTCAGAGCGAACTTCACGTCAGGCCTAATTAATTGGTTATAATACACATTCTCGTTGTGATTTGTGATCAGATCTAAAATAATAGTGTTGTTTTTTTTTGTATAGTTGAATGTGTGCTGTATTACACAGACAGCAGGTTGGAGTACACAATGTCTTCCTCAGCAACAGTGGTCACTCAGGACCGAACAACGTCAGACAGAACGTGACTCATGTTCACGATGCCAGTCCAGTTCACACCTGGGAGGAGATCATGATCCAGGCAGAGACAGGAGACAGCTTAGTGGAAGCGTCACAATAACCGCATTCAACAGTTCATTTAAGAGGATTTCAAATGCAGCCACACCAGAATGTGTTTACTGTACTTACAATGTGGAGCATTTTAAAGTGTGTTCTCTGCATTCGAGAGTGAGCAAGTCCGTTTATGCGAGTGATCTGGCTGGACTTTCCACTGTCGCTCTAAAGACAGAACGTGTTTTTTTTTTTTTTCACAGGACATGCATATGCACAGATTCTGTTATTTAACCACTTAAACACTATTCATACTTTAGTATAACCCAAGGGGTCTATACTAGTCCCTGTTCTTTTTTCTCTATTGTACAAATCTCTTTGTCGAAAATAGCAGATCTACAAGCTCGTAGATGAGCTTTAGTTCGGCTAGTTCATAGGATTATCATTTAGCTAGTTTGGCCAACACTTCATGTTCGACACAAAACGCAGGGGGGGTCATTCCTGACTGTCCGAGGGACACATGTTCCCAGGGTCCACTTAGTGTTTGGTTAGGGTGGAATCCAGGGAACATAGGGCCCATGGGAGCATAAATATGCTCCCCAACTCAGGTCTGTGTGAAACCAGTTGGGAAGCAGTGAACTGTGGTCACACTGTTCAACAGAATGTATCTCTAGATGGACATAACCATTTTTCTATCTAACCAGAAACTAACGGCTAACAACAGCACTTGGGCAGCCAGTCTCCAGCTGTCAATGTTGTCTATAGACGTAGAGTATAGATAGTAATTAGAGGGTCAAGACTCTGGTCCGAAGCCTGAGATGTGGTTCTCCAACTGACTGGAGGGACAGAGGAGGACAAAATATAGGAAAAGCTGTAGGAGACAGTGTAGGAGACACTGCAGTATGAAGCTGAGAGGGAGACAGTGTATAGTAGTAGGAGAGACAGACAATTGGAGAGCTGAGAGGGAGACAGTGTTGGAGAGACTGAGGTGGAGATGTGAGACTTAACCACGACTGTAGCACTTTGCGTACAATCATTTCTAATCGGAGCAAAGGTATTCATTGTAACCGGCTGTACATTGGGCACTTCAGTTTGAATCATTGAAATGCCTCAAATTGTCAGTCAGTTGTGCGTAGGTGGTAGGTTACATTGAGAAACACAATGACGGCCGGTGAATTAATAGACTCACGTGGTCATTTTAAAACTGATGCAGAGGCGTGCTATACCCTTTGAGCTTGACGCCACTGAGAGACAAAGAATAAATGTTAGAAACGTCATTTTATCCTGCTATATTTAGACATGATATTGCTCCTGCTGATTGATTCCCTGAGATACTGACATTGTATCATTGCTGTCAGCGCTATCTCTATATTCTAACTGTAACAGTTTTGGACAAATTTGGTTTCCACCCGACAGAGACGATATAGGCCTACCTGCTCTCATGATAATGTTGAAAAATTTACTGTTTTGTTTGTACAGAATGGTGTAGTATATTCATACTGTTGTGTTCAGTTGGTTAGTTGTTGTGGCCTTCCCATTGCCTGAATGGAATTGGATGTGTGATGAGGGTGTCCTGCAACTTACAACATTTATTTACATGTTATACTGTATGGGGGTTAATAGTGACTTATTGTTAAGAATGATCTCACATTAGGATTTTCATCTCTTTTTCCAGGCAGCATGCATATAAAATGTAGTTTCACAAAATGAAATAAACATAATAAAAGCACAACAGTTGAAAACTAGAACTAGCAGTCCTCTGCAAGCATATGCAGGTGTCCAATGTGTTTGTTTAAATTATGAATTGCAATAAGGGAATCTAACTTTCAAATCCTTTTGCAGTGGATTCCAAGAGGACGGTGCAGCATAGATGAAAGCATGTTTTCCAAATTCACTTCTGCAACTGGACACAAGATACAATATGAGATATTATTATTGTATATTATTACATTATATGTTTTGTGATCTCAGATTGTAATGGCCACGTTGCTAAATGAGTAAAGTGCTTATAAATAAGTATGTTTGTAGCTGCACCAATGTGACTGTGACATGTGTTTGTATGGGCATGTATGCATGCATATATGTGTGTCTGTCTGTCTATCTATCTATCTATCTATCTATCTATCTATCTATCTATCTATCTATCTATCCTACTAGAGTGTGTTCTATCATGTATGTAGAATAGTGTATGTGGCTGTGAATATGAATCCGCCTATTGACCCCAATGCATCATAGCCTGTGGCTGAATGGACATACTGGAAATACAAGTACACATATTGAATATTCCTCTCTGTCTGTCTGACGCACACACGCACGCATGCACGCACACATGCATGCACGCACGCGCGCACACACACACACACACACACAGTGCATGAGCACTATCTGAACTCATACAAGCTCTCTCACTGCAATGTGAGGGGTTGTGACACCAGTCTTTTTTAACTGGTCTGTGTGCTGAGGACGCACGCACACACACACGAACGCACGCGCGCGCGCACACACACACACACACACACACACACACACACACACACACACACACACACACACACACGGATCACATCCTCTCTATTTATAATGATGCCATAATTTATACTTGACCGGCATGTGACTCATAGAGCCAATGCAGCCAAAGTACAGTATAGTATATGAAGTCTAGAGACAGAGGCTATTCCCACAAAATTCAAATTCAATGAATATTGATAGTGATATTATGATCTATGACGTTTCACACAGAATATGTGTGACAGAAACACTGATCATAAAGATTAGTTATTGTGCCAATAAATGCTGCTACTGATTGGTACTAAAAGTAACAATACAGGAAGGCCATCAGTGGACGAGAGCAGGACCCAATTGGCCTCACTCTTACACCAAGGAGGTCAAGAAGACACCCTGCAGTAGTCCTGACAGACCTAGACTACGCAGATGACATCAGCCTGCTCTCCAACCACATGGAGCAAGCACAGGAGCTCATGAGCAGAGTGGAGTCTGAGTGTGCCAAGGTTGGCCTACGGCTGAATGCCAAGAAAACTGAGGTGATCACCTATAACATCCAAACGGAACATCCACCTCTCACAACAACAGGAGGCACTGCTCTGAAGGAAGTCAATGACTTCAAGTACTTGGGCTCATGGGTCAACTCAACAGAGCAAGATCTAAAAGTGAGGAAGGCACTTGCATGGAGGGCCCTGAATGTCATGGCCAGTGTATGGAACTCCAACCTCCCCCGACAAATCAAACTCAGCTTCTTCTCCTATACGGCAGTGAATGCTGGACCCTGAAGCCAACTCTGCAGAAGGCTCTAGACAGGTGCTACACCAGAATGTAGCATAATATAGAGTACACATGTTACCAACGAGAATCTGTATGCCGGAATATTTAGGGTGAGCGACAAAATAGCAGCCAGGAGAATGAGACTCGCAGGACACTGCCAAAGACACCAAGAGCTCCCAGCCAGCAGACTGGTGCTGTGGGAACCAACACGTGGGCACCGGTCACGAGGACGTCCCATACTAACATTATGTGGATGTACTCAAGAAAGATGCAGGAGCGCAAAGCACCAACGAGCTGGCCAGGATGTATGGAGAACCGGGATGACTGGAGGCGACGATGGAGGGCTCGTCTGAGGACGACCTAGACCTACAGCTAGCTACAACATGAATACTAATGCATTCTGGACTGGCCAGTGGCCATATAAGGAGCATGTCTTGAGTGTACATGCAGGGCTTGATGATGAGGCCAGATGAACATATGGAATTTCAGCTT
>NC_139718.1:36729397-36744397 GCF_964188405.1 Protomyctophum parallelum | reverse complement strand
CTCCCTGAGTGCCTCCCGAGTGTCTCCCCAGTGCCTCCCCAGTGCCTCCCCAGTGCCTGCCCAGTGTCCCCCCAGTGTCTCCAATAGCAATACAAGAGCAATAATACAAATCAATCTTAATTTATTAATCCTATTCATTAATTATTGAATCAAATTAATTAATTAATCAAAATGTTCGACGCAAGAAGGCCCCCCTGCGGCCTGCGCCCAGCACCATGCCAAAGCTTTTTCCTGCAGGAAACACTGCTTGTGGTTGTAAATATATTGTTATCTGTGTTGCGAGGATGAGGGGGTACCTGGAAAAATATCTACCGCAAAAGGGGTACCTGGTCCAAAAAAGGTTGGGAACCCCTGCCCTAGCCTATCCCTGTGTTGATTGTCAGGTGTGTTCATCTGTGTCTGGTTATCCCCATGTCACGTGTATTTAAACCCTCAGTTCCTTGTACAGTATACCCTGCTATAGTTTGTTGATGTTGAAACATCTTCTTTTCTGTTTGTTGCAATTTCTCAAGTATTTATTCTTAGAGTCCCCACTCCAGTGTATTCTCCTTATACCACCTATTGTTCTTTGTGTCATTTTTAACCTATATACAGGTTTAATGTTTGTTTTTAGTTCAATGTTTGTTTTAAAAATGAATTCTGTACTGGCCATATATGCAGATCTAGATGATGATCCTGTCTGCTCCATGTATGGCTATCGAGGGTTTGATGAGGTCAGTGTCGTGATCTTCAGGAGACGGCCATATATGGAGCATGTCACGAGGCGTGACAGACTGATGGTCATAATTATGGTGGCGTGACATCATATGTCAAGAGACGTGCATGAACTGACGGCCATATATGGTGGCGTGACGGTTCGACGGACGGACGGACTACTATCAGGTTTTCATAGTAATCAACGACCTACGGACGCAAATACGCATAGTAAGCAACTTATTTTAGAACTGTGGATATACTGTGGATATACGGAATAAACACATTGAACTAAACGATCTGATCGTATGTTCCCTACTCATACAATCTCCCACATTCATATTTATTTCTGTGCACACACACACACCATAATATTAACCTGACTGTTGCTGAGAAGGATGGTTTAAAACTCACCTTCAAGTCTTTTAATATCTCAAGCTTCCAGTCTCAAAGTCAGCCATTTCATTGCCATGAGCTGCGACGAGGGGGAGTTATAGAGGAAGGCTGAGAGAGAGACAGAGAGTAAAATTAGATTTCCTTATTTCAGGGGCCATGGATATTCAGCCACATGACGTCTTTGGTAACGAAATAGGCCTATACTATAATAATCCACCTAATAATAGTGGAGAAAGAGTGGAGGGAGTACTCAGCATTGGCCAAGCACTCTCCTGAGTAGATTCTCAACCTTTGGGAATCACCACATACTGTAGTATATCGTAATCGCTAAATGTATCATAAAATGTAAATAATAATAATAATAATAAAATAAAATAAAAATTATATTCCAACATAATTTTGTTTATCAGTAAGGATATATATGTTGTCATCTTTGTCCTTAGCCTACAGAGTCTTGGCTGTAGGTCATAATAATGGTCTGTCATGTTCCTATGTTTCCTATATTATCTATATCACTGGCCTTTAAAGGGATAGTTCAGATTTCTTTAACTAAAGCTGTATGAAATACTTGCCATTAATATAGTGGTTGCAACGGTAATAATTTATTGCCCGAGTCCCGTGGTGGGAGTTCTGCTCTGGTTTTGGTGAAATATTAAGTAGTTCCGGTCGTTTTGTGGGGGGCACAGGGGGCCACGCATTAAAAGTAAATTAATCCACAAAACTAACGCCATTACTTGCGCAAGCAGAACGTGCAAGTATTGTGGTCGGGCTGGTATACGAATGTACGTATGCTCGGAGGTATATATATACTGATGTTGATGGTGACGTAACTAAGATATGTTTCAATGTCGGGTTATAACTGGCTGTCGATGGTGACGTAATTGTCTCCACCAGGCCGAAGGCATGGGGGGAGAGTATGTTTTGCACTCCGTCCGTCCGTCCGTCCGTGTGTCCGTGTGTGTGTCCGTCCGTCCGTCCGTGTGTCCGTCCGTGTGTCCGTGAGCAGCTAATCTCGGCCACCGTTAACCCGGTCAATGCCAAATTTTGCACACACACTCCCTGGATGCCAACGATGAACCTCTGCCCCAAACTTTCCAGGACGGCCTGTTATAGCGCCACCAAGAGGCCGCTTTGTGCAAAACAAGTTTTTGCACAGTACACCTACAGATTTTGTCCAAACATCACGCAAATTGGTACACAGTCTCTCTAGAGCCATTCAACTAAACCGGTCTTTCAGATTTCTCACACTCCATCCTGATTGGTTAAGATTGGCTTCCAAAGTTCACAGGAGTGCTCAGTTTCAAACAAAATGCTGCAAATCATGAACACATCGCGTGATTTCCGTGAAATTGTGCACCCACATTCCCACTAGGCCGAGGACAAAATGCCACATGAACAATTTCAACTCAGCCTCAAGGTGGTGCTATAACTGGCCGAAAAGTGTTTTTAACTCTAACTGCAGACGGATCTGTGGATAACTTTGTATGCCAACTCCCTAGAGGCCAAGCAAAAACCTTTGCCTGGAATTCTTCACATCTGCTCATCCTGGTGGAGACCTGTGCCCAGAAGGGCACTTTTTCTAGTTAGGATGTGTTTCAGTGTCGGGTGAATTAAAGGTGTAGTCTGTATGTATACATGTATGTATTCTGAAGCTATCTTTATTACGTCACCATCAAAAGACAGTTATAACCCGGCATTGATACATATCTTAAAGATAAAGTGCCAATCGGCACAGGTCTCCACCAGGATTATTCCTCAGCCTAGTGGGAATATGCATGCACAGTTTCATCGCAATCGGACGCTGCGTTGAGGAGTTGTGGCCATTTGCTACTCCTGAAAACTGTAGGAGCAAATTGTGGCCAATCAGGATGGAATATGAGAAATCAAACAAACCTGTCTTGATCACATGACTATGGAGATGATGTGTACCGATTTGCGTGAAATTTGGATAAAATCTGAAGGAGTAATAATAGAAAATGTGTTTTACATATGTCGGCCTCCTGGTGGCGCTATAAAGAGCAGATGTGAAAAATTCCAGACAAAGATTTTTCCTTGGCCTCTAGGGAGTTGGCATACAAAGTTATCCACAGATCCGTGCAGTTAGAGGTAAAAACACTTTTGGGCCAGTTATAGCGCCACCTTGAGGCTGAGTTGAAATTGTTCATGTGGCATTTTGTCCTCGGCCTAGTGGGAATGTGGGTGCACAATTTCACGGAAATCACGCGATGTGTTCATGATTTGCAGCATTTTGTTTGAAACTGAGCACTCCTGTGAACTTTGGAAGCCAATCTTAACCAATCAGGATGGAGTGTGAGAAATCTGAAAGAGCGGTTTCGTTGAATGGCTGTAGAGAGACTGTGTACCAATTTGCGTGATGTTTGGACAAAATGTGTAGGTGTACTGTGCAAAAACTTTTTTGCACAAAGCGGCCTCCTGGTGGCGCTATAATAGGCCGTTCTGGAAAGTTTGGGGCAGAGGTTCATCGTTGGCATCCAGGGAGTGTGTGTGCAAAATGTGGCATCGACCGGGTTAACGGTGGCCGAGATTAGCTGCTAACGGACGGACGGACGGACGGACGGACGGACGGACGGACGGACGGACGGACGGACGGAGTGCAAAACATACTCTCCCCACATGCCTCCCCACATGCCTTCGGCCTGGTGGAGACAATTACGTCACCATCAACATCAGTATATATGTATACCTCCGAGCATACGCATTAAAAAGCCAGCCGACCACAGTATAGTACTTTCAACTTACGTATACATACGTGTTACACCACCAATGTTGAAACATATCGAAATTACGTCACCATTGACAGCCAGTTCATTTCAATGTTTTACATTGTTTTACGGTCGACAGTGTGTGCAGTTCTAGTTTGTATTGTTGACCTATTTCTAAAATATTAGTTCAACTTTCGTTCATTTTTTACCCACACGGAACTATGTTTTTTGTGTCCATATTGCTACACCCAAAAAATTGTTCCAAGAGGGGTCAAAGTTGAACGAAAGTTGTGCTAATATTTTAGAAATAGGTCAACAATACAAATGTCGTTAGTTTTGTGAATTAATTTACTTTTACTGCGTGGCCCCAGTGACCCCCACAAAATGACCGGAACTACTTAATATTGACCAAAACCAGAGCAGAGCTCCCTGCACCACGGGACTCGGGCAATCAATTAATACAGGTGCAACCACTATATTAATGGCAAGTATTTCATACAGCTTAAGTAAAAAAAAATTGAACTATCCCTGTAATAGTGTAATTTAGATTTAGACTGACGAGTGTCAGTTGTTGTTTGTATGAATATTGCATGTTGTTTTATGTTGTGATGTTTTATGTGGACCCATGTGACTTGACCCGGCCAGGGATCGAACCCCAACCTTCTGGTCTCAGGACGGAAACTCACAAGGCCACTGAGCTGAAGGCAGTACCTTAGTATGAGGCCTAAAAACGTGTATTGTAATGCTTTTACATTCTCTGTTAAAATGCGGAAACCTTCTATGGAGGCACTGACACATTTTCCTGAACGGTATGGAAGTCTATTCATGTCATGTGCATCTTCATAGTCCCAGGTCAGGCTACGACTTGGCCTTCCACCTAGAACCCACTTAACCCCTGCTCATTTCATTAGGTTAGGGTTGCTCAGGGTAGAAGGCAGAGTACAGCGACTTGCAATGGGCCTGGTCTATACAAGATACACTACACCTCAATGATACCCAGGCATGTACCAAACTACTTAAAAAACATCAATGAAGTCCACAATCACACCAGGGGGAGCTCCAAAAGTCACGTTCAACCCAGATTTTGGCACAAATACGGTTTTCAATTTGTTCTCCTGGTATGCCACCAAAATGTGTAATGGCCTACCAACAGCCATTTCACTATCGGAAGAAACACACCATTAAGAAAGTGTGGTATCTGGATATTACACAAACACGTATAGCATAATGATACTTGTACACACAGTCCCCCCCCCCCCCCACACACACACACCCTCTTGGCCCGCACGCACGCACGCTCACACACACACACACACACACACACACACACACACACACACACACACACACACACACACACACACACACACACACACACACACACACGTTTCACACGCACGTCATGTATATGTGATAGCACAGTTTACCATGACAGTTTTGAGCCATCTCAGATTTACCATTGGCGCATTGCCATGCCATGTTCCAGCACACACACCTGCTATAGGCCAACACACAATCATACTGACCTACAGATGTGTGCACGTGCATACACACTGATGGTAATTCCCCCTATATAGTATGGTTGCACAAAGGGACTCAGAGATGGAGTGAGGGTGGACTGCAACTGAACTTGCGGACTGGCAGCGCACTCAGATGGCCTGTCCCTCGCACCGTATACACACCATATGTCAGCCAAAATGTATATGTATTGTACATATGTACAAATGTAAATGTATAATATTGTACTGTAAGAACCATCTCTGCGTGGTTAGGTTACCAACTCCATAAAGAAGTGCGTCTAAAAGAACATACAGTACATGTGGCTGCAAGTTGGAACTGGCCCCAGTAAAAAAAAATAGTATTGTATATTATTAATGTTTTCGATGACTTACGGTAAGTATGTGAGGACACTAATGGAAACCGAAAGCTGAAAGGCTTTTCTGGTTTCATCCTTTTAGCAGACCTTGTATTGCAGTGGTTCCCACAGTGTGGTCCGGGGACCCCCAGGGGTCCTTGAGGGAGTTCCAGGGGGTCCCCAGCTAAATGATAGTTTGGAACCAAATGGACCCTTATGGGTCTGTAACTCTGAGAGTGTACAAATGGACCCGTTAGTTAAATTAACATTGATTTTACAATATTATGGTCCCAGAGATAGAAATGCCATTAAATGGAGGTCCGTAGCCTAATGCATGTTCTCAATGAAAATGGTTGAAAATCACTGCTAGAGCCGTGAAAATCTTCTCTTTTGGGGGTCCTTGACATGAAATAGTTTAGGAACCACTGTTGTATTGTATACTGTACTTCTCTGTGCCTGTGCTAGGGGGGGGGACCCCATGAGCACACCATAAAGCTACTTGGACATTACTTTGTGCCAGTATAGCCACCAGGCTAGATAGATAGATATTTTATTTGTCCTTTCGGAAATTTGTTTTGTGCACAGCAGTCATCAGGATATACATAAAACATATGCAAACTAGATAAAGTGCCAATCGGCACAGGTCTCCACCAGGATTCTTTCTCAGCCTGGGAATATGCGTGCACAGTTTCATCGCAATCGGACGCTGCGTTGAGGAAACAGTGCCAACAGAAGGCCACCAGTCATAGTTCCAAGAGGCATCACATCACATTTTATGCACGGAACTGAGATGGGGCCTGCCTGTTCTAGCCTGCTATTACTGACCCTTGCTTGCTCCTGGCACACTGGCACATGGACCACTTGGATGTGCTATAACACATACTACTGTACACTGACATGCCCGAAATAGGGACGCCAAGTTGCTTTAACTTTTCTCATTTATATCCCTGTCATTTGTTTCCGGGATCTGGGATGCTATAATTAAGGTCCTGCAGCCTTGATGATCAACCTCTTGAAGGCTGTGAGATGTTTAATGGGCTGACCTCCTATAAAAATACATCCCAAAGTCGCTTTACAAAACAAATAAAAAGACAACTTTATTAGAAGAAAAAAAACATTAAGCTGATTAGCGAGGTGGTTTTGAGGGAGGCTTTGAAAAGGTCAAAGGTCAAGGGTGCATGGCGATGTGAGGTGGGAGTGTGTTCCAGAGGCTGCAATAGAGAATTAAAGCTAGTGTCACCCCAGGTGCGTTTTATGGTTTTGGGTCCAAGAGGTTGTCATCACCAGACCTGAGTCTGTGGGAGGAGGTTCAGTGAGGTGTTTTGAAATCTATTCTGTTTGACTGGGAGCCATAGTGAAGGATCCTGTTTAATGGGCTCCTCCCGTACACTGCTGTAATGGGGCTAACTACAGCATTGATTCTCCCTCTGAAGACTGTGATAGTCTGCAACCATTATACACTTATTGCCACATCACCAGCTGTTGAACTGGTACAATTACAAGGGGAACACATGTTTGTGTATGTAGTATCTCTTTATCTCTATGCAAGTCTGCGTGGGTGTTTATCGTATGTGTGTGCGTGCGTGTACGTGTGTGTATGCGTGCGTGTACGTGTGTGTATGCGTGCGTGCGTGCGTGCGTGCGAGAGAGAGAGAGACATCTGAGAGAGATAGAGAGAGAGAGAGAGAGAGAGAGAGAGAGAGAGAGAGAGAGAGAGAGATTACTCCAGAGACAAACTCTCATAATAAAAAAACTGCTTATTGTTTGTGTATGATGTCACAGAGCCCTCGTCAGACAGCAGCTGAAACTGCAGCTTAAATCATTTCATTAAAACTATCCATTCATGGACGATAGATGTACACATTCATATTAGCGCCAGATGTGATAGATAATATACTATATATCAATTAACACCTCTATGCTAAACCAGTCAGAGTTGGATCTGATATGTCAAGAGTTTTTCATAAGAGCAAACATTTTAAATGTTTGATGCTGCTAAATATTTGCTGAAGATTTTCAGAAAACAGAAATGTTTTTAGAATCGGCCAGCTGCAGTCCAGAATGGGTTAAGACTGAGGTACAGTACACAGTAAACTCCTCAGTGTATCATTTATACATTTAGAGTGTACACTTATTCACACAAGTTAAACTAACACTCAGGATTCCCAGTTTAAGATCTATATAAACCACTGACATGATCTGACTTTGGTTAAACATGATTGAATCAAACACAGATTTGGAATCACAGGTGCATACGTTTATATAATTCACTTAATTCCCATCGTTTTGTTTTTTTTAAATAATTTTGTGAATCCAAGTTTATTCTTAACAGAAGAGACACATCACTGTATTACTCACATGAACCCTAATCTAGGCACGTCATAAAGTGATGTAGAGGGGAAAAAGGAAGGGGCCAAGTGCAGACCTCTGGGGGACCCCAAGTATATAAGTGCTTTATAGTTTAGTTTCATCTTTAGTTTGAAACTAAAACATCACATTTCGGCTACGCAGTTGACAAACGCACCTGACACTGACAGCCATTGAGATTTTGTGATATGTGTTTTCTCATTGTGTAAAGCAGTTGTAAGCGGGTGTACTTTTCACTTAACCAAAACATTATGCTTTGGTTAAGTGAAATTCATCATAGTTTTTATGACCCAGGGGTCGGACCGTCTCACAGACACTCAGACACACATTTCACACATGTACACGCGCGCACGCGCACACGCACGCGCACACACACACACACACACACACACACACACACACACACACACACACACACACTATTCATATATTTCTAACATGCTTCATACACAAATACAGACACATACACACGTAAGACAAACCCTCCACCTCCCTCTGACACACGCATACACCCGCGCGCACATTGTGAGGGTGAGAATGAGCTGTTGTGTAGCAGGCTATAGCTGTCTCCCTGGTGAGCTGTGTGTAAATATTGTGTGTAGAGACACTAGACATGCTAAAGCAGCGACACAAAGCTATATAACACAGCATAGCGTTCCTTTATCTCTCGACACATAAACTCATGAATATGGAGGCTTCACTTAGCGCTGCAAAAATGTCAACGGGGGCTCAATGACAACACGCTCAGCGCCTGATTTATTTAGAATCTTGTATGAGGCTCATGTTCTTTCAGGTATTTCTTGGTTTGGCTTTGACAGAAACGTGGAGAGACATGACAGGAGGAGGGGGAGAGAGAGAGAGAGAGAGAGAGAGAGAGAGAGAGAGAGAGAGAGAGAGAGAGAGAGAGAGAGAGAGACAGAGACAGAGACAGAGACAGAGACAGAAAGAGACAGAGACAGAGACAGAGACAGAGACAGAGACAGAGACAGAGACAGAGACAGAGACAGAGACAGAGACAGAGACAGAGACAGAGACAGAGACAGAGACAGAGACAGAGACAGAGAGGAAAGACTGAGAAACAGGAAAGAACAGGAAGTCGGGTAGCAGTGGCTCAGGAGCTAATGTGTCCGTCTTGTAATCGGAAGTTTATCGCTTCAATCCCCAGTTCCTCCTGGCTGCATAAGCGACGAAGTGATAAGCGACTCACCACTTACTGGTCACCTTATCACCTAAAACTGGAGTATGAATAGGCCTTAAGACACTTTTACCACTACAGTGACTTATGGGGCCAATCATTCGGGGCTCCGACGTGAAAAAGTTTGAGAACCACTATTTTAGATTGTTACATACTATATACCTTCATCAAATTGATACATACTGTACCTTCATCTTTTAAATGGTTACATATTCAGCTTTTACACAGAGCGTTATAGTTTGCAGTATGATTACAGAGCTTTATTTAACTGTATATTAAGTATGATTACGGAGCTCCATTCGTGCTACAGTGTCACCTTTTACAGCATTTGATGTCAGCGCCACCAACAACAGCTCAAGATATCTGTCAGTCTCAGTTGTGATTAAAACAAAACATTTCTTTTTCTTTCTTCACTGCTGTGAAACATATGTCAAGGCGTCACGGGGATCAGATGCATTGCCCTCTGAAGTTGTCTGATTACAATGTTCTTTCACTTCAGGACCAAAATAAAGGCGAGATGTGAGCAGAGTTGCTCCCTGCAGACTCCCCCTTAAATTGACTGAAGAAAATAATTGTGAAGTCTGTGATTGTATAAATGCTACGTGCCAACTGTAAGGTAAAGCTATATTGTCCCTGAGTGGCAATGTGGTGTGCAATAGCAGTACAAACAATGGAACAACAAACATGTGAATGGTGATATGTCACTCATAACTGTTTGGACTTGTTGTGAATTTGCAAACAATGAATAAATATTTATAACAGAAGAACACAGACGTACACACAGCCTACAGTCATGAATACGAGCATCGTTAACATGCATTAACGTTGTGGTGTGTCGTCCTGCTGTGATTCTGTGAATGTGTAAAGATTGGTTCACATTTAGCTATGCAGATACAAGGGTACCTGAGGGTGAAACACGCACGCACGCATGCACGCACAGTAGGTGGTCTATAATATGATAGGCAAACTTCCATATTTACATTACATCACGAAACTATCAGGTGAAAATTAGTCATGCAGCTAGAATACAGCCTGAGGCCTGTGTGTGTGTGTGTGTGTGTGTGCGTGCGTGCGTGCGTGCGTGCATGCGTGCGTGCGGTGCGTGCGTGCGTGCGTGCGTGCGTGCGTGCACTCCATGGGGAAAGCGGAGTCTGATGACTTGTTGTTGTTATTAGTGATTGTGTGTGTGTGCATATCTGCTGTACTGATGACTGTTGTATTATTCTCGTTGTTTGTCTTAATAATGGCCCTCCTACGTATACTGTTTACTGCACAGCATGAACCTCTCACACACACACACACACACACACACACACACGCGCGCGCGTCCCCCATAGCGATGATTTGATTGGCTGAGGGCATAAAAAGTGGATAAAAAAGTGATTGGCCGGAATGTATTGATGTATGATGATGTACTGTATAATAGTACAATGATAAAAGCGCCCCTCACTTCACACGAGTGTGATTTCTAATGTACGATTACCTTAAAGGTGTGTATAATAACCTTAATGGACACATTTGCCTGCTTTATGCAAATGCACGCTTGTTTATAATTGGAAATATATCGAAAACCCCGAAACCCTGATGACCTTGGGATACATCAATGAGGATACGTCCCAGGTGCATCCATGCAATGTTTTTTGTTATAGTTTATAACTATTTACCATTTATAGTGACTCATATCTGGGTGACAGCCGGAATGTAGACGGGTGAGCAGTATGGGTCCTCTGTGAGGAGGAAGCCCTTTATGAGGGCCATTCAAGCAGCAAGCGGAGCCCGCAGCACCACCTTCTCGCTCGGGTGGAGTCTGCAGAACCATTGCCCACCGCTCATGAATGAAGTGTCTGGTGCTGGGTCCTGGGCCTGGTAGCTATAGCTACTGGGACGTAAGTCGGGTATGATGTTCGAGAGACCCGAAACCTGGATGACCTTGGGATACGTCACTGAGGATACATCCCAGGTGCATCCATGCAATGTTTTTTGTTAAAAACCACAAATGATTCATGTAAACCAGAAACCCTAAAAGGCAGTGCATTATAACCATAAGAATATGTTCACATTATTATACGATGATAATTCAAGCCAAACATTGAATTCAATCCAAAATTGAATATAGAACAAACAGATGCAAACCATATTGCTAACAGCAGTGCAGGCTGACTACACATGCACGCACGTGTGCACACACACGTGTGCACACACACAAACACATCCGCACCCCCACCTGCATGGGTTCCAAACAATACACAAAGACACTCTATCTGTAATTATTTTACCTCAACAAACAAGTTTAATTGGCTTGGTGGAGGGCATGAATGTGTGTGTGTGTGTGTGTGTGTGTGTGTGTGTGTGTGTGTGTGTGTGTGTGTGTGTGTGTGTGTGTGTGTGTGTGTGTGTGTGTGTGTGTGTGTGTGTGTGTGTGTGCGTGCATGCGTGCGTGCGTGCGTGTGGGTGTGGGTGTGGGTGTGGGTGTGTGTGTGTGTGTGTGTGTGTGTGTGTGTTTTTTCACTGTTCAGCACCCCTTGAGCCTTCATGTACAACTTGTTTGTCACTGTGTGTGTGTGTGTGTGTGTGTGTGTGTGTGTGGGGGGGGGGGGGGGGGGGGGGGGGGTTGATTAGTGCATGGACCACATCACAGTGTAATAGAGCCCATTGGGATCTAGGCATGTGTACAGTTGCTAGCTGTAAATTGAACTGCCCTCTGTGTATGAATACGTGTGTGTGTGTGTCTCTGCAGAGAGATTTAATAACCGTTCTCTCTCCCTCAAGCCCTTTTCTTTCCATAACACACGTACCGTACGTGTACACGTAAACGCACGCACACACACACACACACACACACACACACACACACACACACACACACACACACACACACACACACACACACACACACACACACACACACACACACACACACACACACACACACACACACACACACAGAGGTAATAAGCTGTGCCGGTGTCAAACCTCCTCAAATCAAATAGTCAGTGATGCAGACATACAGGTAAGACAGGCAGACAGAAAAACAGAGAGATGTCATTTCACTAGTAGGAATAAACACACCATTGGGGAGGTTTAAGGGATTTATTGACAGTGAAGAAATGGAGGGATGAAGGAGCTATAGGGATGAATAATTGCGGATGTGTAGATTCCGGGGGGGGGGGGGGGGGGGGGGTCGCCGACCCTGGAGTCTTTGGGGAGGAGGGCGAATGGCACTCGTCGTGTGGCGTTCGTCGTAAGGCGTTCGTCTTACGGTGCGCATGGACGATATCCCCACACAGGAACCTGAGAAGGAGAGGAGAGAGTTTTGTTTTAATCGTTTGATCCACCGCATGGAGGATTCTGGGTGGTAATGGGCAGGTATAACTTTATAAGAGGGGACAGGTACGTAGATTGACGTGGAGGGCGGAGAGTGGCATGAAGGGCAGGGCCAATGTGCATTTCTCCTCCTCCTGAACATCTGTTGTTCCAACTTCATTACTGTGTCTATATGTGTTTGTGCGTGCACACACACACACACAAACACACACAAACAAACACACACACACACACACACACACACACACACACACACACACACACACACACACACACACACACACACACACACACACACACACACACTCATTAGTGTGTTGAGCATGTGGTTGTATAAGCGTGAAGTAAGATCATTGGAGACAAACAATTGCAACTTCAGGACATACAGTATACAACTGCTCCATAACCAAAAAAGCAATTCAGATTTACAATGATTCTATACCCACCCTCTTAGCTCTGAATTTGACTTGTTGCCATCGGCCAGGAGGCTTAGGGCAAAATTAGCTAAAAAGAATGGTTACAAAACTTTGTTTGTGCCAACTGCTGTGGACATTTTAAATAAGAACATGTTTAGATAGTTCACCTAATCCCCACTGTTCATGATCACTGTTGCTGTGTCTATGTGAATGCATTTTTATATAGTATTTTAAAATGCATCTGTGTATTTCATGTAATGTTTTATTGTTGTAACTGACTGCCGGGTGCCAAAGACAAATTTCCATTTTATGTAAATGTAATGGACAATAAAGTTTGCTTTATCTTCTATATCTTTATTCCGTTTGTGTCCGAGCATAGGCATGGTAACGCCCCGCGTGCCTGTGATTGGCCTACCGACACTGAATGTCTTGACTGTCCTCCGAGGTGGATATGCTGGATAGTAGTAGGACCTACGGTATGATACAAGAGTAATAGTATTAGTTTACTATAATTAGATTAATACACGATAATCAACACTAACACTTTATTTAGAACACACCCAAATCAAATCGTAGTAGGCTACAACGTGTTCAATCAATTATTCAATCAAAGCAAACGTCAAACAATATGACTCTTCTACAAAAATAAAACTTACAAGTTAGTTATGGCTGCAGTCGTGCGTGTCAAGCTGTCATTCTCTTCAATCTCTTGTAGCCTATTATTGTCTCCACCAGGCCGAAGGCATGGGGGGAGAGTATGTTTTGCACTCTGTCCGTCCGTCCGTGTGTCCGTCCGTCCGTCCGTGTGTGTGTGTCCCCGTGAGCAGCTAATTTCGGCCACCGTTAACCCGGTCGATGCCAAATTTTGCACACACACTCCCTGGATGCCAACGATGAACCTCTGCCCCAAACTTTCCAGAACGGCCTGTTATAGCGCCACCAGGAGGCCGCTTTGTGCAAAACAAGTTTTTGCACAGTACACCTACAGATTTTGTCCAAACATCACGCAAATTGGTACACAGTCTCTCTAGAGCCATTCAACGAAACCGGTCTTTCAGATTTCTCAGACTCCATCCTGATTGGTTAAGATTGGCTTCCAAAGTTCACAGGAGTGCTCAGTTTAAAAAAAATGCTGCAAATCATGAACACATCGCGTGATTTCCGTGAAATTGTGCACCCACATTCCCACTAGGCCGAGAACGAAATGCCACATGAACAATTTCAACTCAGCCTCAAGGTGGCGCTATAACTGGCCAAAAAGTGTTTTTACCTCTAACTGCACGGATCTGTGGATAACTTTGTATGCCAACTCCCTAGAGGCCAAGGAAAAACCTTTGCCTGGAATTTTTCACATCTGCTCTTTATAGCGCCACCAGGAGGCCGACATATGTAAAACACATTTTCTATTATTATTTACTTTTGTTGACCTTTTATCCAACCACCAGATGAAGGCAAGCTGTAATGTCCTACATTCCTATCCTGGTGGAGACCTGTGCCCAGAAGGGCACTTTTTCTAGTTTATTTCTCAATCTCACAACAGAGTAACCTCGCGTCTCGGAGGACAGGCAGTGTCAGTAGACCAATCACAGGCAGGCAGGGCGTTACCATGCCTCAGACCATGCCTATGCTCGGACACAAACGGGATTCAGTATAAGGGCGTGCGTGTCTGCGGACAAATCCTGCACTTTACTGTTTACTAATTAACTCAACAACAATATGGCCGTATATATATATATATATATATATATATATACGGCCAATATATACAACAACAACAACAATATGGCCATCAAACTCACATCTCTTCCCTCCATGATGCACCAAAATTAGCAGATATACAGTGACAGTGTGTCACCGGTTCGAGTCCCAAACACCTCTCATCTCTCTCGCCCCATGTCCTCCTTATTTCTATTGAATGTTTATTTCACATTTATTGCACATTGCGCTTGTCTTGTTGTGTCGCGTTGTGATTGTGTATAGTGATTGTGTGAATTGTGTTCATATCGTGCAGCTCTATCAAATTCATAAGCA